>NC_086017.1:46861000-47185000 GCF_029281585.2 Gorilla gorilla gorilla
CCAAAATTCATATTGAAAATCTCCAATGCAATAGTAGTAAGAGGCAGGGCCTTTACGAGGTGATTGGGTCATGACTAATCCCATCCAAGAGGGATTAGCCTTATAGAAGGGTTTGAGGGAGTCTGTTAGTCCTCTTTGCCCTTCTACATTTCCACCATGTGAGGATGTAGCAAAGAGGTGCCACTGATGAAGCAGAGAGCAAGCCATCACCAGACACCAAACCTGCTGGTGCCTTGATCTTGGACTTCCCAACCTCCAGAACTGTGAGAAATCAATTTCTATTTATTTTTATGTATGTATGTATTGAGATGTAGTCTTGCTCTGTCATCCAGGCTGGAGTTCAGCGGTACAATCTCAGCTGACAGCAACCTCTGCCTCCCAGGCTTAGGTGATTCTCCGGCCTCAGCCTCCCGAGTAGCTGGAATTACAGGCATGCACCACCATACCCAGCTAATTTTGTATTTTTAGTAGGGACAGGGTTGTGTCATGTTGGCCAGGCTGGTCTCAAACTCCTGACCTCAGGTGATCCACCCGCCTCAGCCTCCCTAAGTGTTGGGATTACAGGCATGAGCCACCGTGCCCAGCCTTAAATTTCTATTATTTACAAATTACCCAGTCTACGGTATTTTGTTACAGCAGCCTTAATAGACCAAGATAAAATTTTATTTTATTTCTTATTTTTATTTTTTGGAGACAGAGTCTTGTTCTATCCCCCAGGCTGAAGTGCAGTGGCACGATCTCGGCTCGCTGCAACCTCTGCCTCCCAGGTTCAAGCGATTCTCATGCCTCAGCCTCCTGGGTAGCTGGGACTACAAGCATACACCACCACACCCAGCTAATTTTTATACATATATATATATATATATATATATATATATATATATATATATATATATATATATATATATTTAGACTGAGTTTCACTCTTGTTGCCCAGGCTGGAGTGCAACGGCGCAATCTTGGCTCACTGCAACCTTTGCCTCCTGGGTTCAAGCCATTCTCCTACCTCAGCCTCCCAAGGAGCTGCAATTGCAGGTATGTGCCACCACGCCCTGCTAATTTTGTATTTTTAGTAGAGATGGGGTTTCTTCATGTGGGTCAGGCTGGTCTTGAACTCCCGACCTCAGGTGATCCACCTGCCTCAGCCTCCCAAAATGCTGGGATTACAGGCGTGAACCACTGTGCCTGGCCCTAATTTTTATATTTTTAGTACAGACAGGATTTTGCCATGTTGTCCAGGCTGGTCATGAACTCCTGACCTCAGGTGATCCGCCTGCCTTGGCCTCCCAAAGTGCTGGGATTACAGGTGTGAGCCACTCCTCCTGGCCTAAGATAATATTTTTAAAAATAATTTATTGGCTGGGCGCAGTGGCTCACGCCTGTAATCCCAGCACTTTAGGAGGCCGAGGTGGTCAGATCATGAGGTCAGGAGATCGAGACCAGCCTGGCCAACATGGTGAAACCCCGTCTCTACTAAAAATTCAAACAAAATTAGCTGGGTGTGGTGGTATGTGCCTGTAATCCCAGCTACTCAGGAGGCTGAGGCAGGAGAATCGCTTGAATCAGGGAGTTGGAGGTTGCAGTGAGCTGAGATCATGCCACAGCACTCCAGCCTGGCGACAGAGCAAGACTCCATCTCAATAAATAAATAAGTAAGTAAGTAAATAAATAAATAAAATAATTTACTGAGGTGAAATTCACATAACTTAAAATTAACCACTTTATTTATTTATTTATTGTTTTGAGACAGAGGTCTTACTCTGTCGCCCAGGCTAGAGTGTGGTGGCGCAGTCCTGGTTCACTGTAGCCTCTGCCTCCTGGGTTCAAGTGATTCTCATGCCTCAGCCTCTGGAGTAGCTGGGATCACAGGTGCACATCACCATGCCTGTCTGGTTTACTGTAATTTTAGTAGAGATGGGGTTTCACCATGTTGACTGGGCTGGTCTCGAACTTCTGACCTCAGGTGATCCACCCACCTCAGCCTCCCAAATTGCTGGGATTACAGGTGTGAGCCACCGTGCTGGCCTAACCATTTTATTTTATTTTATTTTTATTATTTTTTAAGATGGAGTCTTGCTCTGTTGCCCAGGCTGGAGTGCATTGGCTTGATGTCAGCTCACTGCAACCTCCACCTCCTGGGTTCAAGCGATTCTCCTGCCTCAGCCTCCTAAGTAACTGAGACTACAGGGAGTCCAATATTTGTATTTTTAGTAGAGACAGGGTTTCACTGTGTTGGCGGGGCTGGTCTTGAACTCCTGACCTCAGGTGATCCACCCCTTCGTCCTCCCAAATTGCTGGGATTATAGGCATGAGCCACCACACGTGGCCCAGCCAAACCATTTTATTTTATTTATTTATTTATTTATTTATTTATTTATTTATTTATTTATTTATTTATTTTTGAGACAGAGTCTTGCTGTGTTACCCAGGCTGGAGTGCAGTGGCATGATGTCAGCTCACTGCAACCTCTGCCTCCTGGGTTCAAGCAATTCCCCTGCCTCAGCCTCCCAAGTAGCTGGGATTATAGTCGTGCGCCACCACACCCAGCTAAGTTTTTGTATTTTTAGTAGAGATGGGGTTTCGCCATATTGGCCAGGCTGGTCTGGAACTCCTGACCTCAAGTGATCTGCCCGCCTTGGCCTCCCAAAGTGCTGGGATTACAGGCATGAGCCACCGCACCCGGCCCTAACCATTTTAAAATAAACAATTCAGTGGCATTCAATACATTCACCGTGTTAGGCAACCACTACCTCTACCTAGCTCTAGAGCATTTCTATCACTCTACGATAAACCCCTTAAGCTGTTCCTTCCATTCCCTCTCCCCTCCGCCATTGACAACCATCAATCTGCATTCTGTCTCTATGATTTTTTTTTTTTTTTTTTTTTTGAGACAGGATCTTACTCTGTCACCCAGGCTGAAGTGCAGTGGCGCGATCTCGGCTCACTGCAACCTGTCTCCCAGGTTCAACCAATTCTCCTGCCTCAGCCTCCCAAGTAGCTGGGACTACAGGTGCCCGCCATCATGCCTGGCTAATTTTTGTATTTTTAGTAGACATGGGGTTTCACCATTTTGGCCAGGCTGGTCTCGAACTCCTGACCCCAGGCGATCAGCCCGCCATGGCCTCCCAAAGTGCTGGGATTACAGGCATGAGCCACCAAGCCCGGCCCTGACTCTATGAATTTATCTATTCTAGATATTTCAAGTATACAGTCATATAATATGTGACCTTTTTTGTCTGGATTCTTTCACAATGTAGCATAATGCTCTGGAGTTTCAGCCATGTTGCAGCGTGCATCAGTACTTCATTTCTTTTTATAGCTGAATAATATTCCATAGTATTTATATATCAAAATCTGTTTATCCATTAACCTGTGGAGGGACATTTAGGCTGTTTCCACCTTTTCGCTATTGTGAATGGTGCTACTATAAACACATGTGTACACATGCCTGTTTAAGTATATGTTTTCAGTTCTTTGGGGTATATACCTAGGAGTGGAATTGTAGAATCACGTGGTAATTTTGTTTAACTTTTTGGAAAAATATCAAGCTGTACCCAAAGTGGTTGCACCATTTTGCATTTCCACCAGCAAAATGTGAGTTTCCAGTTTCTCCATATCCTTGCCAATACTTATTTTTCTTTTTAAAAAATAGCTATCCTAGTACATGGGAAGTGACATTCATCGTGGTTTTAATTTGCATTTCCCTAATGATTAGTGATGCTGAGCATCTTTTCATGTGTTCATTAGTCATTTGGATATCTTTGGAGAAATGGCTATTCAAGCCCTTTGTCCATTTTTAACTGGGTTGTTCAGTTTTGTTGTCGAGTTGTAGGAGTTCATTATGTATTCTGGATATTAATCACTTACCTGATACATGATTTGCAAATATTTTCTCCCATTCTGTGGGATGCCTTTTCATTCTCTTCATAGTGTCCTTTGATACACAAAAGTTTTTCATTTTGATGAAGTCCAATTCACCTGTTTTTTTCTTGACCAAAAAGTAGAAACAACTGAAATATCCACCAACTCATGAACAGATAAACAAAATGTGTATATAATGGGATATATTCAGCCATAAAATGAATGAAGTACAAACACATACAACATGGATGAACCTTGGAAACTTTATGCTAAGTGAATACAGTCAGATACAAAAAGGGAACTATTGTATAATTCTATGCATGTGAGGTACACAGAATAGTCATTTTCATAAGGACAGGAAATGGAATAGTGGTTAGCAGGGGCTGAACAGAGGAGAAGATTGGTAGGTATTATTTAATGGACATAGAGTGTTTTTTTTTGAATGATTCATAAGTTATGGAACTAGATAGTGATAATCATGAATGTACTTAATACCACTGAATTGTACACTTTAAAATTGTTAAAATGGGGCTGGGAACAGTGGCTTATGCCTGTAATCTAATCCTAGCACTTTGGGAGGACAAGGAGGGAGGATGGCATGAGCCTTGGAGTTCGAAGTTACAGTGAACTCTGATTGTAATCACCCAGTGGGTTCACCTTGCCCGCTGCCTAGACAGAGCCGATTTATCAAGACAGGATAACTGCAATGGAGAAAGAGTAATTCACACAGAGCTGGCTGTGCGGGAAACCGGAGTTTTATTATTACTCAAATCAGTCTCCCCAAGCATTTGGGGATCAGGGTTTTTAAAGATAATTTGGCAGGTAGGAGTTTGGGAAGTGGGGAGTGCTGATTGGTCAGGTTAGAGATGGAATCATAGGGGGTTGAAGTGAGTTTTTCTTGCTGTCTTCTGTTCTTGGGTGTGATGGCAGAACTGGTTGAGCCAGATTCCTGGTCTGAGTGGTGTCAGCTGATCCATTGAGTGTAGGGTCTGCAAATATCTCAAGCACTGATCTTAGGTTTTACAATAGTGATGTTATCCCCAGAAGCAATTAGGGGAAGTTCAGACTCTAGGCGCCAGAGGCGGCATGATCCCTAAACTGTAATTTCTAATCTTGTAGCTAATTTGTTAGTTCGCAAAGGCAGACTGGTCCCCAGGCAAGAAGGGGGTCTTTTCAGGAAAGGGCTGTTATTAATTTTGTTTCAGAGTCAAACCATGAACTGAATTCCTTCCCAAGGTTAGTTTGGCCTACTCGCAGGAATGAACAAAGACAGCTTAAAGGTTAGAAGCAAGATGGAGTTATTTAGGTCTATTTCTTTCATTGTCATAATTTCCTCAGTTACAATTTTGCAAAGGCGGTTTCATGATCATGCAACTGCACTCCAGCCTGGGCAACAGAGCAAGACCTTGCCTCTAAAAAAAAGTATATAAAATGGTTAAAATGGAAATTTTTATATTATGTGTATTTTACCACGATAAAAAAAAATGAAAGAAAACTGGTCTAGCTTTATTAATATGAGACAAAACAGAATTTAGGACAAAAAAATTAGAGAGGACCACTTAATTATGATAAAAGCTTCAAGTCATCAGGAATAATTAACATTGGTACAAAATATGTATGTACCAAATATTATTGCCTTGACATGTATAAAGCAAAAGCTGTCAGAATCACGAAGAGAAACTCACAATGCTTGCGGGAGATTTGAACAAAATTATCTCAGTAACTGATAGAACAAGCAGTCAAAAATTTTCTTTCGGCCGGGCGCAGTGGCTCACGCCTGTAATCCCAGCACTTTGGGAGGCCGAGGCGGGCAGATCACGAAGTCAGGAGTTCGAGACCAGCCTGGCCAACACAGCGAAACCCCGTCTCTATTAAAAAATACAAAAAATTAGCTGGTCATGGTGGCGGGCACCTGTAATCCCAGCTACTCGGGAGGCTGAGGCAAGAGAATTGCTTGAACCCGGGAGGCAGAGGTTGCAAGGAGCCTAGATCACGCCATTACGCTACAGCCAGGGCGACAGTGCGAGACTCTGTCTCAAAAAAAAAAAAAAAAAATTTCTTTCATATCAGGATGAGAAAACTCATACAAAGATCTTCCTAGCAGCATTATTCATGACAGCCTCAAACTGGAACCGACCTATTAATAAATATCTATCACTAGTAGAAGAGATATACACATTGTATTAGATTAATCCAATGTAATACTGAACAGCAATGGAAATGAATGAACTGTAGGTACATCCAACAACATGGATGAATTTCAAAACATAATGCTAAGCAAATAAAGCCAGACTCAAAATAATATATGCTGTATTATTCCATTTACGTGAAGCTCAAAAATAAGCAAACTAAATTATATGTGTAGAGAAGCATATTTATTTGACAACATTATTTTTATAAAGCAAGAAAGTTATTTCCATAAAATTCAGAATTGTGGATTTTTTTTTTTTTTTTTTTTTGAGACAGAGTCTCATTCTGTCGCCAGGCTGGAATGCAGTGGCATGATCTCAGCTCACTGCAATCTCCGCCTCCGGGTTCGAGTGATTACCCTGCCTCAGCCTCCCTAGTAGCTGGGATTACAGGTGTGCACCACCACGCCCAGCTAATTTTTTGTATTTTAGTAGAGACAGGGTTTCACCATGTTGGCCAGGATGGTCTCGATCTCCTGACCTCGTGATCCGCCCACCTCGGCCTCCCAAAGTGCTGGGATTACAGGCATGAGCCACTGTGCCTGGCCTCTTTTTTTTGAGACAGAGTCTCGTAATTGTGGATATTTCTAAGAGGAAAGAGGAACATTGGAATTGGAAAGAGACCAGTGGGCCAAAGGTGGAAAATGTTGATGTAGACTTCTAAGATTTTGACAAAATTTTGTTTTATGGCCTGGATGGTGGTTATATAAATATTTACTGTATAACAATTCATTAAGATACACATTTGTGTTTTTTGTATATATGTATTCTATTTCACAATCTTAAATGTTCCTTAATTAATTAATGGAGCACACCTTCAGAGTTGGGTGGGAAAATAATTCTGCCTAGAAATCCTAACTTAGACAAGCTAGCTATCAAGACTGAGGACAAACTAAAGCCATTCTTACACCTGTAAAGATTCAGGGTTTATCTACTATTTATGCTGTCTGAAGGAGATAACTGAAAATGTTGGCCAGGAAACGAAGTGTGAGGAGTATGTAGAAAACAGAAGATGATAGTACTAACCCTGTTAATCTAATAAAAAGAAACCCCAGGATGACTGCTTGCAGTGGGGTTTGAAAGAAATCTATTCAAATTAAAACAGGAGGTCCATGTGCTCCAAAAAGATATTCTTTTTTTAAATATATATATATTTTTTATTACACTTTAAGTTCTAGGGTACATGTACACAATGTGCAGGTTTGTTACATATGCATACATGTGCCATGTTGGTGTGCTGCACCCATTAACTCCTCATTTACATTAGGTATGTCTCCTAATGCTATCCCTCCCCCGTCCCCTACCCCACAACAGGCCCCGGTGTGTGAAAAAACGATGGTTAGATGCCACGAACTAGTTGGCAATGCCTTAACCATATGTGTGTTGTCAGGCCTGAGGGCCTCTTCCATCCTTGGCAAGGGGAGTACTAACCTTCTCCCCTTTCATACAACACAAAGATATTCTTAAGACTTCTAGAATAGACCCTGAACAATTTTAGAGTAAGGAACTAACAGATATCAGTGCTTTCATGAAGAAGGCTTTTGCTTCTCCTGATGAGGGAAAAATTATAAAAATTCTAAGACAGGAAAGTTATGATCCAAACTTGAAATAAACAAATGTGGTATGAATTTGGGCAACTGTGGTTCTTTAAGAAAAGAGAATCCATCACGCAATTTTCTTTTTTTTTTTTTTTTTTTTTTGAGACAGGGTCTCACTCTGTCGCCCAGGCTGGAGTGCAGTGGTGATCTCAGTTCACTGCAACCTCTGCCTCCCGGGGTCAAGTGATTCTCATGCCTCAGCGTCCCAAGCAGCTGGGATTACAGTTGCCCGCCACAACACCTGGCTAATTTTTGTATTTTGTAGTAGAGACAGGGTTTCACCCTGTTGGTCAGGCTGGTCTTGAACTCCTGAACTCAAGTGATCTGCCAACCTCAGCCTCCCAAAGTGCTGGGATTATAGGCGTGAGCCACAGCGCCTGGCCCATCATAGAATTTTCTAGGAATATTGTCCTCTGAGAGGTCTAGGGTGATGACATAATTATAGAGGAAAACATAATGTCATAACAATTTAATATTTTTAGTAATTTTAAATTTGTGTCATCAACCTACAGACAAAGGATGGGGGTTCAGGTATGATTTCTGAACAGAATATAAATTTTCAACCTCAACAATGTAAATATCAAAGTGAAGCTCACAGAAACCAGAAGGTAGAAGTAGGAAAAGAGATAGAGGCAAGGGTAGGGGAAAAAGTCAAGAGACATTAATGAAAATTGACAGAATTAAAAACAAATAGTTTAAGAACAGAATCTAAATGTATAAAAGTAACCAATGGAAAGAAAACCAATGATACAACAAAAGTCATGGTAAAAAGAAGAAAAGGAGAAATGGGGTGGTATTAATTAGTTAAATCCTTATTAATCATAAGCAATAAGTAGACAATGCCTACAGTTGATAAATTAAGAATTAGCAATATACAGAAATATATATGAAACCAAAATAACTAATGAAAGAAAAGGAGGCTGGGCACGGTGGCTCAGGCCTGTAATCCCAGCACTTTGGGAGGCAGAGGCAGGCAGATCATTTGAGTCCCGGAGTTTGAGACCAGCCTAAGCAACGTAGTGAGACCTCATCGCTACAAAAAAAAAAAAGAAAAATTAGCTGGGTGTGGTGGTGCATGCCTGTATTCCCAGCTACTTCGGAGGCTGAGGCAGGAGTATCAGTTGAGCTCAGAAGGTGGAAGCCACAGTGAGCCAACAGAGTGAGACCATCTCAAAAAAAATTTTTAAAAATGAAGAAAGGAAGGAAGGGAGGGAGGGAGGGAGTGTGGGCGGGGGTGGGGGTGGAGGAGGAGGAGAGAAGGAGTGGGAGGAGTGGAGAAGGAGGGGGAGGAGGAGAAGGATAAAAGGTTACAAGTGGTTGTTACTAGGAATGGGGGAGAAGAGAAGTGGGTAATGGCACTGAAGCTTTTTATTATGTCTTTCAGCATTCTCTGATTGTTCTTAAACCATCAACAGATCTGAGTATGTAGACTAAAAGGGAATATTTGGTGAAGAGATCTTTCACTATTGTACACTTGCTATGGACATGTCCATGCCTGCTGCCTGGCAGGCACCATTCATTAAGTAGGCCCCTGTTGCCAAGGAAACCAGCTCTTCACTGATACCAAAGATAATGCAGAGGCCTGCCGCTCACCAAGCAACCTTCCTCATGAGCTATGCCCCCACCTTCCTGAACTGTCTCTTGCTGCTGTTTGATACTGTCATGCTGCACGAAGCTTACACTTGCTATCTCTCACTTCCCTCTCAGTCATCTATGATGCTGGCTAAGGGAGCTAGGCCAGTCAGCAGTGACCTGTTGCCCTTGGTTTATTATAAGCAAACTGTTCACAAGAAATGAACTTCTGTTGTTTTATAAATGACATGCATCACAGAACACAGAATAATATCAAAACCACATTAGTTTTTTCATACTTGCTTCATTGACCCCAGGGGAAGAGGGGAGAGCAGGGAGAGGACTTTCTCTTTTTTTAAATACTAATTATATTGAGGTATAAAGAACATATAGTAAGTTCACAGACCTTAAGTATACAGTTTGATGAGTTTTGGCAAATATGTATACCTGTGGAACCAACACCTCAGTCAAGATATAAATACTTACATCAGCCGGGCGCAGTGGCTCATGCCTTGTAATCCTAGCACTTTGGGAGGCCAAGGCAGGTGGATCACGAGGTCAGGAGATCGAGACCATCCTGGCTGTCTACTAAAAATACAAAAAATTAGCCAGGCGTGGTGGCACGTGCCTGTAGTCCCAGCTACTCAGGAGGTTGAGGCAGGAAAATCGCTTGAACCTGGGAGGCAGAGGTTGCATTGAGCCGAGATAGCACCACTGCACTCCAGCCTGGGCAACAGAGAAAGACTCCGTCTCAAAAAACCAAACAACAACAACAAAAAACATACATCGACCCAGAAAGTTCCTTCTGTCAGTAGCAGTTCACACCCCCATGCCCCCAACCCTTGGCCTCCCTGCCTTCCCATCTCCACTCCCAACCCTCACTGCTCTAATTCTATCACCATTGTTTTGATTCTTCTGCTGTTGATCTTCATAAAACCAGTATATTTCCTTTTGTGTCTGGTTTATTTTCCTCAGAATAATGTTTTTAACATTTATCCATATTGTTATGTGTATCAGTCATTTCTTCCAGATTAGTACTCTATTGTATGGATAGAGCCTATTTTGTTTACCCATTTCCTGTTGACAGACATTTGGTTTGTTCCCAGTTTTGGATTATAATGAATAAAGCTGCTATGAACATTCTTGAACGATGAACATTTTTGTGGACATATGTTTTGATTTTTTTGTGTAAATACCTAGGAGTGAAATTATTGAGGTATGGTATAGGTTTATGCTTAACTTTATAGAGTACTTAAACTTGATTCTTTTATTTAAAATTGTGATAAAATACACATAACATAAAATGAACCGTCTTAACTGTTTTTAACTGTACAGTGCAGTGGTATGAAGCACATTCACATTGTTGCACAACCATCACCACCATCCATCTGCAGAATTATTTTTATCTTGCAAAACTGGAACTCTGAACCAGGTGCGGTGGCTCACGACTGTAATCTCAGCACTTTGAGAGGCCGAAGCAGGAGGATCGCTTCAGCCCAGGAGTTTGAGACCAGCTGGGGCAATATAGTGAGACACTGTCTCTATAAAAACAAAATAAAAATAGACCAGGCGCGATGGCTCATGCCTGTAATCCCAGCACTTTGGGAGGCCATGGTGGGCAGATTGCCTGAGCTCAGGAGTTCAAGACCAGCCTGCCCAACATGGTGAAACCCCATCTGTACTAAAAATACAAAAAATTAGCTGGGCATGGTGGCGCGTGCCTGTAGTCCCGGTTACTCTGGAGGCTGCAGCAGGAGAATCTTTTGAACCTGGGAGGCGGAGGTTGCAGTGAGCCGAGATCGTGCCACTTCACTACAGCCTGGGCAACAGAGTGAGACTCTATCTCAGAAAAATAAAATAGCCGGGCGCGGTGGCTCATGCCTGTAATCCCAGCACTTTGGGAGGCTGAGGCAGGCGGATCACGAGGTCAGGAGATTGAGACCATCCTGGCTAACACGGTGAAACCCCGTCTCTACTAAAAATACAAAAAAATTAGCTGGGAGTAGTGGCGGGCGCCTGTAGTCCCAGCTACTCAGGAGGCTGAGGCAGGTGAATGGCGTGAACCCGTGAGGTGGAGCTTGCAGTGAGCCGAGATCATGCCACTGCACTCCAGCCTGGGCAACAGAGCGAGACTCCATCTCAGAAAAAAAATAAATAAATAAATGAAATGAAATGAAATAAAATAAAATAAAAATAGCCAAGTATAGTGATACACGTCTGTAGTCCCAGCTACTCAGGAAGCTGAGGTGGGAGGGTCACTTGAGCCCAGGAGTTCAAGGCTGCAGTGAGCTTTGAGCGTGCCATTGTACTCTCCCTGGGTGACAAAGCAAGGCCCTATCTAAAACAAACAAACAAGCAAACAAAAAACCCCAAAACTGGAACTCTGTATCTATTAAACAGTAATCTCTCATTGAGTGGTGTTAAGAGTAAAATTTTTTTTAACAAAAGAAAAAAGTAAAACGTAAATTTTGAAAAAAGAATTAAAAAAAAAATCTCCATTACCCCCTCCCCCAGCCCCTGGCAACCACCATTCTACTTTCTGTCTTTCTGAATTTGACTACTGCACATAACCTTATATATAGGTGGAATCAAACAGTATTTGTCTTTTTGTGACAGACTTATTTCACTTAGGATAGTGCCCTCAGCTTTTAAAAGGAAAGACATTTTGATATATGCTACAACATAATATTCCATTGTATGTACATACCAAATTTTATTAACGATTTCATCTGTCAATGAACATTTGGGTTGCTTCCGCCTTTTGTCTATTGTGAATAATGCTGCCGCGAACATGTTTAAGTCCTTGCTTTCGCTTTTTTGTGTATACACCCAGAAGTTGAAATGCTGGATTATATGTAATTCTATTTTTAATATGAGTGACTGCCATACTGTTTTCTATAGTGGCTGCACCGTTTTACGTTCCCACTAAGAGAACATGAGTGTTCCAGTTTCACCATATCCTCACCAACACTTATTTTCTGTTTTGTCGGTGGTAGCCATCCTACTGGGTATAAACTTTATTCATTTTTCGAACCTTTTTAATATGGAATTTTCAAACACACACAAAAGATGAGAGATCTCCAGGTACCCACCACAAGCTTTAGTAATGATTAACATTTGGTAGCAGGTGGACAAAGATATACCTTCTCTATAGCAGCTATAAGATCAGGGACAAACAAAGATCTATTTGGAACTGCCAACTAAGAATGGTGTTTTGTAGGCTGCCTGATGAATAAGGTTAGATAACTAATGGCCAGTCTTTCAGCCTGTGCTCAAGGGATAGGATAACAATAAAGCATAGTTGGTGAAGGAGCAGCAGATAAAGGTCACAATCGATAGGCCATAAGAGAACCCTCACTATCACTTACCATTCAGACCATTCGCTTCATATTCTAACAAGTTATTTTCCTTTCATAAAAGGAAGCTGAAGCTTTTATTTGTGTTTGTGGTGCATGTGATCCATGAGAGGGGACTCAACCAGGTGCTATGTGTGAGTAGTACTTAATCCGACAGTATTAGTGGACTGGCGGGCTTTCCTGGTTACATGGGAACCCTAGAAACCCAAGCCAAGTACAAAAGCCAAGACTGAATTCTCCAGTAAGTCACCTGGTAGCCTTGACATGCTCATGCTTAAAAAAGAGCCAGTGACCCATTAATAGGAAGCTCCTGAAATGAGTCCTCTGAACATCTGCAAGTATGGTCAGCTACACCTGAGCTGAGACTTGCCTGTTTCCCTGCCAGGAAATCATGGGCTCAGAAATGGCAGGCACCATGTGTATTAACTATATTTCCTTACTTTCTGTCTTCTTGATGTTCTAGCATCAGGTGCCTCTTTGACCTAAGAGACTTCCCCTCCTAGGACTAGCTAATTCCTAGAAATATCAAATCACTCCCCTGTAAGCATACCATTCCTATGCAAACCAACCAATCCAGAGCCCATACTCGAAACCACTTCCTTTACCTGGCTCTTCCACACCAGAGGGCAATGTTCCTCTGTCCTAATCATTCCCAGGGCTAGATACCAGATAACTACAAATGCTCCTTGACTTATGGTGGGGTTACATCCTAATAAACCCATCATAAGTTGAAAATATCATAAGTCAAAAGTACATTTAAATCAGGTGTGGTGGCACATGCCTGTAGTCCCAGCTATCTTCGGAGGCCGAGACAGGATGATCACTTGAGGCTGTGGTGCACTATGATCATGCCTGTGAATAGCCACTGCACCCCAGCCTGGGCAACAGAGTGAGACCTCATACCTTAAAAAAAAATTAAAAAACAAGCTCTCACCAGTCGAAGATGAGGCAACACAAGCAACAAGCACTAAAAAGAATAATGACTGCAAACCAAAATAAATAAGAAGATAAAAGTCCACAAGTTCATAAATAAAAGGTTTTATTTAAAAGCCCACAAGTAAAAAAGAGGAGAGAAACGCTAACTCCTAACTCTGAAAATTAGTAATTAAAGGGAAAGAAGCCTTCAACAATTTTTTTTTTTTTTTCCTGAGACAGAGTCTTGCTCTGTCACTCAGGCTGAAGTACAGTGGCATAATCACAGCTCACTGCACCCTCGAACTCCTGGGCTTAAGCAATTCTCCTGCCTCAGCCTCCCAAGTGGCTTGGACTACAGGTGTGTGCCTCCACACTCGGCTGATTTTAAATGTTTTGTAGAGATGGGGTCTCACTATATTGCCCAGGCTGGTCTCCAACTCCTGAGCTCAAGCAAAACTCCCACCTCAGCCTCCCAAGTAGCCAGGGCCATAGGTGTGCACCACCATGCCCAGCTAATTTTCCTTTTTTCCATTTTGTAGAGATGCCAGCTCGCCATGTTGCCCAAGCTGTTCTCCAACTCCTGAGTTCAGACAATCCTCCCGCCTCGGCCTCCCAGGTGTGAGCCACTATGCCTGGCCAAAATTTTTTTAATGAAGTCCCCCTGGGGCCAGGCACTGGTTTGGGCACTGAAGATTCAGCAGTAAAGTAAAATAAATTTCCTCATTGATCTTGTCAGTGACTCCTTTGCATGCTTGCTTCACACTATATTTCAAGGTAACCAAATAGTTGTAGTTAGAAAAAGTTCCATCTTACAGAAAACTTTCAGCTAATAAATGTAGAGGGAATGATAAAGTTAGAAAAATAACTATATTTTAAGTCCTAATGAAACAACAGACCCACACAACAATGACCAACGGATGAAAAATATCAGGTGAAACACTTATACGGAACCTGTCAATGGCAAGATTGGGCTGTAACCACCTGAAACCACTGACCAATCTCGGCATTACTAAAACAAGGCTGACCAGATAGTCTGTGATTCTGATGTAAAGCAATAAGAAGTACATAGCACCACCTTTTCAGTAGCCAAAACAGTTAAACCTGAATCTAATCAAGCCTTTAGAATTGCCTTTACGATTGGATGAAATATGAAGAGCAGAGGAACAAATTCAACAGCACAAAAAGGAAGAAAACAGATAAATCTAGAGTGGGCCACGTTCTACAAAACTGAGCTGGTTTCTTGGTCAAGACAATAGCATGGAAAAAAATGGGAAGTAGGCAAAGGGACTCCTCTGGATTGAATGAAACTTAAGAGACACAATAGCCAAGTATGATGTGTGGACCTTGTTTGGATCTAGATTTGAAGAAATCGATTGTAAAAAGTCATTTTTGAAAACAAATAGGGAAATCTGAATATGGGCTAGGCATTAGTTTTTAACAAAGAATTATTAGGTGTGATAATGGTACTGTAATTATGTAAGATTGTAATTATTTATATTGTTTTTAGAGATAAAAATAAGACCTTCAGTGCTGAAGAAGGGCACAGTGGCACATGGCACAGCACAGCATCTACATCATCAGTCAAATAAGAATTCTTTTTTTTTTTTTTTGAGACAGAGTCTCGCTCTGTCGGCCAGGCTGGAGTGCAGTAGCAAGATCTCGACTCACTGCAACCCCTGCCTCCCGGGCTCAAGCAATTCTCCTGCCTCAGCCTCCCGAGTAGCTGGGATTACAGGGGTTTGCCACCATGCCCGGATAATTTTTTTTGTATTTTTAGTAGAGACGGGGTTTCACCATGTTGGCCAGGCTGGTCTTGAACTCCTGATCTCAGGTAATCCACCCGCCTCGGCCTCCCAAAGTGCTGGGATTATAGGCGTGAGCCACCGTGCCCGGCCCAGTCAAATAATTCAAGGCAGCTGTCAGGCTAAAGTTCGGTGAGCGACACGCGGCTGCGCGGCGGGAGGAAACGCGGCGCCGAGCCGGGCGCTGGAGATGGTCCCCGGCGCCGCGGGCTGGTGTTGTCTCGTGCTCTGGCTTCCCACGGCTTCCGTATCCATGATTATTTGTACTTTCAAGCGCTGAGTCCTGGGGACATTCGATACATCTTCACAGCCACACCTGCCAAGGACTTCGGTGGTATCTTTCACACAAGGTATGAGCAGATTCACCTTGTCCCTGCTGAACCTCCAGAGGCCTGCGGGGAACTCAGCAGGTTTCTTCATCCAGGACCAGATCGCTCTGGTGGAGAGTGGGGGCTGCTCCCTCCTCTCCAAGACTCGGGTGGTCCAAGAGCATGGCGGGCGGGCCGTGATCATCTCTGACAATGCGGTTGACAATGACAGCTTCTATGTGGCGATGATCCAGGACAGTACCCAGCGCACAGCTGACATCTCCGCCCTCTTTCTTCTCAGCCGAGAGGCTACATGATCCGCCGCTCCCTGGAACAGCCTGGGCTGCCATGGGCCATCATTTCCATCCCAGTCAATGTCACCAGTATCCCCACCTTTGAGCTGCAGCAACCGTCCTGGTCCTTCTGGTAGAAGAGTTTGTCCCACATTCCAGCCATAAGTGACTCTGAGATGGTAAGGGGAAACCCAGGAATTTTGCTATTTAGAATTTGGGAATAGCATTTGGGGACAAGTGGAGCCAGGCAGAGGAAAAGGATTTGGGCGTTGCTAGGCTGAAAGAGGGAAACCACACCACTGGCCTTCCCTTCCCCAGGGCCCCCAAGGGTGTCTCAGAAGAGGCAAGAGACAGCCCCCAGGGCTTCTGGATAGAACCTGAAACAAAAGGCGCTGAAGGTAGGTGGCCTGAGAGCCATCTGTGACCTGTCACATCTCACCTGGCTCCAGCTTCCCCTACCCAGGGTCTCTGCACAGTGACCTTCACAGCAGTTGTTGGAGTGGTTTAAAGAGCCGGTGTTTGGGGACTCAATAAACCCTCATTGCCTTTTCAGCAATTAAAAAAAAAAGGCAATAAAAGGCATAATATAGGTTTTAGAAATTTATATTTATAATGGGTTTGATGTACAATAAAGATACATTAGTTATTAAACTAGGTATAAAAATAATTCAAGGATATGGAAAAATAATGAAAAAAATAACAAAATAGAATTAATTTTAAAAAGCAGAAGTCAATGAAATAGAAAATAATAATACTGATATATAGGCTGGGTGTGGTGGCTCATGCCTGTAATCCCAGCAATTTAGGAGGCCAAGGCAGGAGGATTGCTTGAGCCTAGGAGTTGGAGAACAGCCTGGGCAATATAGGAAGACCCCATCTCTACAAAAAATTTAAAATCAGCCAGACATGGAGGTGTGCGCCTGTAGACCCAGCTGCAGGGGAGGATCACTTGAGCCCAGGATCCTGAAGCTGCAGTGTGCCGTGTTTGCACCACTGCACTCCAGCCTGGGTGACAGAGGGAGACCCTGTCAGGAAGGAAATAATAATAATAATAATATATAAATGCAGGAACAAATTCTTTTAAAAAGACAAAAATAATCTGTGGTGAGCCTAATTAAGAAAAAGAGAAAGCCCATGAGAGAGGGAGCATAACCTGAGATACAGAGAAAACAAAAATGCTAAAAATAACTCAATAAATTTGAAAACCTTAATGAAAAACTCCCTAGGAAAATTTGTTAAAATTGAAATTAATTCAATATGTGTAAGATAGAAGAAATGGAAAAGTTGTCAAAGAACTACCTAAAGTGAAGCTGGGTGCGGTGGCTGACACCTGTAATCCCAGCACTTTGGGAGGTTGGGGGCGAGAGGATCATTTGAGCTCAGGAGTTCAAGACCAGCCTGGGCAACATGGCAAAAACCACATCTCCACCAAAAAAAACCATTAAAATTAGCCGGGTGTGGTAGAGTGTGCCTGTAGTTCCAGCTACTAAGGAGGCTGTGGTGGGAGGATCACTTGAACCTGGAGGTCAAGGCTGCAGTGAGTTGTGATTATCCCACTGCACAGCCTGGGTGACAGAGCGAGACCCTGTCTCAAAAAAACCAAACCAAAATAAACCGAAAAAAAAAAAACCTAAAGTGACACCATCCTCATTCTTTCTTTAAAAATGAATTATTGGTTGGGCGCAGTGGCTCACGCCTGTAATCCCAGCACTTTGGGAGGCCAAAGCAGGTGGATCACGAGGTCAAGAGATCGAGACCATCCTGGTTAACACGGTGAAACCCCATCTCTACTAAAAATACAAAAAATTAGCTGGGTGTGGTGGCGGACACCTGTAGTCCCAGATACTCGGGAGGCTGAGACAGGAGAATGGCGTGAACCCGGGAGGCGGAGCTTGCAGTGAGCCAAGATCATGCCACTGCACTCCAGCCTGGGCGACAGAGCAAGACTCTGTCTCAAAAAAAAAAAAATTATTTTACTGATGTATAATAGGTATACATAGATTTGGAGTACATGTGATTAATAAAGTTCAAATTGGTGTACTTGGGACATCCATCACCTTAAATATTTGTCTTTTCTTTACACTGGAAACATCCAAGCTATTCTCTTCTAGCTACTTTGAAATGTACAAGATTACTGTAAACTATCAAACACTAGGTCATATTTCTTCTATAAAACCATATATTTGTATCAGTTGATCAACTTCTCTTCCTCGTCTCCTCCTGATACCTTTCCTGGCCTCTGGTAACCATAAATCTACTCTCTATCTTCATGAGATCCAATTTTTTAGTTTCCATATATGAGTAAGAGCATGTGATATTTGTCTTTCTGTGCTTATTTCATTTAGCATGATGACCTTTAATTCCATATTGCTACAAATGACAGGATTTCATTTTTATGGCTGAATAATATTCTATTTTGTATATGTACCACATACACATTTTCTTTTTCCTTTTCTTTTTTTTTTTTTTTCTTGAGATGGAGTCTCGCTCTGTTGCCCAGGCTGGAGTGCAGTGGTTCCATCTCGGCTCACTGCAAGCTCTGCCTCCTGGGTTCACGCCATTCTCCTGCCTCAGCCTCCCGAGTAGCTGGGACTACAGGCGCCCGCCACAACGCCCAGCTAGTTTTTTTTGTTTTGTTTTGTTTTTGTTTTTTGTATTTTTAGTAGAGATGGGGTTTCACCGTGTTAGCCAGGATGGTCTCGATCTCCTGACTTTGTGATCTGCCCACCTTGGCCTCCCAAAGTGCTGGGATTACAGGCGTGAGCCACCGTGCCTGGCCCACATCCACATTTTCTTTACCTATTCATCCGTTGATGAGCATTTTGATTCCATATTTGAGCTACTGTGAGTAGTGCTGCAACAAACATGAGAGTGCAGATACCTCTTTCGTATACTGATTTTCTTTCTTTTGGATATACACTCAGTAGTGGGATTGCTGGATCATATGGTAGTTCTAGTTTTAGTGTTTTGAAGAAACGCCATACTGTTCTCCATAGTGACTGTACTAATTTACATTCCCACCAACAGTGTACAAGGGTTCCCCTTTCTCCACATCCTCACCAGCATCCGTTATTGCCTGTTGTTTTGAGAAAAGCCATTTTAACTGGGGTAAGCTGACATCTCATTGTAGTTTTGATTTGCATTTATCTAATGATTAGTGATGTTGAGCACTTCTTCATGTACCTGTTGGCCATTTATGTGTCTTCTTTTGAGAACTGTCTATTCAGATCTTTTGTCCATTTTTAAATCGGATTTTTTTTTTCTATTTGTTTGAGCTCCTTGTATATTCTGGTCACTAACTCCTTGTTAGATGGGTAGTTTGCAAATATTTCCTCCTATTCTGTGGGTTGTCTCTTTAGTCTGTTGATTGTTTCCTTTGCTGTGCTGCTTCTTAGCTTGATGTAAGCTCACTTGTCTACTTTCGCTTTGGTTGCCTGTGCCGTTGAGGTCTTACACAAAAAAAAATTTGCCCAGATCACCGTCCTGAAGAAGAAACTGTCTCCAGTTTCTTCTAACAGTTTCACATTAAAGTCTTTTTTTTTTTTTCTTTAAGACGGAATCTCGCCCTGTTGCCCAGGCTGGAGTCCAATGGTGCGATCTCGGCTCACTGCAACCACAGCCTGTGGGTTCACGCCATTCTCCTGCCTCAGCCTCCCAAGTAGCTGGGACTACAGGTGTACGCCATCATGCCTGGATAATTTTTTGTATTTTCAGTAGAGATGAGTTTTCACCATGCTGGCCAGGCTGGTCTCGAACTCCTGACATCATGATCTGCCCCCGCCTCAGCGTCCCAAAGTTCTGGGATTACAGGTGTGAGCCACCGCGCCTAGCCCAGACTTAGGTCTTTAATCAATTTTGATGTGTTTTTTTTTGTATGGTGAGAGATAGTTTAGTTTATTTCTTCTGCATATAGTTATCCAGTTTTCCCAGTAACACTTATTGAAGAGACTGTCTTTTTCCCATTGTATATTCTTGGTACCTTTGTCAAAGATGAGTTGGCTGGGTGGATTTACATGAGTTCTCTATTCTGTTCCATTGGTCTATGTCTCTATTTTTATGCCAGTACCATGCTAATTTGGTTACTACAGCTTTGCAGTAAATTTTGAAGTCAGGTAGTGAAATGCCTTCAGCTTTATTCTTTTTGCTCAGGATTGTTTTGTCTATTAGGGGTCTTTTCTAGTTCCACATAAATTTAAGGATTTTTTTTCTATTTCTGTGAAGAATGTCATTGGTATTTTCACAGGTTTTGCATTAAATTGGTAAGCTGCATTGAGTAGAATTGCCATTTTATTTGAGACGGGGTCTTCACTCTGTCACCCAGTCTAGAATGCAATGGTGTGATCATGGCTCACTGTATGATCATGGTTCACTGTAGCCTTGACCTTCACTGGGCTCAAGTGATCCTCCCACTTTCAGCCCCTCAAGTGGCTGGGACTGCACGTGCATACCACCACAACTAATATTTTTTAAATTTTTTATAGAGACAGGGTCTCACTATGTTGCCCAGGCTGCTAGTGACCCTCCCACTTTGGCTTCCCAATGTGCTGGGATTACAGGTGTGAGTCATCGCATTCAGCTATCATTTTAACAATAGTAATTCTTCCAGTCCATGAACATGGAATCTCTTTTGTGTGCGTGTGTCCTCCTCAACTTCTTTTATGCTTTATAGTTGTCCTTCTATAGATCTTTCACTTCTTTGGTTAAAATGATCCCAGGTATCTGCAGCTATTGTAATTGGGACTGCATTTTTTTTCCAAATTTTTCTCTCTTGGTGTATATAAATATTACTGTTTTTTGTATCTTGCAATTTTACTAAATTCATTTATCAGTTTGGTTTTTTTTTTTTTTTTTTTTTTGGTGAGGCCTTTAGATTTTTCTAAATATAAGATCATGTCATCTGTGAACAAGTCTAATTTGACTTCTTCCTTTTCCATTTTTTTCTTTTTTTGAGATGGAGTCTCGCTCTGTCACCCAGGCTGCAGTGCAGTGGCGCCATTTCGGTTTACTGCAACTTCTGCCTCCTGGATTCAAGTGATTCTCCTGACTCAGCCTCAGGAGTAGCTGGGATTACAGGTGCCCGCCACCATGCCTGGCTAACTTTTGTATTTTTAGTAGAGATGGGGTTTCACCATGATGGCCAGGCTGGTCTTGAACTCCCGACTTCAGGTGACCCACCTGCCTCAGCCTCCCAAAGTGCTGGTGTTACATGTGTGAGCCACCGTGCCCGGCCTTTCCTTTTCAATGTTGATGCCCTTTTTAAATTTTTCTTTTCTAATTGCTCTGGCCAGTCCCATTCCTTTAGAAATAAGGGTCTTGCTCTGTCACCCAGGCTGGTCTCAAACTCCTGGGCTTAAGTGATCCTCTCACCTCAGCCTGCTGAGTGGCTGGGATTACAGGCATGCACCACTGTGCCCAGCTAGTTCCATTCTTTTCAGATAAATTTTTTCAAATCCTCTAGAAACAGGTAATATTTGTGCGTTTTAAACAGTTCAGAATACACACAAAATATAAAATGTTTCTAATATTTATTATATATCTAACATATTGATAATCTAATAGAATTCCAGATTCCTAAAGGATTTCTGTATAAGCACTGAGAGATAACCTGTCTTAGCCATTGCTAGTCAGAACCAAAGAAAATACCATGAAGATTCTGAGGTCTTCCACCAAAAAAAGTTTCTTAAAAGAAATGGAGGCATGAAGGCAGTCAGGTAATGACAGCAATGACAGAATGAGAAAAGTACTGCAACAGTTCAAAAAACTGCTTTTTCTTCCTGGTTCTGCTACATAATTCAAGATAACTTTAACCACCTCTCTGGGGCCCAATTTCTTTACATTGCAAAGAAGTTGGAATAAATTATCTTTCTATGGACCCTTTAATACTCAGTTCCACAAATTCTGACTCAGAGGGTTCAGTGAGAACTCCAATAATTGGGAGGCAATAAACTCATTGGATAGCTTTGAGTAAGACGACTTTTGGTGTGTCTGTCAGTTCATGTCCTCCTATAAAGTCTCCAACCTCAACCCATCCCAACCACAGGCCTGGGGGCCTGTAGCTATGTATTATGGATCCTTTTAGGAAAAAGTATCTTGCTAGTCACAACTATGTTCTCCCTTGAAGAAAAATGAGCAGGTGAAGCTACTGTTCAGAGAGAATGAAGCGGATGTGCAAAGGGACCACAGACAACCATCAGGGTAGGAAATACCGCTTGCTTTACTGCTGAATCTCCAGTGCCTAGATCAGTGCCTGGCCCTAGCAGGTTTTCATCAAATAATTATTGAAGGACCACTGAATTTCATTCCCTCATGTGGTTTCCATGAGATACTTCTGTATTTCTCTAATCATTCAATTATTCCTCCCCCTTAAGCTAGCGCAAGTTCCTTTCTTACAACCAGAAAGCCCTTCCAAATACATTATGATATTCTCCCCTTCATAGCCACCACTTACTTCACTACAGGTATATGTCAGGCCTCAGGAAAGACAACACCAAAGACTGGATCACATGTCCCCACTCAGGAATACAGAATTGGCACATGAGATTAGGTCAGTTGGTCAGCAGCACTAAAGGTGCTGATAGACACCAATGCAGCGCATAAAGGCTGGCCGGCAGGCGAAGTGATAAGAAAGCAGACACAGAGAGGAAAGTAGACAATGGTGGTTCTGAGACATCCCTATATTTTCCTGCTATGGACTGAATGTTTGTGTCTCCCACACCCCCATTCATGTTGAAATTCTAACATCCAACAGTATTTCGAGGTGGGGCCTTTGACAAGCAACTAGTTCATAAATGTGGAGCCCTCATGATGGGATTAGCGCTCTTGTGATGGTTTCACACATTTATGTCAAAACCAATCAAATTTTCTACTTTAAATACGTGCAGTTTCTTGTACTTCAATTGTATATGAAAGTTGTAAAAAATGTGGAGAGTTCAGTTATTAACTGATTTCAGTTAGAACAACCAATAATGTACCAATAATGGTACAACATTTAAGGAGGTCCCTTATGACTGTGCTATTTTGGACTTAATATCAGTACTTACTGATTTATTCCACTGCTTTCCCAACTCCCTTCACCCTCTGCTCCCATAAAAGTGAACAATTATGAATGTCATAACCAAATTGGTAAACTCGGGCGGGGCATGGTGGCTCATGCCTGGAATCCCAGCACTTTGGGAGGCCAAGGTGGGTAGATCACTTGAGATCAGGAGTTCAAGACCAGCCTGGCCAACATGGTGAAACTCCGTCTCTACTAAAAATACAAAAAATCAATCAGGCGTGGTGGTGCGCGTCTGTAGTCCCAGCTACTTGGGAGGCTGAAGTAGAAGATGAACGCAGGAGGCAGAGGTTTCAGTGAGTCGAGATCTCGCCACTGAACTCCAGCCTGGGTGACAGAGCGAGACTCAAAAAAAACAAACAAAAATTGGTAAACTCTAATTTAGAATTAGTAGAATTAGGAGGCAAGATCTTACACGTTCCTCAAATTTGTCAAGATTTTGCATTTTAATTTCTAAATCCCTTCCACGAGTTAAACATCAGTATAAATTGGGGTAACTGATTTAACATAAACCAGTGTTATAGCTTATGTCAAAACTATCTACTTAGATTACAATCTAAGGACAAGGCCACATCATTAATTTTGATTCCCAAGTTTACAAGCACCATGTCTAGTACAGAGGAGAGTGAGAAGGAACAGGGAAAGGGATAAAGGATATGAGGTAAGATGGTAGGAAGAAAAAGGGTATGTGTGCAGAGTATGTGTGGGTGCAGATTATGCAGGGTCTTGTAGGCCACGATAGATATTGGACTTTAGTCTGATTGTGATACAAAGCCATTGGTGATTTTGAGCAGACAAGTGGTATGGTCTGATTTATATGAATATACACACATACACACCTATTTTGTTTTGCTTGAGACGGAGCCTTGCTCTGTCGCCCAGGCTGGAGTGCAGTGGCATGATCTCAGCTCACTGCAACCTCCGCCTCCTGGGTTGGAGCGATTCTCCTGTCTCAGCCTCCTGAGTAGCTGGGATTACAGGCATGCACCACCACACCTGGCTAATTTTTGTATTTTTAGTAGAGATGGGGTTTCACCATATTGGCCAGGTTGGTCTCGAACTCCTGACCTTAGGTGATGCACCTGCTTCGGCTTCCCAAAGTGCTGGGATTACAGGTGTGAGCCACCACGCCTGGCCTAATTTATATTTTAAAATAAGGATCACTCTGAATGCTATGTAGAGAATAAACTATATGAGGAAAATATAGAAGCAGGGTACATACCAAAGAGTATGCCAAGAATGGGTGCACATGCTCACTGAAAGACAGATGTGATCATTTTCATAGTAACTTTATTCATAATGACAAGCTAGAAACAACCTAAATTTCTATCAACGGTAGAATGGGTAAGTTGTGATGTAGTCACACAATGGAATACTACACAGAAGTAAAACATGAACTGCTACTACATATAACATGGATTACTCTCACAGATACAATGTTGAACAAGACACAGAAGAGTGCATATAATTATTTCACTTACATAAAGTTTTACAACAGGCAAAAACTATCCGTGGTGATAAAAGGGGTTGGTGGGGGCCTGGGGAACATAAGGACACCTACTGAAGTGCTAGAAATATTCTATATTTTGACCTGGGTGGTGCATTCAAGGGCATATATAAAAACTCACTGAGGTGTACACTTAATATCGGTACACTTTTAAATTTTACCTCAGTAACAAGTTGAAAATATATTGGAAGAAAGCATATAAATGAAGACGTTAATCAGTGGTGTTGTCTTCCAAATATTTCTGGTTTTTCTCCCAGGTATATGCAAGGATCACACTCCTCCTAGAACTTTAATGTGGCTATGTGATTTGCTTTGGCCAATGAAAGTCCTTTAAGAGTCCTTAAGTGATTTGCCATACTCTTTTTTCATTTCCCAAAGTTAGCACCCACACTCCTGATGGTATCTGCTTTGTCAGCCTGAGACCCAGAATGAAGGCAACTTAGAGCACAAATTGGTGAACTTTTTCTGTAAAGGGCCACAGAATAAATATTTTAGGTTTTGTGAGATGTACACACTCTGTAGCAACTACTCAGCTCTGCCATTGTAGAACCAAAGTAGCCACAGATAATAAATAAATGGACAAGGCTATATTCCAGTAAAACTTTATTTAGATAAACAAGGAGCTAGACAGATTTTGCCCATGGACCATAGTTTGATCATGGCCAACCTATGATCTAAACCAAAGTCCCTAGGCAAGTTGCAATAGAAAAGTTGTGTGAGACAGTGAGATTTTGCCTTTGTTATTCAATGGCAAGCTAGCCCATGCTGACACAGAAATTGGTCCCTTGTTTTTTAAAATGCTAAAATACTGAACACTGGCTTAATGGTTAGCTGGCAGGCATTCAGGAAATTGCTATCAGAAGATGGAAGAAATAACTTACACAAGGGTAATTTATACTATGGAAAGGTGAAACTGCCCCTTGAGATAACCTGAAAGGCAGATCATCTACCCTTTACCAAAGAAAAAGACAGAAAAACAAAATATTTTGTAGTTGCTGTTCACTGCACTTGACAAAACGTACAGAAAAGAGATGAACTCAGTAGACTGGTCAGTTTGCAGGCAAAAATGAAAAGGAAGAGAATTCAAATTCAAGTACTTACTGGGTGGGATGAGGCAACATTTTAATATCAAAAAGAAAGATAAAAATGGAAAATCCTTTTAAAAATAAATAAAAAGAGAAATCCTTTAGCCAAAAGGTTGATTAAAAGCCAGTTTTGCCGCCGGGTGCAGAGGCTCACACGTATAACACCAACATTTTGGGAGCCCGAGGGGGGCGGACTGCTTGAGTCCAGGAGTTCGAGACTAGCCTGGGTAATACAGCAAGCCCCTGTCTCCACATAAAAATACAAAAATTAGCTGGGTGTACT
Source organism: Gorilla gorilla gorilla (assembly GCF_029281585.2). Taxonomy (NCBI): domain Eukaryota; kingdom Metazoa; phylum Chordata; class Mammalia; order Primates; family Hominidae; genus Gorilla; species Gorilla gorilla. The sequence goes on from NC_086017.1 coordinate 46,886,824, forward strand.
CGTGTATACCTGTATTCCCAGCTACTTAGGAGGCTGCAGTGGGAGAATTGCTTGAGCCAGGAGGGCAGAGATTGCATTGGGCTGAGATTGTACCTCTGCACTCCAGCCTGTGTGACAAAGTGAGACCCTGCCTCAAAGAAAAAAAAAAAGCCAGTTTTGCAGCAAGCACCAAATCACTGGATGACTGTGACACCTACTGTTAAGATCTCTGAACGACTTAATATGCCTCAGACTAAAACTCCAACTAAGATTATACTAGTTAATCCCATAAATTGGTCAAAATGGCTTAAGGAAACAGACTAAGGGTGTGTCTTTCCCACCTAAGCCTGAAAAGCCTCAGTTACCCAGAAATTAAGTTCAGAGAGGCATGGGAACAAGAAGGCAAAGAAATACAGCAAACTTTAGAAGTATACATTAACTAGATGTCACTTTTGGGTCATCTCCCTTTGGGTGATAAGGACATTCTACAGGTGTAAAAACAAGTGAACTGAATATATAGTGACCAGAAGGTCTGAGTCAGTCTTCTACTTTGTTAAATTTACTTACTTTTAAATCCCAGAAGAGCCAAAAATCATCTGTAAAGGAAAGTAGCAAGTAAATAGCATGCCATTTTCTCCTAGTGTTGATGCCTACAAAAGGAAAAATGATTATTAACTCTTAGGCAGCATTATCTCTTTCCAATACTAAATGTAACATTTAGTAAAAACATATTGTTTTAGTTCACTAAGTAGTTGTCTAATCTTTTCCCTCTATATGTAGGTTCCTTTGGAAATTAAAAAAAAATATATATATATATATATATATGACACTGTTTACAAAGGGTAAAAAAAATAAGATTCTATACATGGATATGCAAACTTAATATTACATAGTGGATTTGGTGTGTATATCTGGTTTTGAATCCTGAGTTTACTACTTACTGTGTTTACCAGGGAAAACCGCAATTTGTTATCCTTTTCTCCTTTCATACAACACAGAAAACCACAATTTGTTTAACAGTCACATAATACATATTTAAGTCACATGCTAAGCACTACACTAAATTCTGGGAATACAACAATGAGGTCCCTAGTTACAAAGACCTTGTCTTCATTTTTCAATTAGTAATATGTGGATAAAAGTTACCCAATGGACAGTCTAAGGCAGAATGACTGTGAAGGTCAAATAAGACTGTGAAAGAGCTTCAAAAATTGTAAAACACTACACAAATATTCGTTTGTCCAAACATTTATTGAAATGCCAGGCATTGTGCTAAGCACTAGAGATATAACAGTGAACAAGGCTTATATGGTCCCTGCCCTTACAAAGCTTACAGTCTAGCAGTGATCAACAAGCAGTAACAATAAAGTGTGCCAAGTGTATGTCTGGGAAAGAACAGGGTGTATAGGGAATGGATAGTAAGGGCACCTAATCTAGAGGGCATCAATGAAGGTTTCCTAGATGAAGTGGCATACTGAGACCTTAAAGATGAAGATAAATTTGTATTGTACCCTAAGAGCAATGGTGAAAGCAATGCAGTGACATGATCAGTAAGTCTTTTGGAGCAATTTGGTTGTAGTGTAGAAAGGAATAAAAATAAAAAACAGGGAGACTAATAAGGAGGCTGTTGCTATAATTTAGGCAGGTTGATGGCCTGAATTAAAATGGTAGCATTGGAGAATTGGGAAAAAGGACAAATGAATGGTTGGTAGTGGTAATGCCATTTAGTGAAAGAGGAAACATGAGAGGAGGAGCAGGATTGGGGGCAAGATCAATGACATGTAGTGCCTGAGACAGCAAAGAGCATTTGTTAGCAATTAGATACATCAATTAGGGAAGATCTAGAAAGGAGATATGAATCTGACAGTCATTTGCATATAAATGGTAAGGAAACCATGGAAGGAAATGAGATCAGCTAGCAAGATGACACAGAACAAGGCAGTCTAAAACAAATTTTTTTAAAAATACGAAGAACAGATATTGAAGGGAAGAGGTGCCTGCAAAGACTAAGAAAGCACACCTGGAGATGGTATCTCCTCAAAGCTAAAGTTAATCAAGTGTTCAAGTGTTTCAAGGAGGGTAAGACTATTAACAAGGACTTAGCATAGTAGAGCAATTTGAGTGGCAATATGGGACATTGGGAATACAAATTTGTCAAGAAAACTAGTAGGAATGAGCTATAGGGCAGCAACTGTTAAGGACCTAAGAATTTTTTTTTTAATGTACGTATTTTAACTATATTCACTGCTACAACAGGACCAGTAACAACTATATTTATTTAAAAAAAAAAAAGACTGCCATGCAGTTACAGAATTACTTAATACAGAAAACAGTAAAATACACTTTTTTCTTTTTCCTTTTTTTTTTTTTTTTTTTACAAACAAGACTAGCTTATAGCAAATTCTCTATAGCTAAGGGTCAATTTAAAATCCTTGGCTTATATCTCCCCCTCACTCAATGACTACATGATGCAAACTAATTTTATTAACACCTTAAGCAAAACATACTGGAATTTCACAAAATGTACAAGATTTCAATATTTAAGGAACTGGGGTTAGAAAGCAGAAGTGGCTTTCAGGTCTTCCAGTCTTTCTCTCAAGTAATAAAGCTCTGCCGTGAATATTCAAAGCTATTGGGAAATTACCGGTAGATTTTTCTGGTTTTTTTTTTTTCGGTTTTCCACTATGTTGTTTCTCTAGATATGTAAGCTTACTCTATTAACCAAAATCTCAGCTTGACCATTCTTGATAAGTACCTAATCGACATGTAACTTTTTTTCTGCCTTAAATATGTATAACAGGACAGAGCCCTTAAATCTGATTCAATTATTAATTCCTGATTTACAAGTGCTATTGTGAGCTAACAGAACTTATCAATGCCTTTATTGCACTTTACTAGCCAAATTTAGAGGGTTGGAATTAGTCTCTCCTATCTAGTATTCTGTCAGTTTGCCCAGCTTGTACTTTTAATTTTGCTTCTAATGGTAATCTGCCCTATCCCTTGAAATAAAATAATCTACATTTTGGGAGGGCTAATTCTTCATTGTGCCAGGCTGTCCCATGCACTGCAGGGGTGAGTGTCTTTAGGCTTAAATGCCAACAGAAGCCCCTAGTAAATATGACAACCAAAAAAGTGCCCCTACACATTTCTCAGCATCCTCTGGAAGGACAGGTTACTGCCTCTAGTTGAAGGCCACTGGCACAACTTTGGTTTTTAGGCTCTTATGCCATTTATTTTAATTGCCCAGACATCAATTCCACCTAAATTCTTAGTTATAGCCTGGTTCCTTGAATTTGCTGGATTAGTAACCACAGATTAAGGTGTTTCAATAGTTAAGACAGGACTTTGGAACAAGAGTTTTTAAATTGTATAATACTTGAGAGGATCTATGAATATAAATTGGGTCCTGTTTATAATTAGTTTTACATAATGAACTTTAAGATTGCCTTTTCATGGTTAACAGAAGTTTGGAAATTACTGTTTTGGCACAAAGCAGATTATCTTAATAGAAATACAGAATTACTGCAATCTGTGAATAAGACTGCTTTTAAATTATTTCTACTTGTGTGCTATCTTAAATATAGAATGTGTACGACAGTTCCAAATTTTAGAATAAATCCATTTCTAGCATCTAACAAAATCTGATACTGTATCATTTTAAAACAAAGTGTTTACTTTAGGCAGGATTTTTTAAAATAAAGCAGCAATACCCACGCAGATAAGACAAAAAAGCTAAAATATCTCACACCTCCTAATCCTGGAGTGCAATCTTTTTTCCTCATCGTTTTTGATAGGGCCAAACTTGTGTCTACAGTAAAAAAAAAAAAAAGAATTACTAACTGGCAACCATTAAGATTCTATACTTACCATAGTCCTTTAATAGGCAAGCTGATAAAATAGCCCCCAGTTATTAAAAAGAAAAAATCCAAGGAAAACCCCCAATAATTAGTCTTATCTCCAAATTGCATGAAGTCTCCTATATCTGAAACTTAAAAATGATTCTAATGACTTCCTCTATCAGTAATGTGGTATCACTGAGGTGGGTGATGGGGAGGGAAGAGGGAAGAAATCTGTCAATATTACCTTCGAACTCAGAAATGTTTAAAAAAAAGTCTCAAACATTTTGATAGTTAGACAAAACACCTCCACTGTTATGTATGGGCTTCCTTTTTGGAAACTTATGAACTTGCTATGTGAGCTTCTGCAAATTGGTTCAAAAGCACATTTAAGGAGTTGATAATTTAAGACTATATGAATCAGAATTTTAACACTCCATTAAAATAAGAGCTGAAATTTTTGGCATTTATCTTCAGAACACCTAAAAAACAGACTGCAAATTCAACTCATATTAATACTAAATTTCTTTAAAATTAACTATATCATAAAAGACAATGACTTTGTCACTAAACTAAGTTTTAAAAAAGGTGGCATTCTCATGTTTCAGTCCCATGCTGCCATTTGAGATGAAAAAAAAGGCAACTGTCAGAATTTTAACTGTGATCAGTTTGGACGGCTGGTACTTGGTACTTTCTCACAATCCAAATTAGTAAACTTGAAAACTCAAACCAATTTTTGCTTTTAGAATTAAATTCTTGTTGAGTTTTTCAATCTTGTACTACAAAGCCTTATGGATTAGATTCATTTCTTTCTCTCACAAGATCATCCCAACCGGGCTCCATTTCAGTTGTGGCAACCCGAAACAGGGCTTGGAGATGCTCATCTGTTAATGGCTGACTCAAAGTGTGTTGGTTTCGAGTCAAATATGAAAAAGCCTTTTCACAGATTTGGTTACTATCAAACAAGGATGCCACCTTACAGGCAACCCCTTTGATAATTGGGTAGGATTCAGCAGACAATCCAGCATAAAACTGCCCCAAGTCTTTGATTCTGTATTCATTCCAAAGATTAGTGTTTGCCTGAAGTTTTGTTAGCTCCACCCTCACTGAAATAGGTGCATATTCAGGTTTAAAGTTAAAAGGATTTGAAAAAAGTTCTAAGTCCTTTTTAATGAACCTGAGGTCCTTAAAATGTCTCTCAAATTCTTTTTGGAGACGACAGATCACCATTTGATACCTATCAGGATCAAATATTTTTTGATCTTCCTTATTTTGCTGTTTTAGCTCATCAACAACTTCCCTGAGGGCAGGAAAGTCTGTTAGATTTTTTTCCTCAATATGTCTTTGAAATAAATTCAGCTTAACTTCGAAAGTACAAATATGGTCAAAGGCAGCAGCAGCAAAGACTTTACTAACTCGTAATTCTTCACTGAGTTCTCGAAGGTGTTCCATAATGTCCACCAAGAAGCCAAAGTCACAAAGCCATTGTTTGTCTGAGAAGTGGACTGTTGTTGCCCCTACTGAAACCAAGAACGCTTCCATTTCTTTTCTTAGAGAGAATATTAGTTTTAAAGTTTTCCCTCTCCTAAGCCAATTGTTCAGACATCGTCCATTAACCCTTTCACCATGCTCTGATTCAGATTCCGTTAGTAAAGTCTGAAATTCAGGTCGCCTAACGCCTCTGGTCTTAATCAAAACTATCCATTCGGATATGGTATTTATGATCTGATTAACATCTACATCATAAGAGCTCAACAGTTCCAAGTGAAGAAATCCTGAATAATGAATGACATTCCAACAGTTGGGGCTTACGGCCTTTTCTCTCATGTATGAGACGAGTCCTGAGTTCTCACCAATCATCCTCAAAGTATGGGTCGTGGTCAGTCCAACCATTCTCTGCAAGCTAAGCCCTGCTGTCTGCAGGGCCTCTAGGATTGCCGACATGAGCGCACCAACACTGAAATGATGAGTCAGGTTGATTATGGTCAGAAGATCTTCTTGCACCTCCAACTCAGGGCCTACACCGCGGATAAAGACCAGGAGGTAGTTCTCATAGGCCACAAAAGCCTGGTCGTCCAAGGCAAGAGAGTAGGCTTTAAAGTTCCTGGCTCGGTTAAAAAGCTGGTTGCGTAAATTCCTGTCAATGCTCAGGATCCTCTGCCTTGTGATCTCTGGAGATAAGTCAACGCCTTGCAGGACGCTTACATGCTCGGGCAGTACCTCTCTCAGCAACACCTCCATGCACTGGTATACAAAGTCCCCCTCACCCCAGCCGCGACCCTTCAAGGCCAAGAGGCGGCAGAGCCCGAGGCCTGCACGAGCAGCTCTCTCTTCAGGAGTGAAGGAGGCCACGGGCAAGTCGCCCTGACGCAGACGCTCCACCAGGGCCGCGCGCTCGCCGTCCGCCACATACCGCTCGTAGTATTCGTGCTCAGCCTCGTAGTGGCGCCTGACGTCGCGTTCGCGGGTAGCTACGATGAGGCGGCGACAGACCAGGCACAGGGCCCCATCGCCCTCCGGAGGCTCCACCACCAAATAACGCTGGGTCCACTCGGGCCGGAAAACTAGAGCCTCGTCGACTTCCATCTTGCTTCTTTTGGGCGTCATCCACATTCTGCGGGAGGCCACAAGAGCAGGGCCAACGTTAGAAAGGCCGCAAGGGGAGAGGAGGAGCCTGAGAAGCGCCAAACACCTCCTCCGCTCTGCGCCAGATCACCTCAGCAGAGGCACACAAGCCCGGTTCCGGCATCTCTGCTCCTATTGGCTGGATATTTCGTATTCCCCGAGCTCCTAAAAACGAACCAATAGGAAGAGCGGACAGTGATCTCTAACGCGCAAGCGCATATCCTTCTAGGTAGCGGGCAATAGCCGCTTGAGGGAGGGACGAAGAGACCCAGCAACCCACAGAGTTGAGAAATTTGACTGGCATTCAAGCTGTCCAATCAATAACTGCCGCTGAAGGGTGGGGCTGGATGGCGTAAGCTACAGCTGAAGGAAGAACGTGAGCACGAGGCACTGAGGTGATTGGCTGAAGGCACTTCCGTTGAGCATCTAGTCGTTTCCTTGGCTCTTCTGGCGCCAAAATGTCGTTCGTGGCAGGGGTTATTCGGCGGCTGGACGAGACAGTGGTGAACCGCATTGCGGCGGGGGAAGTTATCCAGCGGCCAGCTAATGCTATCAAAGAGATGATTGAGAACTGGTACGGAGGGAGTCGAGCCGGGCTCACTTAAGGGCTACGACTTAACGGGCCGCGTCACTCAATGGCGCGGACACGCCTCTTTGCCCGGGCAGAGGCATGTACAGCGCATGCCCACAACGGCGGAGGCCGCGGGGTTCCCTGACGTGCCAGTCAGGCCTTCTCCCTTTCCGTAAACCGTGTGTTTCTTTACCGCTCTCCCCCGAGACCTTTTAAGGGTTGTTTGGAGTGTAAGTGGAGGAATATACGTAGTGTTGTCTTAATGGTACCGTTAACTAAGTAAGGAAGCCACTTAACTTAAAATTATGTATGCAGAACATGCGAAGTTAAAAGATGTATAAAAGCTTAAGATGGGGAAAAAAAACCTTTTTTCAGAGGATACTGTGTTACTATTTTCTTGCTTTTCATTCATTCCAGAAATCATCTGTTCACATCCAAAGGCACAATTCATTTTGAGTTTCTTTCAAAACAAATCGTTTGTAGTTTTAGGACAGGCTGATGCACTTTGGGCTTGACTTCTGATTACCCTATTGTTAAATTAGTGACCCCTCTTAGTGTTTTCCTGTCCTTTATTTCGGAGGACGCACTTCTAAGATACCATATTTTATGGGTCATCCTTGGATTTTGAAGCTTATAACTGTGACAAAAAATGTGGAGGGAAGAGATTTGAAACATGTGGAAGGAAAAGTGAGTGCAGACTATAAACTTCCAAAAAGACAAGCCCAAAATACACCTAAACGTTATGTCAGATTATTTTGTTAAAATCAGTTGTTAGTGAAGTCCGTACGTTAATAGAAAAAAGAATGCTTCAGTTTGGAGTGGTAGGCTTCTAGAGGGATTTATTGTGAAAGTATAAACTATTCAGGGCAATGGGACTGAGAGAACAGTGGGTAGAAAGGACCACTGAAGGAAAGGAAGAGAATTGGAAGGTAGATGAAAGAAAGAGCAAGGAACCTGGGCATGTTTTTTCCTTTTCACTTGTAATAGTAGTAACAGAAGCAATGGCAGACTGGCTTTTGTTTCTACTGTGTTAGAATGAATTGACAGGACAACTGGGCCTATTATTGTACTGTGCCAGAATACTGTAAAACAGAACTAAACATACTAGCTTGGTGGCTTGTAATTAATTACTTAAGTGGAGATTTTTTTTTTTATTTTTATTTTTTGAGACGGAGTCTCACTTTGTCACCCAGGCTGGAGTGCAGTGGCACAATCTCAGCTGACTGCAACCTCCTCCTCACAGGTTCAAGGGAGATTCTCCTGCCTCAGCCTCCCGAGTAGCTAGGACTATAGGCATGTGCCACCACACCTGGCTAATTTTGTATTTTTAGTAGAGATGGGATTTCTTCATGTTGGTCAGGCTGGTGTCAAAACTCCCGACCTCAGGTGAACCGCCTGCCTCAGCCTTCCAAAGTGCTGGGATTACAGGCGTGAGCCACCGCGCCCTGCAGTTTTTTGTATTTTTAATAGAGACAGGGTGTCACCATGTTAGCCAGGATGGTCTCGATTTCCTGACCTCAGGTGATCCGCCCGCCTTGGCCTCCCAAAGTGCTGGGATTACAAGCATGAGCCACTGCGCCCAGCTCAAGTGGAGATTTTTATATGGAGTCCAGTTACACTCTTTTTAATATATAAGTTGAGATGACTAATACAACTTCAATACAGGGGCTCATGAGAAATGTCTATAATATTTAAGTAACTTATTGTCTTCTTTCTTTTTTTTTTAAGATGAAGTCTTACTCTGTTGCCCAGGCTGAAGTGCAGTGGCGTGATCTTGGCTCAGGGCAACCTCTGCCTCCTGGTTTCAAGCGATTTTCCTGCCTCAGCCTCCCAAGTAGCTGGGAGTACAGGCGTGCACGACCACACCCAGCTAATTTTTTTATTTTTAGTAGAGACGGGGTTTCGCCATGTTGGCCAGGCTGGTCTTGAACTCCTGACCTCAGGTGATCCACCCACCTCAGCCTCCCCAAGTGTTGGGATTACAGGCGTGAGCCCCCGTGCCCAGCCTGTTATCTTATTTCTGAATAAAGAATTGTCTGTGTGGGGAATAGATAACTCTTTCTCATGCAGCCCCTGCTAGAAAATTTGTTTTCTCTAGCAGTTGGTCTGTGCTTGTAGGCTACTCTTTGAAAGCACAAAAAATTTATTGACTTCTTTTTTTTGGGTTTTTTTTTTTTTTGAGACAGAGTTTTGCCCTTGTTGCCCAGGTTGGAGTGCAATGGCGCGATCTCAGCTCACCGCAACCTCCGCCTCCTGGGTTCAAGTGATTCTCCTGCCTTAGCCTCCTGGGTAGCTGGGATTACAGGCATGCGTCACCATGCCTGGCTAATTTTGTATTTTTAGTACAAATGGGGTTTCTCCATGTTGGTCAGGCTGGTCTCAAACTCCTGACCTCAGGTGATCCACCCACTTTGGCCTCCCAAAGTGCTGGGATTATGGGTGTGAGCCATTGCGCCTGGCCAGAAAATTTATTGACTTCCTAAAGATTTATTAACTTTCTGCATTACTTTTTTTTTTCCCTCCATCGTAAATACAAAAGGGAATAGTAGAGAAAATCATTCAGAATTTTATTTTTTAGTGACATTATTTAGTGACATTTTATTAGAGTCACTTAGGAACCTGAGGCTGAATAAAGTTCAGGTAAAAGTAAAATTAGTTGAGAAGAGACATCTGCCAAAAGAAATCTATTTTTAACTTCACTTGCTGTCTTTCCTAGAGGAACAGAAATAGTGCTGAATGTCCTATTAGAAATGATGGTTGCTCTGCCCGTCTCTTCTCTCTCTCTCACACAATATGTAAACTCATACAGTGTATGAGCCTGTAAGACAAAGGAAAAACACATTAATGAGGCACTATTGTATTTATTTGGGGTTTGTTATCATTGCTTGGCTCATATTAAAATATGTACATTAGAGTAGTTGCAGACTGATAAATTATTTTCTGTTTGATTTGCCAGTTTAGATGCAAAATCCACAAGTATTCAAGTGATTGTTAAAGAGGGAGGCCTGAAGTTGATTCAGATCCAAGACAATGGCACTGGGATCAGGGTAAGTAAAACCTCAAAGTAGCGGGAAGTTTGTGCGCTTCATGGAAGAGTCAGGACCTTTCTCTGTTCTGGAAACTAGGCTTTTGCAGATGGGATTTTTTCACTGAAAAATTCAACACCAACAATAAATATTTATTGAGTACCTAATATTTGCTGGGCACTGTTCAGGGGATGTGTCAGTGAATAAAATAGATTAAAATCTATTCTCTTCTGATGCTTACATTATAGTGGTGGGAGACAAAATGGGTATAATAAATATTATATTAGATAGCATTAAGTGCTGTGGAGAAAACTAAAGCAGGGAGGAAGATAGGAGTGTGCAAGCCAGAAAGGATGCAATTAAATTGAGTAGTTCAGGAAGGCTTCAATGTGGATGTGATATTTGAGAGACCGGTGGAAGTCAAGGAGCAAGTTGTGAGGCTATTTAAAGGTATTCTTGGAATACAGAACAATATACGCAAAGACTATTAAATGGAAGCATACCTGACATGTTAAAGGACTATCAAGGAGGCCAGTTTGTCTAGAGGCTGAAAAGGAAAGAGTAATAGGAGATGAGGTCTGAGTGAAAACATGTAAATCCTTGTGGGCCAAGGTAAAATCTTTAGCTTTTTTTCTGAATATGATGGGATATTGTTAGAGGGTTTTAAGCAGAGGTTACGTGGTGTGGTGAGTTTTTGTTTTTTTAATCCTTTGTCTTTCTGTGTGGAAAATAGCAGGACAGGGCAGAAGCAGTCTGTCCTGCAGACTGCTTGGTCGCAGTAGAGATGTAAGAAGCAGTGAGATTCTGGGTTAATTATGGAGGCAAAGTTCTCAGAATTTGCTGATACAGGGTGTGAGAGAAAGAGGAATCAGGAATGATTTCAAGGTTTTGGTCTGCTAAATGGAAGGAGTTGCCATTTACTAAGATGGGAAAGACTATGAAAGAAGCAGATTTTTGGGGAGATCAGAAGTTCATTTTGGGGCATGTTCAATTTAAGATGCCTGTTAGTTGGATGTTTATGTGAGTTTGGAGTGCAGGGTAGAGATTTAGGGATGAATATTTGGTAGTTGTCTGCATTTTAATGGTATTAAAAGCCACGAGAAGGATGGGCATGGTGGCTCACACCTGTAATCCCAGCACTTTGGGAGGCCAAGGCGGGCTGATCACCTGAGGTCGGGAGTTCGAGACCAGCCTGACCAACATGGAGAAACCCCATCTCTACTAAAAATATATAATTAGCCGGGTGTGGTGGCACATGCCTGTAATCCCAGCTACTTGGGAGGCTGAGGCAGGAGAATCGCTTGAACCTGGGAGGCGGAGGTTGCGATGAGCCGAGATCGCACCGTTGCACTCCAGCTTGGGCAACAATAGCGAAACTCCATCAAAAAAAAAAAAAGCCTTGAGACTCACCTGAAAAGATGCTCAACATTATTGGTCATTAGGAAAATGAATGAAAACCACAATGAGATACCACTTCACACCTATTAGGATGGCTATTATCAAAAACGAAAACAAGTGTTTGCGAGGATGTAGAGATTGGAATTCTTGTGTATTGCTAGAGGGAATGTAAAATAGTGCAGGGTGCTGTGGAAAATGCTGTGGTGATTCCTCAAAAAATTAAACATAATTATATAATCCAGTAATTCCACTTCTGAGTTATTCCCAAAAGAAGGGATGCAAGCAGATATTTGTACACTCATATTCATGGCAGCATTATTTACAGTAGCCAGAAGGTGAAAGCAACCTAAGTGTCCATCAGTGGATGAATGGATAAACAAAATGGAATAATTTCAGCCTTAAATAGAAATAAAATGTTGACACATGTTGCAACATATACGAACCTTGAAGACATCATGTTAAGTTAAATAAGTTGGTCACTAAAGGACAAATATTGTATGATTCCTCTTATGAGGTTCCTAGAGTAGTCACATTCATAGAGACAGTAGAGTGGTGGTTGCCCAGGGCCGGGGGAAGCGAGGAGAATGGAAATTATTGTTTATTGGGTACAGAGTTTCTGTTTGGGGAAGATGAAAAAATTCTGGAGATGGATCATGATGATAGTTAACACAGCAGTGTGAATATAGTTAATGGCACAGAACTGTACATTTAAAAATGGTTAAGATGGAAAATTTTCTGTTACATATATTTTACTGCAATTTTTTTAAATTTTATTATTATTATACTTTAAGTTTTAGGGTACATGTGCACAACGTGCAGGTTTGTTACATATGTATACATGTGCCATGTTGGTGTGCTGCACCCATTAACTCGTCATTTAGCATTAGGTATATCTCCTAATGCTATCCCTCCCCCGTCCCCCACCCCACAACAGTCCCCAGTGTGTGATGTTCCCCTTCCTGTGTCCATGTGTTCTCATTGTTCAATTCCCACCTATGAGTGAGCACATGCGGTGTTTGGTTTTTTGTCCTTGTGATAGTTTGCTGAGAATGATGGTTTCCAACTTCATCCATGTCCCTGCAAAGGACATGAACTCATCATTTTTTGTGGCTGCATAGTATTCCATTGTGTATATGTGCCACATTTTCTTAATCCAGTCTATCATTGTTGGACATTTGGGTTGGTTCCAAGTCTTTGGTATTGCGAATAGTGCTGCGGTAAACATACGTGTGCATGTGTCTTTATAGCAGCATGATTTATAATCCTTTGGGTATATACCCAGTAATGGGATGGCTGGGTCAAATGGTATTTCTAGTTCTAGATCCCTGAGGAATTGCCACACTGACTTCCACAATGGTTGAACTAGTTTACAGTCCCACCAACAGTGTAAAAGTGTTCCTATTTCTCCACATCCTCTCCAGCACCTGTTGTTTCCTGACTTTGTAATGATTGCCATTCTAACTGGTGTGAGATGGTATCTCATTGTGGTTTTGATTTGCATTTCTCTGATGGCCAGTGATGATGAGCATTTTTTCATGTGTTTTTTGGCTGCATAAATGTCTTCTTTTGAGAAGTGTCTGTTCATATCCTTCACTCACTTTTTGATGGGGTTGTTTGTTTTTTTCTTGTAAATTTGAGTTCATTGAAAAATTAGAATTTTTTTTTTTTCCCTTTTTTAGAGGCAAGGTCTCACTCTGTCGCCCACACTGGAGTGCAGTAGTGTAAGCATAGCTCACTGTAACCTTGAACTCCTGGGCTCAAGCAGTTCTGTCATCTCAGCCAGCTGAAGTAGTAACTGTAGGTTCACACCACCATGCCTATTTTTGTTTTTGTAGAAATAGGGCCTTGCTTTGTTGCCAAGGCTGGTCTTGAACTCCTGACCTCAAGCAGTCCTCCTGTCGCAGCCTCCCAAAGTGCTGGGATTATAGGTGTGAGCCACTGCACCCAGCCTTGGAGATTTTTAATAAAGAAGCTTGTCAATTAAACAAACAACAAAAAGCCCTGAGACTGAATGAGATAATCAAGAGAGTATGTGTAGATAGAGAAGAGGTCCGAGGAAGGAGTCTTGGGTGACTCTGATGTCAAGTGAGGACATGAGGCAGAAACAGCAGTGACTGAGAAGGAGCCACCTAGTAAGAAAGGAGGAACACCAGGACAGTGTGGTATTCTGGATTCCAAACAAGGAAGTTACTGCTAATTTTAAAGCTCTTCTCAGGCTGGGCATGGTGGCTCACACCTGTAGTCCCAGCACTTCGGGAGGCTGAGGTGGGTAAATCACTTGAGCTCATGTGTTTGAGACCAGCTTGGGCAACATGGGGAAACCTCATCTCTACTAAAAATATAAGAAATTAAGGCCAGGTGTCCCAGTGCTTTGGGAGGTCAAGGCAGCCAGATCATTTGAGATCAGGAGTTCGAGACCAGCATGGCCAGCATGGTGAAGCCCCATCTCTACTAAAAATACAAGAAAAAATTAACCGAGCATGGTGGCGCATACCTGTAATCCCAGCCACTCTGGAGGCTGAGACATGAGAATTGCTTGAACCCGGGAGGCGGAGGTTGCAGTGAGCTGAGATCTCGCCACTGCACTTCAGCCTGGGTGACAGAGCAAGACTCTGTCTCAAAAAAAAAAAAAAAAAAAAAAAAAAAAAAACCAAGAAAAAAAAACTCTTCTAAGAGGATTTTTTTTCCTGGATTAAATCAAGAAAATGGGAATTCAAAGAGATTTGGAAAAATGAGTAACATGATTATTTACTCATCTTTTTGGTATCTAACAGAAAGAAGATCTGGATATTGTATGTGAAAGGTTCACTACTAGTAAACTGCAGTCCTTTGACGATTTAGCCAGTATTTCTACCTATGGCTTTCGAGGTGAGGTAAGCTAAAGATTCAAGAAATGTGTAAAATATCCTCCTGTGATGACATTGTCTGTCATTTGTTAGTATGTATTTCTCAACATAGATAAATAAGGTTTGGTACCTTTTACTTGTTAAATGTATGCAAATCTGAACAAACTTAATGAACTTTAACTTTCTAAGACTGAGAATTGTTCATAAATAAACTATTTTACCTGCAGAGACCTCTGATATATGTTTCTTGATGGAAGTACCCAATACCACCTATGAAGTTTTCTTGTCAAAAAATCAAATGTGAATCTGATCATTACTTAGATCTAAGTACCAATATATGAAAAATATAGGAGACAAGGAAGCATGGTAAATGATACTGAGATTGGGAGACTACATGGAAAAAGACTTGTTCCCTTCAACAGATAGACAGCAGGGAAAAAAGAATAGAGAAAGGAGTAAAGAACCTGTAGATTAAAAGACATTTAAGGGACATATGAACCAGGTCCAATGTATAGATCTTACCTAAATTCTGATGGAGCAAACTATAAAAAAATTTTTTTGAGACAAATGTTTGAATACAGGTTGACTATTTGATGGCATTAAGGAGAAATTATGAATTATCTTGGTATAAGAATATTGTCATGGGGTTTTTTTTTTGAGTCCTTACCTGTTAAGATACATACTAAAATATTTGTGGGTAAAATCATATGACATATAGGAGTATATGATTTAGAAAACAGATTAAAATATAAAAGGATAAAATAGGATGTTATATTTTGTGACTCACTTCCTGATGGATATCTTTCTACCCAGTAAATATAGTCCTATCTAGGTTTTAATGGCTACATGTATGTACTGTAGTTTGTTTAAATGGTTTCCTATTGAACATTTATGCTCTTTGCCATTTTTTCCTGTTTAACGTTCTGTTTTTTTTTTTTTTGAGACAGTCTTGCTCTGTTATCCAGACTGGAGTGCAGTGGCATGATCTCAGCTCACTGCAACCTCTGCCTTCTGGGTTCAAGCTATTCTCCTGCCTCAGCCTCCTGAATAGCTGTGATTACAGGCGTGCACCACTATGCCCGGCTAATTTTTGTATTTTGGGTAGAGACAGGGTTTGGCCATGTTGGCCAGGCTGGTCTTGAACTCCTGACCTTGAGTGATCTGCCCACTTTGGCCTTGCAAAGTGCTGGGGTTACAGGCATGAGCCACCACGTCTGGCCTTGTTTAAGGTCCTGATGAGTATTCTTATAGGTACATTGTGTTTCGTTTAATTATTTCCTTAGGATAAATTTATAGAAATAACATTCCTTGGTAAAAGAATACATATTTTAAAAACTGTATTAGTTTCCTGTTGCTGTCAAAAAATTTCCAGAAACTTAGTGGCATTAAACAATACAAATTAATTATTCTGCAGTTCTGGAGATCAGAAGATACGGGTCTTACTAGGCCTCACTAGGCTAAAATCAAGGTTTTGGCAGGGCTGTGTTCCTCTATGGAGGTTCCAGGGGACCAGAGAAACTACTTTACAGTAGTTATTTTAAGGGAATGAAAGTGAAGATGGGGTTGGGCAGTCTAAGAGGCTGTTACTTTTCATTTTTGGCCTTTCAGTAGTTTGAATTTTTTTATCATATACATGTATTACTTTAATTTTTAAAAAGTAAAAAGCAGCTGTGATTCAGTCTCTGTAATTTAGATCAATTTACATCAAACTAGGGTGGTCTCATGTATTGTCTTGCTCACAGTGACCACTAGATTATTCCAAGAAGGGACAATTTCCAAGACTTGGTTTACACTGAGGCGGCTCCTGATTTTAAGGATACCTTAGATCAAACTCTAGGAAGGCAGTTTCATTTTGGCCTTGCAGTTCCCTGGGTCATTTTCCAAGCCCATGGCCTCCTGGAGTCTTCACCTAGCTGTAGGTTATCTTTGTGGCTATTATTTCACTGTAATTATACAGGGAAGATTTATTGAGGGATTTCTGTGTACCAGCCGTGGTTCTCAGCACTTTGTATACTTTGTATTAACTCTGACTCCTGACAGTAACTCTACAGAGGTTCTGCTGTTACCCAGTTTTACATAGAAACATGGCCAGTGGACGCAGTTAGAAAATGGCAAAGTGGGGATTAGAAACTAGGCAGTTTGACTCCAGAGTCTGTGCCCCTGTCCACTTGGCTCCACTGCTGGAGAAGAGGCCTCTGAAGCAGCAGGACCATCTGCTGTGCCATGTGGTAGTGGTACTCTATCTTCCTGGTGTGATGTTGTGTTCTACTTTGCATTTTCATGTCTTTCCTTATACAGGTCTCAAAATCATTTACTTTTTTTTTTTTTTTTTGAGACAGAGTCTCACTCTGTTGCCCAGGCTAGAGTGTAGTGGCATAGTCTCACTCACTGCAACCTCTGCCTCCAAGGTTCAAGTGATTCTCCTGCCTCAGCCTCCCAAGTAGCTCGGATTACAGGCACATGCCACCACAGCTAGCAAATTTTTGTATTTTTAGTAGAGATTGGTGTTTCACCATGTTGGCCAGGCTGTTCTTGAACTCCTGACCTCAGGTGATCCACCCACCTAGGCCTCCCAAAGTGCTGGGATTACAGGCGTGAGCCACCCCACCCAGCCTTATATTTTTTAATGATGCAAATTAGCTCAATTACATAAACCAGGGAAATCCAGCTAGGACCTGGTGATTTCTGAGCCTGACCCATGTGCCTTTCAATGAACTGAACTTGCCACAGCTGTATTTACTGTCTACTGAGATGCTGTCACACAGACCCCATCATAGCACAGTTCCTGAGTTACACCTTTACATACTGTAGTATCCTTCTTGTGAAAAAAGATACAGATTCCAAAGGTCTGAGAAACCAATCTTGGTTATAAAGGGGGAAAATGGTCATGGGTTTTTAAAATTTGTTTTGTCTTAATTGCATTTCAAATTTACATTTCTAAATGAATAATTGCTTATATAAAGCAGTTTTGATTAACAATATAAAACACTATCTATTTGGAGTGATTCCTTTACCCATTTCTGAAGGCAAGTTTTAAAAATTACTAGAAGACACTTCATTGAGAATATTATTAAACATGCCTATAGTTCTACCACCTCAACACAATTGCTTATTAACACATTAATGTTTTGGTGTGTTTTGGACTTTTTAATATGTATTTTTCACTTGTTCTAGTAATTATGCTACAGATTGATCATTTCTTTTTCAACATGTCATCAAAGCAAGTGAGCAAAGTGCTCATCGTTGCCACATATTAATACAAAATGGAAGCGGCAGTTCAGATAACCTTTCCCTTTGGTGAGGTGACAGTGGGTGACCCAGCAGTGAGTTTTTCTTTCAGTCTATTTTCTTTTCTTCCTTAGGCTTTGGCCAGCATAAGCCATGTGGCTCATGTTACTATTACAACGAAAACAGCTGATGGAAAGTGTGCATACAGGTATAGTGCTGACTTCTTTTACTCATATATATTCATCCTGAAATGTATTTTTTGCCTAGGTCTCAGAGTAATCCTGTCTCAACACCAGTGTTATCTTTTTTGGCAGAGATCTTGAGTACGTTTTCTTTTCTCCTTATTGATAAATTGATAATCCTCGAGGATGATTATTAGGTGATACTCTTACTTCATGGATTCTTAAAAGATATGATTTAACGTATTACAAGTGCCTAGCAAGGTGTCTGTTACACGTAGGTATTCTAAGTAAATGGTAGCTGCTGATGTAATTTCTGCCCCTTTGCCCTTCAGTTGGGGTATTGCTTTGGACCGATTAGAGGGCTGTGGCTGGGATGCTAAAGGTTCATGTTTCCTTAGCTGGCTCCTGAGCCACCAGCTCCCACCACCTGTGTATACCTGTGCTAGTTTGCCTTCCCACAAGTAGCTGCTGGCTATCTGTTATGCTGGCACAGTTTTCAGAAGCTGATGAATGGCCTTTGAACAGAACAAAAATGGGATTCAGAATAACAAAATTGCACCTTTGTTTTTATAAGCACTGGCCATTCACTAGTTGAAGACTGGTAGGAATACCTAATTCAGGCCAAAAGAAAGATAATTTTTAAAAATCACACAGGTTGTTTGTAGATTAAAAGGGAAAATAGGCTAGGTATAGTGGCTTTGCCTGTGAGTTTGGGAGGCTGAAGTGGGAGGATTGCTTGAAGTCAGGAGTTTGAGACCAGCCTGGGAAACAGAGCAAGACCCCATCTCTACAGAAAATTTTTAAAAAATTAGTTGGGTATGGTGATGCACATCTGTAGTCTTAGCTACTCCGGAGGCAGGAAGATTGCTTGAGCCCAGCAGTTTGAGGCTGCAGTGAGCTGTGATTACACCACTGTACTCCAACCTTAAAATAAATAAATAAATAAATAAGGGAAAATATCTTCAACAAAGGATAGTTCTGTCTGTTTCTCAGTCTTCCTCAACAGATAAATGTGTGAAGTAATGGAAGGTGGAGATTTCAGATTACACAACATTAATGCTAAGGGCGTTTGACTCTGTGTGAATTCTAATTGCCCTAGATCTAGACGGGCTGATACTATTAGAATCCCGTCACTAACTGAAGACAGAGTTGTAAGTTAATGCCTTCCTAGATATCCTAGATTGTGGTGTGCCACTGCATGCTAAAATGGCTCCCCTTCCATAGCAGGATGAAATAGAGTCATTATCTTGGCAACCAGCCCCTGCCAATGTGCTCTCAGTCTGCCTTTCCAGCCCCTTCTCTCTACCTATTCCCAGCTGCCATGTATTCTAAAGCCTCTATGCTTTCATTTTTGTTTTTGCCTTCCTGGATGGTCTTTCCTGCTGTCTCCACCTGAAACTATTCCTCTCTAAAGAACAGATGAATTGCCATCTCTCTGGGATGCTTTTACCCACCCTCACTCCCGCCTCAGGCTGAATGGACCCTTCTCTAGATCACTTAGCATATTGTTCTACAGTTAGGTAAAAAGTCTACCTATCACTAGATCAAGAGCTTTCTTTTTTTTTATTAATTTAATTTTCTTTTTTTTTTTTTTTTTTTTTTTTTTGAGACGGAGTCTTGCTCTGTCGCCCAGGCTGGAGTGCAGTGCGCGATCTTGGCTCACTGCAAGCTCCGCCTCCCAGGTTCACACCATTCTCCTGCCTCAGCCTCCCGAGTAGCTGGGACTACAGGCGCCCGCCACCACGCCCAGCTAATTTTTTGTATTTTTAGTAGAGATGGGGTTTCACCATGTTAGTTAGCCAGGATGGTCTCGATCTCCTGACCTCGTGATCCACCCACCTCAGCCTCCCAAAGCGCTGGGATTACAGGCATGAGCCACCGCGCCCAGCCCCAAGACCTTTCTTTATTACCAGGGCTTCCACAGACCTGACACATGGTAGTTCCTCAATAAATAATTGCAGAATTACTGAAAAATTTTACTGTTAACTTAGGCAGTGGTAAAACCATTGTTTGGTAGCTCAGAACTCAGCAAGTAAACAGCAACATTTGCTGGAAGAACAGATAGTTTTTCAAATCCAATTCAAGGACTGGGTATGGTGGCTCATGCCTGTAATCCCAGCACTTTGGAAGGCCGAGGCAGGCGTATCCAGGAGTTCGAGACTAGCCTGACCAACATGGTGAAACTCCGTCTCTACTAAAAATACAAAATTAGCCAGGTGTGGTGGTGGGCACCTGTAATCTCAGCTACTTGGGAGGCTGAGGCAGGAGAATCGCTTGAACCTGGTAGGCGGAGGTTGTAGTGAGCTGAGATTGTGCCATTGCTCTCCAGCCTGGGAAACGAGCAAAACTCCATCTCAAAAAAAAAAAAAATCCAATTCAAATGATGATGGAAGTAGTGGAGAAATAAACAGAAAAATGATAAATAATTAAGATAATATATAATATGGCTATATTTTAATCTATTGTTGGTATGATTTTCTGTTTTCCCCTTGGGATTAGTATCTATCTCTCTACTGGATATTAATTTGTTATATTTTCTCATTAGAGCAAGTTACTCAGATGGAAAACTGAAAGCCCCTCCTAAACCATGTGCTGGCAATCAAGGGACCCAGATCACGGTAAGAATGGTATATGGAAGAGTAAATTGTTGAAGCTTTGTTTGTATAAATATTAGAATAAAAAATAAAATTGCTTCTGAGTTTTCAGGGTAATAATAAAATGAATTTGCACTAGTTAATGGAGGTCCCAAGATATCCTCTAAGCAAGATAGATGACTATTGGCTTTTGTGGCATGGCAGCCTGCCACGTCCTTGTCTTTTTTAAGGGCTAGGAGATTATTTATTGGGATGGCAAAAATCAATGGCAGGGTAGTTGTCATTGAAAGAAGGTTAAGCTTGACCCCAGAAGGCATGGGTTAGAGCCCAGCCTTGTCACTCAATGGTTGTATGTCCAGAGGCAAGTCACTTAACATCCCTTAACCCCAGTTTTCTTATCTGTCAAATGAAGCAAAGAATACTTGCCCTCTTGACTTAAAGGGTGTCTGATGAGACATATGACTGTATCATTAGCTGGGAGAAAGTCCATCATGCTGCCTATGTATAGTGCCTCAAGTTGGTCTCTTTCCCTTCTATGATTACACAAAGCACCCCGCTGTCATGTTATCCATCCCGCCCCTCCACTCCAAGTCCCATCTAGAGCACATCTTCTTGAAGTCCACTGTAACCTGCCTAATCCTGGATGTGACGAGCCAGGCAGGAGGCAGAAAAGAATGTGTGTTTTGCAATACTTGTTAAGAGAGATCTTGGGCTGGGCACGGTGGCTCACACTTGTAATCTCAGCACTTTGGGAGGCCGTGGAGGGCGGATCATCTGAGGTTGGGAGTTCGAGACCAGCCTGACCAATATGGAGAAACCCCATCTCTACTAAAAATACAAAATTAGCCAGGCGTGGTGGCGCATGCCTGTAATCCCAGCTACTCAGGAAGGCTGAGGCAGGAGAATTGCTTGAACCCGGGAGGCAGAGGTTGTGGTGAGTTGAAATCATGCCACTGCACTCCAGCCTGGGCAACAAGAGTGAAACAGGGTCTCAAAAACAAAAACAAACAAACAAAAAAAATCTTGTACCACGGTGACCACCGTGTGATTTCCAAGAACTTCAAATGATCTAAGAAATTTTGTGATTATTACTAGTTTGAAAAATACTTTTTTTTTTTTTTTTTTTGAGACAAAGTCTCACTCTGTTGCCCAGGCTGAAGTGCAGTGGCGTGATCTCAGCTCACTGCAATCACTACCTCTTGAGTTCAAGCAGTTGTCCTGCCTCAGCCTCTTGAGTACCTGGGATTACAGGCATGCGTCACCATGCCCGGCTAATTTTTGTATTTTTAGTAGAGACAGGGTTTCACCATGTTGGCCAGGCTGGTCTCGAACTCCTGACCTCAGGTGACCCACCCACCTTGGCCTCCCAAAGTTCTGGGATTACAGACGTGAGCCACTGCACCTGGCCTGAAAAATATCTTTGAATGCCATGTGATACTATACTTGTCAGTTTACATGTGTGTCCCACTACATCATGTACTCTCCTGAGCAGGATCATGCTTTGTCTTCATATTTTCTGTACAAAGCAAAGACTCTGACACAAAGCTAGCCCCCAGTGCATAGTTGAGAAATCAGTGAATGAATGTGGGAGGCAGGAAAAATGTCCTTTAATTCTTCTGTTAATGCTGTCTTATCTCTGGCCCTAGTCAGTGCTTAGAACTGTGCTGTTGGTAAATATAATTGGATTCACTATCTTAAGACCTAGCTTTTGCCAGGACATCTTGGGTTTTATTTTCAAGTACTTCTATGAATTTACAAGAAAAATCGATCTTCTGTTCAGGTGGAGGACCTTTTTTACAACATAGCCACGAGGAGAAAAGCTTTAAAAAATCCAAGTGAAGAATATGGGAAAATTTTGGAAGTTGTTGGCAGGTACAGTCCAAAATCTGGGAGTGGGTCTCTGAGATTTGTCATCAAAGTAATGTGTTCTAGTGCTCATACATTGAACAGTTGCTGAGCTAGATGGTGAAAAGTAAAACTAGCTTACAGATAGTTTCTGGTCAAGGTTTAGCCACCAATTTTGCAGTTTCTCTCATCTCCCCAGGAAAGAGCAGTTGGTCTTTAGATCAATGAGAGCTCTTTGATGGCAGACAAAACAAAGTGACTCTAGCCAACTTGAGCTAAAAAGAAATTTAGTGGAAGGCTAGGAGTTACCACATGAAGTGTGTGCAGCTGCCCCTTGGAGAGAATAAGAACCAGGGTGCCTCTGGGACTTAACATCATTACTGTACTCCAGTTGTTTTCATTCTTTTCCTGACTTTGCTCTAGAGTCAGTTTCCTAACAGAGTACATTCGATGATCATGTGCCCATATCTGTGGGGAGAAGATTTCTTGATTGGCAGTCTTACTAAGGGTGCATATCAAGTAGAATGGAATAGAGGTAGTTTCCCAAAGGAAGATGAGAGGCTGTTACCAGGAGGAGGAGAAGGGATTCAGGACAGATGAAAACAACATTATATCCATGATAGACTTACGCTGCTGGTACAGATGGTACAGATGGCTTCAGTATAGGCTCTCCGAACCCACATATCATTGATTATGATAGGGATATGTTAACTATTTTTCAGTGTATATATGTATATGTGTGTGTGTATATATATGTATATGTATATATATTTATATATGTATATGTATATATATTTATATATTTATATATATGTATATGTATATATATTTATATATGTATATATATTTATATATGTATATGTATATGTGTGTATATATATATATTTTTTTTTGAAACGGAATTTCGCTCTTGTTGCCCAGGCTGGAGTGCAATGGTGCAATCTCAGCTCACTGCAACTTCTGCCTCCTGGGTTCAAGCGATTCTCCTGTCTCAGCCTCCCGAGTAGCTGGGGTTACAGGCACTTGCCACCATGCCCGGCAATTTTTTTTTTTTTTTTTTTTTTTAGTAGAGAGGGGGTTTAATCATTTTGGTCAGGCTGGTCTTGAACTCCTGACCTCAGGTGATCCGCCCGCCTCGGCCTCCTAAAGTGCTGGGATTACAGGCATGAGCCACCATGCCTGGCCATTTTTCAGTATTTCTTTTTTTTTTTTTTTTTTTTTTTTTGAGACAGAGTTTCACTCTTGTTGCCCAGGCTGGAGTACAATGGCGTGATCTCGGCTCACCGCAACCTCTACTTCCCAGGTTCAAGCAATTCGCCTGCCTCAGCCTTCTCAAGTAGCTGGGATTACAGGCATATGCCACCATGCCCAGCTAATTTTGTGTTTTTAGTAGAGATGGGGTTTCTCCATGTTGGTCAGGCTAGTCTCAAACTCCCGACCTCAGATGATCCTCCCGCCTTGGCCTCCCAAAGTGCTGGGATTACTGGCATGAGCCAGCGCTCCTGGCCCATTTTTCAGTATTTCTAAAAAAAATCTAAAGTGGGTCAAACATTTCACCTTAATAAAATGACAGGTTTGTACATCAAGTTTCTTTGCTTTTTCTTGGAATTTTATACTTTTTTTTTTTGGAGACAGAATCTTGCTGTGTCACCCAGGCTGGAATGCAGTGGTGCGATCTCAGCTCACCACAACCTCCATCTCCCAGGTTGAAGCAATTCTCCTACCTCAGCCTCCTGAGTAGCTGGGATTACAGGCACATGCCACCACACCCGGCTAATTTTTTTTTTTTTTTTTTTTTTTTGTATTTTTAGTAGAGACAGGGTTTCACCATGTTGTCCAGGCTGGTCTCGAACTCCTGACCTCAGGTGATCCGCCCATCTCGGCCCACCAAAGTGCTGGGATTACAGGCGTGAGCCACCACGCCCGGCCTTTTTCTTGGAATTTTATCAATCAGTGTCAGAATATTCATTACCTCCTAAAAATAAAGGAGTTCTAGTTGGCTGTTTTGATTCTAGGTGTGGTAAAGTGAAATATTGTTACTTAATAAATGCATTTTGCTAGACACAATCCTTCGGTTCACGAGCTCTGTAGAGAAAAGAGAAATAACCGCCAACCAAGAAAAGATTGGGAGATACTAGAATAAGACTCAGGGGCAGGAAGAAGCCAATGAGAAGGAGGGCATGTTGAGGGCTCTGAAAGAGAATAAAAGTAGGGGTTGTTGGAGCTAGCTTCTCAAGATGTCCTTGAGGCAAACCAGACCTTTGGGACACTCTGAAAATAAAACTGAAAGTGAAGAGATTGTGGGCCGAATGTGGTGGCTCACACCTGTAATCCCAGCACTTTGGGAGGTCGAGGCAGGTGGATCACCTGAGATCAGGAGTTCGATACCAGCCTGGCCAACATGGCGAAACCCCATCTCTACTAAAAATACAAAAAAAATTAGCTGGGCCTGGTGGCAGGCGCCTATAATCCCAGCTACTCGGGAGGCTGAGGCAGGAGAATCGCTTGAGTCCAGGAGGCAGAGGTTGCAGTGAGCTGAGATCGTGCCATTGCACTCCAGCCTGGGCAACAAGAGCAAAACTCTGTCTCAAAAATAAATAAAAATAAGTAAAAAAGAGATAGTGGCGTGATATCCTTGATTCTATCAGCAACCTATAAAAGTAGAGAGGAGCCTGTGTTTTGATTCAGTCACCTTTAGCATTTTTATCTCCATGAAGTTTCTGCTTGTTTTTCTATGGGTAAAATATTAATAGGCTGTATGGAGATATTTTTCTTTATATGTACCTTTGTTTAGATTAGTCAACTCCACTAATTTATTTGACTAAAAGGGGGCTCTGACATCTAGTGTGTGTTTTTGGCAACTCTTTTCTTACTCTTTTGTTTTTCTTTTCCAGGTATTCCATACACAATGCAGGCATTAGTTTCTCAGTTAAAAAAGTAAGTTCTTGGTTTATGGGGGATGGTTTTGTTTTATGAAAAGAAAAAAGGGGATTTTTAATAGTTTGCTGGTGGAGATAAGGTTATGATGTTTCAGTCTCAGCCATGAGACAATAAATCCTTGTGTCTTCTGCTGTTTGTTTATCAGCAAGGAGAGACAGTAGCTGATGTTAGGACACTACCCAATGCCTCAACCGTGGACAATATTCGCTCCATCTTTGGAAATGCTGTTAGTCGGTATGTCGATAACCTATATAAAAAAACTTTTACATTTATTATCTTGGTTTATCATTCCATCACATTATTTTGGAACCTTTCAAGATATTATGTGTGTTAAGAGTTTGCTTTAGTCAAATACACAGGCTTGTTTTATGCTTCAGATTTGTTAATGGAGTTCTTATTTCACGTAATGAACACTTTCTAGGTGTATGTAATCTCCTAGATTCTGTGGCGTGAATCATGTGTTCTTTCAAGGTCTTAGTCTTGAAAATATTTATAGTGTAGTAGAATTATTTTATCTTCCAATGCTCCTTCTTTTCCTTGTATTTCCATTATCATCACTTTAGGATTTCACTTATTTATCATTCAACATTTATTAATTGCCTCTCATATTCCAGGCTTTGTGCTAGAAGTTAGGGATATAAAGACAAATAAGATATTTCCTGCCCTTAAAGACTAGATTCGTGTCGCTAAGTCTTCATTATCAAGAAAAACATAAGTGGGGAAAAGTGCTTGCATTATGGATTCCTCATAGTTGCTCCCCTCTGCATGTAAAAATCACCATTTCCATCATAGATTCCTAGCGGTCTCAGGACTTTATAAAGCCCAAAGTGCCTATGTCATAATATGAGGAAAAATACTGAGACCCTTCCATATATGGGAGGTATATGGATGAGACAGCTCCTGACTTCACTTTTCCCAGAAATCTGAAAAGCAGCAGCAGTCATTACAGAGCCCAGTTTCTACTTTGAAGGGCAGATTATTTATTCTTTGAGCTAAACTGACTGAGGAACAATTAGTTTGCTTTTAATTTACTATTTTCTTTTCTTTTCTTTTCTTTTTTGAGACAGAGTCTCACTCTGTCACCCAGGCTGGAGTGCAGTGGCTCAAACTTGGCTCACTGCAAGCTCCGCCTCCCGGGTTCACGCCATTCTCCTGCCTCAGCCTCCTGAGTAGCTGGGACTACAGGCGCCTGTCAGCACACCCAGCTAGTTTTTTGTATTTTTTAGTAGAGACGGGGTTTCACTGTGTTAGCCAGGATGATCTCGATCTCCTGACCTCGTGATCCACCCACCTCAGCCTCCCAAAGTGCTGGGATTACAGGCGTGAGCCACCATGCCCAGCCACTATTTTCTTTCTAATTGTTAATGAATTAATTTTTTAAAACTGTGCTCCTAGAGCGAAGGGAGAGCTCTGTTTACAGTGTAACTTTTCAGAGCTTCTTTAACTAGATTTTAAGATCAGAATTAGTTGTTGTGAAATCTTAGGGACTGTACAAGATTAGAAATCCTCTATAGCAGCATTTCCCAAAGCAGGCTTCCAGAACACTAGCCTCATGAGGCATTTTGGGAAAAAAGAGTTTGCTGGTTCAGTGTGTATGGGCAGTGCCACAAGCCGTACCCTCCATTGAAGACACTCATTCCACACATTACTGCATAAAAAGCTTCCACCAGCCATTCGGCAAACTTATTGAGTATCTGCTATTTCCTGGGTATTGTGCTATATGATAGGGATATAGTAGTGAACAAAGAAGAAATGATGCCTGCTCTCAGCTGACTTTGCAGTTGGAAAGACACATGAAATAATTATGCCATTCATTAGCAGATTGTGCTAGATGCCTCACTGGAAAAATAAAGGACATGATGGAAAACTCTGTAGGGTCAGAGAAAGGGATCATTAGAGAAGGTTCTTTGAAGAAATATTTTTTGAAATATGAAGGATAAATAGGAATTAACTAGGTACCAATAGGTTAGGAGTAGAGCTTACCAGACAGAGGGACTAGTTCTTGGGAAGGTCTCCAGACAAATAAGTGTGGCTTGTCTGAGGACCTCTTATTCACCTATTAACCTTCCCTTCCCAGTAAACACTCCTGGGAACAACACACATTGTAGAACCACGTTGTGGTGCTGTTCAATATAGCAAGTAATTCAGCAGAGATAAGTTCTTGGAATCTCATCTTTGGGATTTAGTTACTAAGATACATTCAAGTTTGAGCAAAATAAGGTCTCAGAGCTTGGACTCATTGTTCTGTTTCAGCAATTAGAGCAGTACCTGGCACATAGCACAAGTGCTTGAAAACACTGACTGAGTAGGGTAGGTGGGTGAGTGGGTGGGTGGGTGGGTGGATGGATGAACAGACAAATGGATAGATGAATGGACAGGCACAGGAGGACCTCAAATGGACCAAGTCTTCGGGGCCCTCATTTCACAAAGTTAGTTTATGGGAAGGAACCTTGTGTTTTTAAATTCTGATTCTTTTGTAATGTTTGAGTTTTGAGTATTTTCAAAAGCTTCAGAATCTCTTTTCTAATAGAGAACTGATAGAAATTGGATGTGAGGATAAAACCCTAGCCTTCAAAATGAATGGTTACATATCCAATGCAAACTACTCAGTGAAGAAGTGCATCTTCTTACTCTTCATCAACCGTAAGTTAAAAAGAACCACATGGGAAATCCACTCACAGGAAACACCCACAGGGAATTTTATGGGACCATGGAAAAATTTCTGATCCATAAGTTTGATTAAACATGGAGAAACCTCATGGCAAAGTTTGGTTTTATTGGGAAGCATGTATAATTTTTGTCCTAAGTCTGTGCTCAGCCCTCCCACATGTGCTCATTGCTGGTTGACTGTTAGAGTCTGGTTCTTACCTCTAAGAGGAAGCCCAGGAGAGGGCATAACAGGCTCCTGTGAGCCAGCACACTGTCCTCACCTGATGGTGTCAGAGTCCTTACAAGTAAACCCTAGCCAGAACATTGCTGGAAGAGATCAAGGGCCACTGTTTGAAATTGCACAGCAGGATACGGAAAAGGGGTACCTTAGGTATAGGCATTGTCATTAAAGAAATTGCTAAGATACTTGAGATTTTCCTGTTTAAGGAATGAGCTTTATGATACAAAGAGCAGTTCTAAAAATTAGGGAGGGAATTAACTAAATTAATTAGGATATTTCTCAAATTCCCTTAACAGTTTTTGTCTCTCTGCTGATACAGTGTTTACATGATTGTTATTTACTAAACAAATGCTATTTTGTATTCTGCTCCTTATAACTTAATTGTTTATTACAAGGTTTTGATGGTGACCCACCAACAACAAATAATCCCAAACACAGTCTGAATTTTTCGTTTTCCATCCAGAAATAAGATGAATCTTTCCATTTCCGTGTTTTCAGTTTTCATCATTTTTATCCTATAGTTTACTTATCTTTATTTTAAAGCATTTCATAATAATTTTATAGTTTTTGTTTTGTTTGCTTGTTTGCTGTTGGAAATGGAATATTCCCTCCTTCCATTTAGACTGCTAACCAGCTGTAAATGTTTCAAAATATGCATGTTTTACAGCAGTTGTTCAAAGCAATACAGGAACAGTAAGGACAGAGCCAGTCATTTTACAAACACATTCTGTTAAACTGATGTCTATTAGCAGGGTTTTTCCTATTTTATTAGGAAGGACTTACACCTGATATATAACAAAGCTTGTTTTAGTCAAGGCTCAGAAAATGTTTTTCATTAGTTTTTTTCCTAGCCATGAAGAATAACTGCTTTGTAACACACATGCTGGCTATAAAGCAGACAAAAAATTCACTGTAGGTGCTGCCTGACTGGCCTCTGTCCGTGTTTCTGTTGGGGCTGCTTACCACAGCCTCTGCATTATCATTAGCTAGTGTGTTCACAATACCAAGTTCCCAGTAGCAAAGAAAGGTCAAGCTCTTAGGCATGCCATTCATTTATCTACACTGTGCAGGCGCACTCAGGTGGCAGGGACAAAGAACACTCCTTTGGCACATCTCAAGTTCAGAATTCTCAGCAGAGGGGCTCCAGCTGTCCTTTTGTCAGGTGCCCATGCCTGCTCCAGGCCTGTGTGGTCAGGACACGTGTTACAGAGTACAGTGACATTAATGATGGGGCCATGGATGTGGTGAGCACTCAGAGGATGTTAGTCTCTTCATTGATAAAGTCACAACCACTTTTCCTGTTGGAAATAAAAAGATTTGACATATCCTTGTCTACAGCAACACAGGACAACAGATAATCAGCAGGTCATCTAAATCTGTTCAGAGAGAAAGGAGAGCTGTTTCCTGAAAATACATCTTCCCCTGATTTTAGTCTTATTTTTTTCTGCCTTTATTGCTTTCTACCCTCTTCAAACCAGCCTCATTTCCTAAATTACCTTGAATATGCATTGACACTTGTACTGCCTGAAATTCTGGAAAACTCAGTATGGCTACTCCACCGTCGGAACTTCCTGAGCAAAGTTAGTTGCTCTCTCGGCTCACTGTTTTGTTGTTTTTTTTTTCCTGCCTCGGGTTTATTTGTACAAATAGCACAGGAGGACCAGCCTCATGCAGATGGTAGCCCAGGGGCGGGAGTAGGGGGTCGCACCAGTCCTTCTGTCCTCACGTTGGCAGAGATATCTACTCTGAAGCCTTTGTAGGGGCCTGGGCACCTTTGGGAGCCTGAGCTGGAACTGAAGGTGGAGCTGCAGCCTGGGCCTTGGTTTGATCCTTGGCCTTGGCCTTTGGCCGGCACAGCCTGAGCCCCTTGGCAATACGGGCACGAGCACGCTTCCCAAGCTTGGGGTGGGCAATGTAGGCAAGTCAATCGAGCTTGGGGCTGACACCCTTTGGGATCTTGGGCTTAACCTTCTTGGGCTTTATGAGGGCCTTGATAGCCTCAGCACGTGCACTCATGGCCTTGGCATTGTTGGCCTGCATCTTCTTTAGGCCCTTCTTGTTGTGCTTCTTGGCAAAGCGCATGTTCCTCAGGAACTTGGGGTCCACCCCCTTAAGAGATTCATATCTTTGTGATCGGGGTTTCTTGATACCATTTCTGTGCCATTTTCGGGACTGGTTGTGCGTGGTGTGGTTCTTGGACTTCGCCATGTCTACACCTTAAGCCGCGGCTCCCGAAGCGCCTAGAACCGGAAGAGTTGGCTCACTATTTAGCACACACACACACGTCTATAATAGTGCTGGCCACTTGGGGTTGGAATTAGTTTATTTATCAGCATGTTGTCTCCCAGCACTTGGTGTGTGTGATATGCAGTATGTATTTGCAGAATGAAAAGTCTGAGGGCTGACGTCATATTTCCCACTGTGCCCAGAAAGAGCACAGTTAGTCCACATGAGCTAATGGGGGCAAAGGGAAGTGAGGAGGGAGAATGTACTGCCTTATCATGTTTTCTATTACTTGGCTGAAGTAAAACAGTCCCAAGCCGATAGATACTGGGCTGGAAAGTGGCGACAGGTAAAGGTACACCTTTCTTCCTGGAGATGTGATCTGCATATCACTACAGAAATGTCTTTCCTGAGGTGATTTCATGACTTTGTATGAATGTACACCTGTGACCTCACCCCTCAGGACAGTTTTGAACTGGTTGCTTTCTTTTTATTGTTTAGATCGTCTGGTAGAATCAACTTCCTTGAGAAAAGCCATAGAAACAGTGTATGCAGCCTATTTGCCCAAAAACACACACCCATTCCTGTACCTCAGGTAATGTAGCACCAAACTCCTCAACCAAGACTCACAAGGAACAGATGTTCTATCAGGCTCTACTCTTTGAAAGAGATGAGCATGCTAATAGTACAATCAGAGTGAATCCCGTACACCACTGGCAAAAGGATGTTCTGTCCCTTCTTACAGGTACAAGGCACAGTTTTCCTTCATTTATTCACTAATTTAGCAGAACCTCACTAAGAGCCTCCTATATGCCAGGCTCTGTGTTAGCAATAAAAAAAGGAATGCCATGCCTCACCCCATCAGGAGGTGCTGATAGCTTGTAGGCAGAGTGGAAACAGATGTGCTCTAGAGGCTCTAAATATTGCTTCTGCTGGGGTCAGTTGGGAAGCCACAACAGCTACTGTTCATCTTCCATAAAAGACAATCAGCCGGGCACAGTGGCTCACACCTGTAAATCCCAGCACTTTGGGAGGCTGAGGTGGGCGGATCACAAGGTCAGGTGTTTGAGACCAGCCTGGCCAACGTGGCGAAACCCTGTCTCTACTAAAAATACAAAAATTAGCCGGGCATGGTGGCGGGCGCCTGTAGTCCCAGCTACTCGGCAGGCTGAGGCAGGAGAATCGCTTGAACCTGGGAGGTGGAGGTTGCAGTGAGCTGAGACCGTACCACTGCACTCCAGCCTGGGCGACAGAGCGAGACTCCATCTCAAAAAAAAAAAAAAAGACTGGGTTCTGCTCTGTGGAGGTTCTTGTCTTAACATATCCACTGTTGATTGCCCAGATGTTGATGTAATTAATTTAGCAGTCGTAAATAGTTTAGCACTTGCATTAAATAGACCAAACCCCATAGTAGGTATTTGAAATACAGAATAAATGTGAGGTACCCCTGCTCTAAAGGAGTTTATAGTCCAGAGCTGACTTATGGAGGATTTCTTTCTATTATTTCTGGGTCTGCTACTAATTTGTCTATTTCATATCCTAATTATCCTAATTTATCATTGTTTTCATTTTGATTGAAAGGGGGAGAGCATAGAAATTGTGGTAAAAGGTAGTTTTATTTTATTTTTTATTTGAGATGGAGTCTTGCTCTGTCGCCCAGGCTGGAGTGCAGTGGCACAATCTCATCTCATTGCAACCTCCACCTCCCGCGTTCAAGCAATTCTCCTGCCTCAGCCTCCCGAGTAGCTGGGATTACAGGCGTGCACCACCACGCCCAGCTAATTTTTGTATTTTTAGTAGAGATGGATTTTACCATGTTGGCCAGTCTGGTCTCGAACTCCTGACCTCAGGTGATCCTCTCACTTTGGCCTCCCAAAGTGTTAGGATTACAGGCCTCAGCCACTGCACCCAGCCTAAAGTTAGTTTTAGATTAAGTGTTTTCATGTTTTCCCTTGCAAAGTAATAAACTGGTCAAGTTATCACCTTGTTCCATCTCCATATTAATCAGGGTCCAAACAGGAGATAGAAACCATGCAACAATTTGAGTAATTGAATAAAGAATTATAAACAGGAGATTAGAGTAATAGGGGATTAGATAGTAAGAGGTGAAGAGATAGGAACAGCAGATATAAAGAACAACCATTTCCTCCTATGGCTGAGATACCATCCCCTCACCACACACCCCCACCTACTCACTGAGATGCAGACCTTACTGAAGAGAATGTAACTGGCTTGCTGCGAGGTAAAGTCAACGAGGCGCTCCCCAGTACCACTCTGAGGGGATGCTGGGGAAAACTGCCCATGAGAAGAGGGCACATGCTGCTGGCCGCTTATGCTAAAGAACTTGAAGTCTGATAGGAGTGCACCCTAACCTGGCATAGAAACCCTTTCTTCCTGCTGAGTCCCTCTAGCGCCTTATACTGGCAAAGCTTTACATTGCAAACCTCCATTATCACAGAGCAAGCAATGAAAGATGGACTCAGAGCTGAGGCGATAAATTGATAGCTAGCATAGCCTCTAAACTGACTTTTATGACTACATTTTATGGATAGAAAGTGTTCTTGTATATATTGTTTCTTTACATAATAGGGGACTTATTCATGGCTGCAGATGAGAAAACAGATCCTAAGAAGTTAAGTGACTTGCCCAAGGTCACACAAAGAATTCCACTAGTTCTAAAATGACAGTAATTACAGTTAACATATATTGTATGTGGCAGATACATATAAAGCACATGGCATTAATTTTTTTTTTTTTGAGATGGAGTCTTGCTCTGTCGCCAAGCTGGAGTGCAGTGGCACGATCTCGGCTTACTGCAACCTCTGACTCCCCGGTTGAAGGGATTCTCCTCCCTCAGCCTCCCGAGTACCTGGGATTACAGGCATGCACCACCACGCCCAGCTAATTTTTGTATTTTTAGTAGAGACGTGGTTTCATCATGTTGGCCAGGATGGTCTCGATCTCCTGACCTCGTGATCCACCCGCCTCGGCCTCCCCAAATGCTGGGATTACAGGCGTGAGCCACCACGCCCGGCCACTTGGCATGAATTTAATTCCCGCCATAAACCTGTGAGATAGGTAATTCTGTTATGTCCACTTTACAAATGAAGAGACTGAGGCAAAGAAAGATGATGTAACTTACGCAAAGCTACACAGCTCTTAAGTAGCAGTGCCAATATTTGAACACACTCAGACTCGATCCTGAGGTTTTGACCACTGTGTCATCTGGCCTCAAATCTTCTGGCCACCACGTACACCATATGTGGGCTTTTTCTCCCCCTCCCACTATCTAAGGTAATTGTTCTCTCTTATTTTCCTGCCAGTTTAGAAATCAGTCCCCAGAATGTGGATGTTAATGTGCACCCCACAAAGCATGAAGTTCACTTCCTGCACGAGGAGAGCATCCTGGAGCGGGTGCAGCAGCACATCGAGAGCAAGCTCCTGGGCTCCAATTCCTCCAGGATGTACTTCACCCAGGTCAGGGCGCTTCTCATCCAGCTACTGGGACCTTTGAAATGTGCCCTGCCAGACGTGAGAGCCCAGATTTTTGCCTGTTACTTAGGAACTTTCTTTGCAAGTATTACCTGGATAGTTTTAACATTTTCTTCTTTGAACCTAGTTATAAAGGTATTGTGCTGTTGTTCCTAGGCTTAGAGTCATAAGGCCTGAGCACACTTCCTCACTTTGCCTCCATCTGGAAACTTAGACCAACTTCCTAGGAAAACGAGCTGTCTGAAAACAGAATAGGGTGCCTCTTCAATGCGCTCTTCACTGGAGATGTTCAGGAGGAGGCTACTCCCACCTACACAGGGTGCAGTGGAGGGGCTGGGCCCCAGGGAGGCAGCAGGAAGAGTGGAAAGAGCAGAGGCTCTACTGTTGGACAGACCTGGGTTACCAGCCGTGTGACTAACCTTCCCTGGCCTCCATATCCCCCTCAGTAATGAAGGAATGTGTCATCCCCAAATCCAGGGACAGTTATAAGCAGTCAGTGAACAGAAAGTGTCTGGTACAGGTTCTAAGTGCTTATTATTCTAAGTCACTTCACTTACCTGAGTTCTCAGTTTTCCTATCTATAAGATAAGCAGGTTGGATAAAATCTTCTCCAGCATACTCCTGGTCCTGAGATGATGTGATTGTGGGCAGCCCTTTAATCATGGTGAAGATGTTCATCATAAGCACACTGAAACTACAAAATAGGAATATAAATATTTTCTCCATTAAATTATGCTGGATCCTAGAAGCAAAAACTGGAACTGTGAGACCCTACTTCGCAGAAAACTTAAAATTCCCAAGCAGATGAATGCTTCTCGGAAGGACACTGACAGTTACCTACCTGGAAAGAATCTAGATGGAGGTGGCATGGGCACTAAGCGGTGAGATTAAACCCAGTTGGGGCAGCCCCACCAGCCTTGGAACCCACACATCTGGAGATTGTTGATGCAGAGAGAAAGGTTCCTACTGGTGAGACCTGAAAGGGATATGTGGCAGGTGGGAGGAAGAAGCTCTGTCTGGAAACCAACCCTTGTTCCTCCGTTATTGATTGACTCCTGGTACCAACATGAGCCCTAGGTCTTATAGAGGCCATAAGTCCCTATGCCTTATAGTGCCCATGGATGAGATGAGGCCACACATGCCCCCAGTGGGTTAACATGTCTAGCATGGGTAAGGCTCTTGGAGCACTATGATACACAGGAAATGCCCAGTAACTGTTAGTTGGTTTGATATCTGTTCCCATTGCTCACTTAAGCTCAGTGCCCCTTTACTGATCCTTTTATTCTGCCTCCCTCTGCACATGTGCATTGAGACTCCTATCTGAGACACACACTGTGTTGGGTGCCCAGGGATGCAGCATAGATGTTGCAGCCTTCCACAGAAGCGCTCATGGTCTGCTAGAGAATATATCCCATGGGAGAGAAAAACAGACTCGGGAGAATATAGCAGGGGCCCTTGTCCTGGACTTTGGCAGTTAGGAAAGGGAGGGAAGAGACATGGAGGCTGGGACCCAAAGGCTAAATAGGAATTTGCTGGGCCAAAGGGGAGGGGGAATGAAAAGAGTGTTTCTGGCAGAGGAAATGGCAAGGATAAAGGCCTGGAGGCGCAAGAGAATATGTGTTTGAGGATCTGAAAGTTGAGTGCAGTGGGTCCAGTGTTCTCTACCCTGGCTGCCATTAGAATTACCTGGGAAACTTTTAGAAAATTCCAGTGTCTGGGCCCTCCCTAAAACAATAAATCATTCTTGGGTGGTGGGGTCTGGGCATCAGGATTGTTTAAAACCCTCCCCAGGTACTGTCATGTGCAGCTGGGGTTAAGCTGTGCTGGGGTCTGAGTATGGATCTGTTAGGGCAAGCGGCAGTGATGGAGTTGAGGCTGCAGAATTCAGGCCAAATAGAGAGGTTTTCATCAGGATATTAAAGAGTTTAGATTTCAATTTGGTGGGAATGGATGGGATCTTATTTGCATTTTATGAAGAGCTCCCTGGTTGCAATATCACAATGGATTGGAGAGGAGCAAGATGGAAGCCTACAATGATTTGGGAGAAGTGGTGAGGGACTTGAGACACAGGAAGTAGCCCCATTCACTAATAGTTGAGTATGTAGGATTGCCAGGACCTGGAAATGGTTTGGCTGGTGGGGAGTGGAAAGAAAGGCCAAAAGTGTGAAATGAAGATGGAGAGCACATTGCCTAGCCCAGAGTGATTGCCGTTTGCTCTGTCCCAGTTGGGGTCCAAGGGGTTGGCCAGAGATCATGGAGTCTGTGGCTCCATGGGGAGAAGAACCTCTCAGCATGCCTCCTTGTCTTATCCTGGGTTAGTCAGATTCATTTTGTTAGATTACATTTTTTTTCCAGTGGAACTCTGCTTAAGTCCTGACCAGTATGTTTTCAGAAGGATCAGAGGGCCTGCCCTTGTCCATTGGTGCATGACACCAGCTTGGTGGGTTCCTTGCTGCTCCCTGTTTTCATAGGGTTATCAGAATACCTTCTCTCCCTGCCACCAGCAGGTCACACTGGCTCCTGACTTTTTGGCCCATGGAACCACCATCTTTCTGCTTCTCAGATTGTGCCTTGTACTCCACTGATCATGGCCAGTACATCAGAAGCCCTGGTTTGCAGTGAATGCATTTGATATGGAAATCAGGAACCCTGGGGATTCCACTCATCATCTTTGGTTGCTGTGTTTTTCCTCCAATCTTTCACCATAACAACAATCAACTCAGAAGATTTCTATAACCACTTGTGTGGGGGTTTCTCCCCACACACTAAACAAGCAGTCAGTTCCAGAGTGGACAGCAGCTGGTCTCCTCCAATTTAATTCCAACACTGTCTACTTGGAGATAGCATTAGATCCCACAGGTTGAGGGTGCAGTCCCCTAGACTGCCCCCAGTCTCCTGCTTCAGACACCAGTCACAAGTCCAGGACTCTAGAAGTTCTGACCAGTTTCAAGTTGGGGTTCCCACAACCCCCCACTTTATTTTTGATTAATTTGCTGGAGTGGCTCATAGAACTCAGGGAAACACTTAGTTTTCTGGATTTATTACAAAGATTTAAAAAGATACCAATAAATAGCCAAATAAAGAGATACACAGGGCTAGATCTGGAAGGGTCTGGAGCGCAGGAGCTTCTGTCCCCATCTACTTGGCTCCCAGCACATGGATGAGTTCTTGTTCATTTTCCTGTCAGCTTCGACATGTTCAGCTCTCTGGAAGCCCGCAAACTCTTGTCTTCTTGGGCCTTTTGTGGAGACATCGTTAGGCAGGCATGATTGAAACATGGACAACTGTGTCGAAATATGATTGGACATAAAGGGGTCTAAACTCAGTAAGGCCTGTTTGTTCAGATTCTTCTTGGCCTCTCTGTGGCCATTCTTTCCTCCAGGATATGGGGCAGGACCCCTATGGAATGAGGGTCTTATGACCCACAATCAGATTAGAGTCCTGCCTTGGGCAAGTGAAAGGAAAGCAGGAGAAGGTAAGAGAAATTCTGTTGCCTAAGACCTTCTGAGGCCTAAAGCACCCCAACATTATAACAGAAGACGATAACAGGACTATGGGAGTTATGAGCTGGGAACCTTGGACAAAAATATATACATATTAAATATTAAGTGTATATATATACTTATGTATAGTAAGTGTATATGTGTGTGTATATATATATTTTTTTAATTTACTGGTGGGTTTTGGGAAGCAGAAATTACCATAACTACTCTTAAAAATCTTTTAAGTCTCTTTGAAGTTAGAAAAGTCACTGTACCTTTTTGTTTCCGTTGGCCCTGTACTTCTTCTTATACCCCAGCAGGAGGAGCATAATATGTTGTTATATCATTCTGGTGATAAGATTCATAAGTGGGTTCAGCTGGTGACAGCCTGATTCCCTCATTGTAAACTTATCCATCAACATGTAGCTTAATGGTTTCACCTTTTGTTGATGACCATTACCTGAATCAGTTATTTCATTAGATTGCAAGATTGTGCTTTTCTGATTTTATCATTTCTTCTGTATTGACTGTAATTCTTTGGTATAGAAGAACTTTCCCTTGTTAATAGTTATTTGGTTGTCCTGAAGTACAGTTCTTACTAGAAAGTAAGACCAAATGCTGAATTATATCCCTCTAGCTATCAATTTTTGAAGGAATGAATGGTGTCCTAGTAATTTCCAGTGGTGGTTAATTACGTTTTCCCTTCTCTTTCTCCCTTTCTTATTCCCTCCCTCTCCATCTCCTCGCTCCTCACTTTCAGTTTTTTGCGCTTTCAGTATTTTGTCATAGCTGTTAACAGAGCAACATATTTTAATCAATTGTAGTCATTTTTCTTTTTGGTGCTCAAATTATCCCATCTTAGTCCCATGGAAGCAAGCCCTTGGAGCTAGGGCCCTCTACCTTTTGACGGAATTCCATTAGTCTTGATAATTTCCTTGTTTCTGACAAGACAAGATGTTGCAGGCACATTTTATACTTTCCCAGCCCAAACCCTGGAATAGACCTTTTCTCCAAGGAGCTCCAGTTCATTTTAGTGGGAAATGGTATTTAGAGACTATAATCTGGGATCTGGGAGTCCTCATTGCTACTGAGTAGTCATTACTTTTAGGCTTTTCCAGTGGTCAGAGCTAGGAAATATGTATATTTAAAAATGGACAGTTGAATGGTTGTTGCCAGGAGCTGGGAGGAAGGGGAAGTGAGAAATTGTTTAATGGGCACAGAGTTTCAGTTTGGGGAAGATGAAAAAGTTCTAGAGATAGCTGGTGGTGATGGTTGCGCAACAATGTAAATGCCACTGAGCTCTCATTTAAAAATGGTTAAAATGGTAAATTTTATGTATATTTTACCACAATAAAAAAAAGTCTTCTTCTGGCAGCACCCCCACAAGACAAAAATATGAAAATTTTACACTGACACTTCCATTTCAAGATAATTTTAAGATTATAAGGATTTTGCTTAATTCTTGAATTTTATACCTGTAAACCTTTTATACTTCAAATTTTGGGCAGAATTGCTTCTATAACAATGATAATTATACCTCATACTAGCTTCTTTCTTAGTACTGCTCCATTTGGGGACCTGTATATCTATACTTCTTATTCTGATTCTCTCCACTATATATATATATATATATATATATATATATTTTTTTTTTTTTTTTTTTTTAAATACAGACTTTGCTACCAGGACTTGCTGGCCCCTCTGGGGAGATGGTTAAATCCACAACAAGTCTGACCTCGTCTTCTACTTCTGGAAGTAGTGATAAGGTCTGTGCCCACCAGATGGTTCGTACAGATTCCCGGGAACAGAAGCTTGATGCATTTCTGCAGCCTCTGAGCAAACCCCTGTCCAGTCAGCCCCAGGCCATTGTCACAGAGGATAAGACAGATATTTCTAGTGGCAGGGCTAGGCAGCAAGATGAGGAGATGCTTGAACTCCCAGCCCCTGCTGAAGTGGCTGCCAAAAATCAGAGCTTGGAGGGGGATACAACAAAGGGGACTTCAGAAATGTCAGAGAAGAGAGGACCTACTTCCAGCAACCCCAGGTATGGCCTTTTGGGAAAAGTACAGCCTACCTCCTTTATTCTGTAATAAAACTGCCTTCTAACTTTGGCTTTTCATGAATCACTTGCATCTTCTCTCTGCCTGACTTGCCCTCTGGAATGGTGCTGGAATGGTGCTGTGGCCTTGTCCACTGTCTGCCTTTGACCATAACTTGAAAGTCACCCACCATAGTGTCCTTTGAAATAACTTAAATGTCCACAGTTCCAAGCATGAGTTAAAAACACTTCAGAATGTAGAGTAGTTGTTCAGTTGAATAATCACACACACCAGAAAAAAAAGCAAGTTTATCTTTTATTTTTAGTAAAGAATTTTGATAGAGCCTCAACACCAGAAATGGCTAGAGAGAGAAGCCTAACATATCTGGAGGATTATTTTTCATCCTACTTAAAGCTGCTTTCACTTTTTTCAGAAAAAAACACACATTCTGAATCTAATTTATAAAACTCCCTGGCCGGGTGCTGTGGCTCACACCTATAATCCCAGCACTTTGGGAGGCTGAGGCAGGTGGATCACCTGAAATCAAGAGTTTGAGACCAGCCTGACCAACATGGTGAAACCCCATCTCTACTAAAAATACAAAATTAGCCAGACGTGGTGGCGCATGCCTGTAATCCCCGCTACTCGGGAGGCTGAGACAGGAGAATGACTTGAACCTGGGAGGCGGAGGTTGCCGTGAGCCGAGATCGTGCCATTGCACTCCAGCCTGGGCAACAAGAGCGAAACTCCGTCTCAAAACAAATGAACAAACAAAAACCCCAAAAATCCCTGAAGTACGTGAGCTAGTGGTGAAAGAAAGCTGGAGAAAAGGAGCAGGAATAATAATAATAATAAAGATTGTCATTTAATTTTGAGCACTTCCAGTGTACACTCTGCAAGTACTCTAAGACATTACCTCACTGAAAATCTCTAAGGTAGATATTCTTTATTTAAAGTGTACTTATATGAAACCTGGAGCTCAAGGTGAAGGAATTTGCCCAAGGCTGCACTTGCACTATCGTGGCACTAATTAGCCGTGTGAACTGGGACACGTTACTTCAGTTTGCTCATTTCTGAGTCAGCCTAGCAAGATGACTTCTAAGAATTTTTTTCCAGCCGGGCGCATTGGCCTGTAATCCCAGCACTTCGAGAGGCCAAGGTGGAAGGGTCACTTGAGTCTAGGAGTTACACACAACACACACACACACACACACACTAGCCAGGCATGGTGGCAAATGCCTGTAGTCTCAGCTACTCCGGAGGCTCAGGTGGAAGGATCACTTGAGCCCAGGAGGTTGGGGCTGCAGTGAGCCATGATCATGCCACTGCACTCCAGCCTGGCTGACAGAGTGACATTCTGTCTCTAAAAAAAAAAAAAAAAAAAAGATTTTTTTCCAGGGAATAATAAAGGAAGCTAATATTTATGGAGCATCTACGGTGTGCCAGATGCTTTGCATACGTTATCTCATTTAATGCTCTTATCCCTGCAGGGAAAGTATTAACATTTGTTTATCACTTGCAGAACTAAGTGATATTTACCACAGAGTAGTCAAATATTTTCAAGCCCAAAATCAAGTGGTATCACTTTTCTGCTGAGAATGTTTCAGTGATTTCCTTTGCTCTTGGGATAAAACTTAAATCCCTCACCCTACCCTTGCTCCAACCCTCCACTTTCCTTCTCCCACGTGGTGATTTGGCCATACAGCTCTTGTGGCTGATCTGAACTGACTGAGCTTTTTACCGTTTTGCTCTTGCTGTTCTTACAGCCTGGGAACCCCCTGGTTACCTCTTGGCTTGGTGTGGTGGCTTACATCTGTAATCCCAGCACTCTGGGAGGCCAAGGCGGACGGATCACCTGAGGTTGGGAGTATGAGACCAGCAAGTCACCTCTTGCCAGTGGCCTTCTTTGTCCATTGAGTCTGAAGTTCTTTCTCCTCTCATTTCCCCATCATTCTATTATGCTACCTTGTTTTATTTTCTTCATTGTGTTTATTGATACTTAAAATGATCTCTTTTCTGTTGTTGTTTGGCTCTCCCACTAGAAAGTAAGCATTGTGGATCGGGCACTGTGGCTCACACCTGTAATCCCAGCACTTTGTGGGGCAGAGGCGGGTGGATCACCTGAGGTCAGGAGTTCGAGACCAGCCTGGCCAACATGGTGAAACCCCATCTCTACTAAAAATACAAAAAATAGCTGGGTATGGTGGCTCGCGCCTGTAATCCCAGCTACTCAGGAGGCTGAGACATGAGACTCGCTTGAACCTGGGAGGCAGAGGCTGCAGTGAGCTGAGATCATGCCACAGCACTCCAGCCTGGAAGACATAGTGAGACTCTCTCTCAAAAAAAAAAAAAAAAGGAAGTAAGCATTGTGAGGGCAGGTACCTTATCTGTTTTGTTCATTGC
Source organism: Gorilla gorilla gorilla (assembly GCF_029281585.2). Lineage (NCBI taxonomy): Eukaryota > Metazoa > Chordata > Mammalia > Primates > Hominidae > Gorilla > Gorilla gorilla. The sequence goes on from NC_086017.1 coordinate 46,928,423, forward strand.
TGGATGTAGTTAGTATACAGCAGTATCTGATGGATGGATAGATGGAGGAATGAATGAATGAGACTTGACAAATTCAGCTCACTTGCTCAAGGCCCTGCAGCTCTACGGGATGAAGCTATACTCCAGAGTCCTGCTACATTGGCTGTGTGGCCAGCTGCTGGGATCTGAGGGTTGTCAGATAAGCAGTCTACCAGAGAACAGACTGATCTTGTTGGCCTTCTGCCAGCACAGGGGTTCATTCACAGCTCTGTAGAACCAGCACAGAGAAGTTGCTTGCTCCTCCAAAATGCAACCCACAAAATTTGGCTAAGTTTAAAAACAAGAATAATAATGATCCGCACTTCCTTTTCTTCATTGCAGAAAGAGACATCGGGAAGATTCTGATGTGGAAATGGTGGAAGATGATTCCCGAAAGGAAATGACTGCAGCTTGTACCCCCCGGAGAAGGATCATTAACCTCACTAGTGTTTTAAGTCTCCAGGAAGAAATTAATGAGCGGGGACATGAGGGTACGTAAACGCTGTGGCCTGCCTGGGATGCATGGGGCTTCAACTGCCAAGGTTTTGGAAATGGAGAAAGCAGTCGTGTTGTCAGAGTGGCCACTACAGTTTTGCTGGGCAAGCTCCTCTTCCTTTACTAACCCACAATAGCATCAGCTTAAAGACAATTTTTGATTGGGAGAAAAGGGAGAAAAATAATCTCTGTTTATTTTAATTAGCATTAATTGGTATTCTTGTTAAACCATAGGAGTCAGAGTAAATCAGTCATTTCACCAATTTTCAGTTTGTTTCTGTCTTAGCTAACGGCAGTGTAATGGTCAGCAAAATTCTTATCTTGTGTACTGAATGGCATGTCCTGTGGCTGAAAGTGCACAGGCTTGGGAGGTAGCCATGAGCTCAAATCCTGGCACTACCACCTCTCTTGTGTGACCTTAAACTCCTGACCTAACCTTTCTATGCCTCAGTTCTTTCTTACCTATAAAATGAAATTAATTTTACCCTTAAAGATCATCGTGCTGATTAGAGATAAAATATAAATAATAACACTTGTTACAGAGCAAGGAGTTGACACTTTTATATTCTGAAGACAAAGTGGTAAATCATTATCATCTATGTCAGAAATAGCTTTTGAGAATACCTGAGTATAGAACTATCTTGATCCCTGTTACTTCAAAACTAAAATAATGGTTTTAGGAATTAAAAGGTGAGGCTAGTCACCTCCAAGGGATGAACTGACTCAGGGCTTGAGGTATATAACAGTGAACTGGTCCAAACAACAATCCTGACCCCACTTTATGAGTGAGACTATGAGTAATGGTCTAAGTGTAGACATCATTGTCCAGGGCTCCAGTAGGCAGCTCTGTACTTGAGAATTTAGCAGTGACCTTTCTATTTTTCATCTATTATACTTTTTTTTTTTTTTTTTTGACACAGGGTCTCACTTTGTCACCCAGCTGGAGTGTGGTGGTGCAATCATGGCCCACTGCAGCCTCAACCTCCCTGGGCTTAGGTGATCCTCCCACCTCAGCTTCCTGAGTAGCTGTAATTACAGGCATGTGCCATCATGCCCAGCTAATTTTTCTTTTCTTAGAGGTGGGGTTTTGCCATGTTTCCCAGGCTGGTCTTGAACTCCTAGGCTCTCACCTCTGTCTTCCAAAGTGCTGGGATTACAGGTGTGAGCCACCACACCTGGCCTATTACACATTTCTTAATTAAAGTAGTCAAATTTGAAAACTGTTACAAAGTGTATCTTAAAATACGATGATCTGGTTTAATTTTTAAAAGATATGAGTAGCCAAGGAGCAATTCTGTGCCTTTCCCACTAGTCCCTAACCTTTTAAAGCAGCTGCTTCTTGGCTGGGCTCAGTGGTTCACCCCTGTAATCCCAGCACTTTGGGAGGCCGAGGCGGGTGGATCATGAGTCGAGATCATCCTGGCTAACACAGTGAAACCCTGTCTCTACTAAAAATAGAAAAAATTAGCTGGGCGGGGTGGCAGTTGCCTATAGTCCCAGCTACTCGGGAGGCTGAGGCAGGAGAATGGCATGAACACGGGAGGCAGAGGTTGCAGTGAGTCGAGATTGCGGCACTGCACTCCAGCCTGGGCGACAGAGCGAGACTCCATCTCAAAAGGAAAAAAAAAAAAAAACCATCTGCTTTTGATTCAGTGGCTTCTTTAATTTTGTCAGTCTCAGTCACCATTTGTCTAAGCAAATTCAGGCAGGCTTCACCTTGCCTTTTTACATTTGTTCCCTTTTCTTAGCATTTTGGGCCTTTGTTTACACGTGGGAAAAGACCCACAGGTCGTCTCTCCCTTTGGGCAGGATACAGGCTTCCTGTGACTGAGGTTTTGCTAGCTGTAGAAGTGGCTGCCAATTGGCTTCTGGTTTTTATTTCCGTGATTTGCTCCAGTTGCTCTTCCCTTCCATCATTGTTAGCTTTCAAGCTAGGAACTTTTAAAATGCTTTCAAATAAAAGTGAGCTGTTACTTGATGCATTTAGCAGTCTTCCTCACAGTGGTTTTGATAGACAGACTCCCTCAGTTTGGAATTTATGAGTTTTCTTTAAGGGTTTGTCTCCCTCATGTATAGCAGGCTGTTGAAAGTTACAATGTCAATAACTTTCTGAATAGTATCAGACTGTTTTCAGTGCAGTGTATTAACAAAACTAACCTGCCTCAAGTTTGGTCAGCTTTGGAGTCTTACTGAGGCTAAAATGATAAATCTAAATGATTTAAAATTGTGTATTCCTACACAGTATCTCACTTAATTATATAATAGTCTTGTGAGTGAGGCAGAGCAGATGCCATTTTCTCTATTTTAAAGATGAGGAAAATGGAATGGAAAATGGAGAGGACAGACTAATTGCAACATCCTCGCAATCAAAAACAGGCCCAGGTTCATGCCTTGTTGGCGGTGGGTTGCTACTGGCTGTGGCCTTCATGCAGGAAGGCTAGATGCATAACCAGGTCAACAGCCCGTGCAGGACAAGCACGCCATGTAATTCTGATTCCATCGACTGAGGCTGGTGTTTTCAAACGTGCTGGTGTAGGGTCTTACAGACGGAGTCATCTGTGCTGTGGAGAATGGAATGTGCTCTTGCTTTGGAGCCAGAACTCCTCTGAAGCTCCCACCACCTACACCATTCAGAGGCCAGACAGAAATTTGTTCACCATTTCGGGCATGATTTTCGTGCTTTTGTAAAATGTGCTTCACTGCAGACCTTACTGGGCTGTGGTGATGAACACTTAAGATACTGTGTGTGTGCTTTATAATCTGTAAGGCACTGTTCAAGGGGAGGGACCTCTGCCATGAGCCCCTACCCGCTGGTATCTGGTTGACATCCAAAGCCCCAGCCTGGGAGAAGCTGATTCTCGAGTTGAATGCTATATAGGGATTTGACTGAGGCTCAGATTTGGTGAGGAAGACCACTAACCTTAACAGACCAACAGGCTGGCTACTCCCTGATGAAGTTCCCCAGGCCATGAAAGAAGTAAGAGATACATTCCTTGTAACAGCTTTCTTAGTTGCACCTGTATGATTATTTGATCAGTGTGTTGTCTGTGCAGGGATCATGTCTGTGGAGCTCACCACCTCGTCCTCGGTGCTGAGCAGAGTGCCTGGCATGTGTACTCAGTAGATATTTGCTAAGGGAGCGAGTCAGTGATTTGAGAGGAGCAGCCTGGGAGGTAAAGCCCTAGAATCTTTATTTTAAAGCCCTAGAATCTTTATTTTAAAGGGATATCAAAGTTGAACATTCAGTTAGACAGTTCTCTTGAGTCTAGGGATTTACCTATCCATGGTGGACACACTTTCAGTTAAAAAGTAAGGTTAATTTTGACAGGTTGCAGTATCCAGGCAAGCATTCTATGGAATAAGGCTCATCTCAGGGATTAGTAGTGACTGAATTTACTTACTGCTAGTCCCATAATTTTGATCTGTTAATTAATGGGGTTAAGAAATGTCATAAGCTATTTGGTACCATTTAAAGTGAAAATACCCTTAACGTTTTTTGCCTCCAGATATCCACTTAATTTCATTTTCTTGCTCTTTGGTGAACAGTCCTGGGTCTGAATGTATATATCCATGGTTTGTCACTAGGTGACAGGTTTTTTTGGAACAAGAAATCAGTTCAGTGAACATTTGTCAAGTATCTTCTCTGTAAAAAGTGTAATGTGCCAAGCTCAGAAGTAGGAAGTGAAATGGATAAACTATGACCCCTGCCTTAAAGAACACCATGGTGTTGTATGGGAATTGTTTAGGGAGAATGAAAGAAATCCTCTAATAGAGATATGAGGCCAGTTCAGCAGAAAGCCAGGGTGAGATCTCCTGAGAGGGATGGAAGGGTGTCTTGATCATCTCTGGTAGCAGCAAAGGCACTGGCATACAGTGGCCACTGGAAGACAGCCAGCAGGGGATGGGGGCGTTTACCCTTGCAAGTGAGCATTAGGAACTAGAGGACTGATTGCCCTTTCTTCAGGTTTGGTTTCCCTTGCTGCAGAAAAAGATGCTGAGACTCATGGCCTCGGTTATGAACTCAGATATGTGGTTTGGCTTTGAAGCACAGATGGATTTTGTCCGATTTTGGCAGGGAAATGCCTACAGACAGCACTATGGGCATATTTAGGTTAGGGACAAAATGCAAATTGATTAAGTCCTGATAAGAGGCTGTGAAGAAGTCCAAGAAGCCTCACAATGCCCAATGAAGAAAAACCCTGTGCTTGGTGCTGCCGCCTCCCTTCCCCGTCCTGCTGGCAGGGCTGCGCTTCAGTAGCTCTGGATGCGTCAGAACAGTCCATGAACATTCTGTGTGGAAAATCTCTGACTGTTTTAGTGGATTACACTGTTCTCCCTTTCCTCCAGTGCTTCGTTATTCAGTATTATTTGATGTTCTCCAGCTTTTAAAATAATCATTTTCCGCCTACGCAGAACATCCTGTAGAGACATTGAGGTTCCAGTGGGAACAGAGAGGAATACTTATTCTAAAAATGAAGAAAATAAACCTTTTTTTATGGAGTGGGTGATAGTATTGCAGAACTTCTATAATAGTATGAGAATTCACTTGTGGTGCCAAAGCTTAAAAAAAAAGTATAGTAAAAACATAATGTATAGGCTTATTGCTGTGCTCTGACCCATGCCCCGTTTTCTCCAACCTCTCTTGTCCTCACTCTTCCTTTTTGCTGGTGATATTTTTACTTACTTCATGAAAAAAAAGATAACATATACACACACATAGATATATGCACAAGTATATATATATGTGCATAACACACATAAACATATACATTGGTAAATTTTAAAACATATTTATAAAATATATGTAGCATCTACAGAAAAACATGAACACTTGTGAGAATAGCATCTGCCTAAAAAATAGGACATCACCATCACCTTTGAGGCTTTTATGTGCTGCTCCCCTGTGCCATTCCCTTCCCTTCTTCCTTAGAGGTGATTACTATTCTAAATTTTGGTATTATTATTTCCTTTTTTTATTATAGTGTTTTAATTACAGTTTTATTACCTGTATTTGTATTCCTAAAAATTTGTTTACTTTTGCAAGCTTTAGATTTTATAAAAGTAGAATTACACTGTAAGTTTAATTTTTCTGTAATTTATATATAGCTACACATATATTCCTAAGATTCATCCATCTTGTTACATATAGCTCTGGTTTACCTTTTCTGTATAATATAGATTCTGCTTCATGAATTTACAGTTCATTCATTCTTCTGTTGAAGGACAGTTGGAGGACTCATATGGCCTCAGTCCCTGTGTCCCCACATGCCACCCAGCTTCCCAGCCTCATATGAGTTGATTGGTGGCCTGGCATACTGGATGAGAAGCTCTAGGTCATATATTTAAGAGAGTTATTGCTGGGTCATAAAATGACAGATTGTTTTCCAGAGGGGTCATATTGATTTAAATTATCACCAACAATTATATTGTCAGATTTTTACCAGTTTGGTGATTGTGAAACAGTATCTGATGGTAGTTTTTATTTGCATTTTCTTGGTTGAAATAAAGTTAAGTGTATTTCAGCCAGGCGCGTTGGCTCATGCCTATAATCCCAGCACTTTAGGAGGCCAAGGTGGGCGGATCACTTGAGGCCAGGAGTTCAAGACCAGCCCAGCCAATGTGGCAAAACCCCATCTCTACTAAAAATACAAAAATTAGATGGGTATGGTGTCACATGCCTGTAATCCCAGCTACTCAGGAGGCTGAGGCACAAGACTTACTTGAACCCGGGAGATAGATGTTGCAGTGAGCCGAGATTGTACCACTGCACTCCAGCCTGGGCAACAGAGCAATAACTAAATAAATAAGTAATCAATTAATAAATAAGTATATTTCCTCAGCTGTTAAGTACCTGTTCAAGTTTTTTACCCAATATTTGATGGGCTCTTTTTTTGTCTTTTCTAATTAATTTTTGGAGTTTTTGATATATTCTAGATAGTAATGAGTTACATGAAAATATCTTCCCCTAGTTTAGGGATCCTCTAGTAACTTTTTAAAATGAATACTTGTTTTAGGAACAGAAATTCTTAGATTTAATGTAGGCAGATTTTATCAATTGTTCTTTACAGATTGGCTTTGTAGCTTAAGAAATCCTTCCTAACTTTGCAATAATTAAGATATGCTCTTAGATTGTTTCCTAAAAGACTGATACTTAAGCCTCTAGCCCACCTGGAATTGATTTTCACAGATACTACATTTTTTACTAGTTATAGATTGGCCCCTTCGTAGAGCAAGTCCGATAGCTGCCATTTTTATGGCAGCGTGTGCTCACTTAGTGTCTCTGTCAAATTTTGGTAATTCTCACAATATTTCCAACTTTTTCATTATTACTATATCTGTTATGGTGATCTGTGATCACTGATCTTTGGCATTACTATTGTAATTGTTTGGGGCACCATTAAGCTCACTGTCTTATGTGGGCATAAACCATGCCCACATAAGACAGTGAGCTTAATTAATAAATGTGTGTGCTCAGACCCCTCCACTGACTGGGTGTTCACATGTCTTCCTTACTCTACTCAGGCCTCCTTATTCCTTGAGACGCAATAATATGGAAACTAGGCAAATTAATAACCCCACAGTGTCCACAAGTGTTTAAGTGAAAGGAAGAGGCTGGGCGCAATGGCTCACATTTGAGCTCACAAATGAGCCCGTGCTCATTTGCCATTCCAAAAATCCCAGGGCCCTTAAGAATTATGCTAACTCTACTCTGCCTCTGCTCTATAAATGGAACAACAAAGCCTAGATGACAGCACATCTTTTTAGAACATGATTTACTGAATATTTTAAGCCCATTGTGGAGACCTACTGCTCAGAAAAAAAGATTCCTTTCAAAAGCCTGTAATCCCAGCACTTTGGGAGGCCAATGCAGGTGGATCACCTGAAGTCAAGAGTTCAAGACCAGCCTGGCCAACATGGTGAAACACGTCTTTATTAAAAATACAAAAATTAGCCAGGCCTGGTGGTAGATGCCTGTAGTCCTGGCTATTCAGGAGGCTGAGGCATGAGAATTACCTGAACCCAGGAGGTGGAGGTTGCAGTGAGCTGATATCATGCCATTGCACTCCAGCCTGGGCACCAGAGTGAGACTATGTCTCAAAAACAAAACAAAACAAAACAAAAACTGAAAGGAAGAGCTTAATGAGAAAGGCATATTAAAAGCCAGTATAGGTTGAAAGCTAGGCCTCTTGTGCAGGTTAGCCAAGTTATACATGAATGGTAAAGCAAAACAGCTTTATTGCTGTAATAAAGAAAGTTTTAGTGGTCTGGATAGAAGACCAAATCAGTCACAGCATTCCCTTAAGCCAAAGCCTAATCCAGGGTAAAGCCCTAACTTGCTTCATTCTTTGAAGACTGAGAGGGGTGAGGAAGCTACAGAAGAAAACTTGAAGCCAGCAGAGATTGATGAGGTTTAAGGGAAGAAGCCACAAGTGCTGATGTAGAAGCTGTAGCAAGTTATCCAAAAGATCTAATTGATGAAGGTGGCTTACACTAAACAACAGATTTTCAATGTAGACAAAACAATCTTCTATTAGAAGGTGTCATCTATGACTTACATAGTTAAAGAGGAAAAGTCACTGCCTGGCTTCAAAGCTTCAAAAGACAGGTTGACTCTAATAGGTACTAATGCATCTGGTGACTTTAAGTTGAAGCCAGTGCTCATTTGCTATTCCAAAAATCCCAGGGCCCTTAAGAATTATGCTAACTCTACTCTGCCTGTGCTCTATAAATGGAACAACAAAGCCTAGATGACAGCATCTTTTTAGAACATGATTTAGTGAATATTTTAAGCCCATTATTGAGACCTACTGTTCCTTTCAAAATATTACTGCTCATTAACAATGTACCTGGTCACCCTAGATCTCTAATGGAGATATATAAGGAGATGAACACTAACACAGCATCCATTCTGCAACCCATGGATCAAGGAGTGATACTGACTTTCAAGTCTTATTTAAGAAATACATTTCACAGGGCTCTAGCTGCCATAGATAGTGATTCTTCTGATGGATCTGAGCCAAGTAAATTGAAAACCTCTGGAAAGAATTCATCATTTTAGATGCCCTGAGAAACATTCGAGATTCCTGGGAAGAAGTCAAAATATCAACATTAACAGGAGTTTGGAAGAAATTGCATCCAGCCCTCATGGATAACTTTGAGGGGTTCAAGACTTCAGTGGAGGAAGTAGCTGCAGATGTGGTGGAAATCACAAGAAAATTAGAATTAGAAGTGGAGCCTGAGGATATGACTGAATTGCTGCAATCCCATGATAAAATTTGAACAGATGAGGAGTTGCTTCTTACGGATGAGCATAGAAAGTAGTTTCTTGAGAAAGAACTTAATTCTGGTGAAGATGCTGTTAATATTGTTGAAATGGCAACAAAGGATTTAGAATATTATATAAACTTGGTAAAGCAGCAGCAGGGTTTGAGTGGATTGACACTAGTTTTGGAAGAATTTCTACTGTGAGTAAAATGCTATCAAACAACATGACAAGCTACAGAGAAATCTTTCATGAAAGGAAAAATCAATTGATGCAGCAAACTTCACTGTTGTCTAATTTCAAGAAATTGCAATAGCTTCCTCAGCCTTCAGCAATCACCACCCTGATCAGTCAACAGCCATCATCAGGGCTGGATCCTCCACCAGCAAAAAGATAACAATTCGCCAACAGCTCAGATGACTGTTACCATTTTTTAGCAAAAACCTTTTTAATTTTATTTATTTATTTTTTGGAGACAGAGATTCACTCTGTCGCCCAGGCTGGAGTGCAGTGGCACAATCTCAGCTCACTGCAACCTCCACCTCCCAGGTTCAAGTGACTCTTGTGCCTCAGCCTCCCAAGTAGCTGGGATTATAGGCATGTGCCACCACGCCTGGCTAATTTTTGTATTTTTAGTAGAGGCAGGATTTTACTATGTTGGCCAGGCTCGTCTCGAACTCGTGATCTCTGGTGATGTGCCCACCTCGGGTTCCCAAAGTGCTGGTATTATTGGCATGAGCCACTGCGCCCGGCCAGCAAAAAAGTGTTTTTAAATTAAGCTACCTCCATTGATTTTAGACATAATGCTATTTGCACACTTAATAGATTACAGTGTGGTGTAAACATAAGTTTTATATGCACTGAAAAACAAAAAATTTCACATGACTTGCTTTATTGTGATATTGACTTTATTCCTGTAGTCTGGAACTGAACCTGCAACATCTCAGAGGTATGCCTGTATCTACTTGTTCTGTGATACTTGTTATTGTCAGTTTGTTTGGATTTACCACATATTATTTGATCATAATTCTTTCCTGTAGATGTTTTATGGTCTGCCTAAACCTTTAGTGGGGCCTTTGATAGCTTAGTCCTTTCAGGCTTAAGACAATAGAAGTTTATTTCTCAGAGTTCTAAAAGCTGGGAAGTCCAAGATCAAGGCACCGACAGATTTAGTGTCTAGTGAGGGCCCGCTTCCTCATACATGGCGCCTTCTAGCTGTATCCTTACATAGTGGAAGGGAATAGCTAGCTCTCTGGAGTTTCTTTCATAAGGGCTAATCCCACTAATCCCAATTATGAGGGAAGACCTAATCACCTCCCAAAGGCCCCACCTCCTAATAGTATCACCTTGGGGGTTAGGATTTAACATATAAATTTTGTGGCGACACAGACATTCAAACAATAGCCATGGCAAACTTTTTTGCTTTGTCTAATTCACTCTTATTTTGAAAAGTATTTGTGTTGGGTTTAAAACTCCAGATTGGTAATTATTTTTTCTTAGTGCATTGAAGGTAATAGTGTATCATTTTCTGATTTCTACTCTTGCTCTTGAAAATTCAGCTATCAATCTTAAAATTTATTACCTGTTGAAAATCCAGCTACCAGTCTTATATTTTATTTACTTAGTGGGTAATCTCTCTTCTTTCTGAGTACCTTTAAGATCTCCTTTCAGAAATACCATGTAGTAACCCTGTGTGTCACGTGTGGATTTTGTTGGGCTTGCTAGCTGAGACTTGACAGTTTTCATCACTTCTGGGATATTCTCAGGTATTTTGTCTTCAAAGTCTTCAGATATTGTCCTCTTCCTGCCCTCTCTCCGACTCCTTCTGGAACATGAGTTATGTATTTATTATCTCCCATGTGCATAAGTTATCTTTACATATTTTCAATTTCTTTATCTTTCTGTGCTACATTCTGGATAATTTTGTTGATCTACCTTCCAGTTAATTAGCTTGTTAACTTTGTCAAATCTCTTTTTAAGTCTATCTTGATTTTTCTTTTCAATTATTGTATTTTTCATTTTTAAAAACTTTATGTGCACTTTTGGAAATCTTGATCCCAGGAGATAGTGGATAGTGTCCTGCTGCTTACTCATGGTTTTAATAGTTCTTGAGCATGCTGAACATACTTATTTTATGTTATTTGCTAATCTTTCCAATTCCGGAAACCTTTACAGATCTCATTCTGTGGATTCTTCTGGATTCTAATTCATGGGGCATTTTTTTTGTTTTTGTTAATTCCTCATACTTTATCTGTGGGGAATTACTTGAAGCCTGGGTTGACAATGAAATTCTGCAGAGAGAATTTGCATTTGATTCTACTAGGAAACTGGAGGAACAGTCAGCCCCGATATCAGTTTAAATTAAAATCTCCGCTTAAGGTTTTCAGGCAACCTGCTTAGCATGAATCCTGGCTGGAAAAGCATGTGAGGACCAGTTTATGATTACACATTCACAGGGTGTCATTTTTTCTGCCAACACCAATGCTAGAGGTGGCAATTTTGCTTACTGCCCTTGGAGGGGCAGGGGAGTGGGCATGGGCATAGTAGTATGGTTTTCCTTTTCACTGGGGGTGCAGCCCTTGGAGTCTCAGCTTAATGTGTTTGGGAAGTGGTCTCCTATTAGACTCTCCATTTCAAACCATTCCATGATTTTGTCCTCCTTTTGCCACCTTCCGAGCCTGTGAAAACTAATGTTTGTGATTCCTGGGGTTTCTCTAATGTCTTTTGATAAAGTTGACCTCAGAGATCTCGTTACCTCTCTGAGTTCCTGCTTTGTCTTAGATTTTGATCCTTGAGTGTTCTTTAATCTTTTAGCAAGTCCTTGTTGCATGTTAAAAGATTAGTTATATTTTATTCCTCATTTGTGTTCGTTTTCACCAGGAGGCTCAATTCAGGCTTCTTTGCTTACTTGGTGTCTCTAGTTCTGGTGCCTGGTGCTTTGGTCAATGAAGTGGGGTTGGTAGGATTCTATTACTTACCTGTTTTTTGGTTTTATTTTTTGTTTTGCAGTTCTCCGGGAGATGTTGCATAACCACTCCTTCGTGGGCTGTGTGAATCCTCAGTGGGCCTTGGCACAGCATCAAACCAAGTTATACCTTCTCAACACCACCAAGCTTAGGTAAATCAGTTGAGTGTGTGAACAAGCAGAGCTACTACAACAATGGTCCAGGGAGCACAGGCACAAAAGCTAAGGAGAGCAACATGAGGTAGTTGGGAGGGCACAGGCTTTGGAGTCAGACACATGTGGTTTCAAATCCAAGTTCGACCATTTCCCATTTATTTGACTGTAGACAAGTTACATTCCTAAACTACGTCTCAGATTTCTCATCTGTAAGTTGTGGTATTACTAGTTAACATGCAGGGGTTTTGTTTGTTTGTTTGTTTGTTTGTGAGGGTAAGAAATAACCCAAGAAGCCTAGTCCTTGGTAGTTGCTCAGTGCCCTTTAAATGTTGTGAACCAGGTGGTGAGGGTTTGGTACTGCTAGAGAATTCTGGTATCTGCTCTGTGCAACAGAGTACTGTAGGTGATGCAAGAGAAAGAAGACCTGATGCCTTCTTTCCTCCCAGCTTTGAGAATGGAGCAAAGGCCTACCCCAGCCACCAAGTGAGCCAGTGGGCTTGATCAGCACAGGAAAGGTGACCCCGGCAGTTTCATTTGACTATTGCATGGCTGGCAACATTTCTATTGATTGTTTCCAGGGACCTTGGCGGATGAGCTCCTGTTGAGTCTAGCATCTCTGTTAAATCTGTTCTCAAATAGGTAATGCGTATGGGAGGATGCTGCCACCTTGCATCTACTAGACATCACCTATCTACTGTGAGACTCTCCCTCTAAGCCCTGCTGTGGCCTCAGAGTGCTTATTGGCCCTATGAGTGGGGCAGCCACTATACATTGCATGGAGTTGGTACATGAAATAGAAACCTATTCGCCATCCCTTGAAACTGCCCCAGTCCAGAAGCTTCCTGTTAGCACATGTACCTCCTTGTATGTATTCAGAACTCATTCCATCTAGGCTTGGAAACCCGTTTGGTGCAACTCTGTTCAAGTTCCATTGTCTGCTTTGAGAATGCTTGGGCTTGTATAGTGAGCTGTCACTTTTTAATTTGTTAGGAATTCTACTCCCCTTGCTTTTTCTTTTCCAGCATGTTTAAGGGAATGACCTCCAAGGCCCCAAATCACAGTTGTATTCATGTTCTTTCATCTCACAGATACAATCCAGGCCAGTCCCAGATTTGCAGCTGTTAATAAATGTGAATGGTTTTCCAGTAAGGGGGTAGAAAAACATAGGGAGAGAACCGGGTTCAGAGTTCAATATCTGGATTCAAGTCCTTCCTTTAGCACTTTACTAACTGACGTAGAATAAGTCAGCTACTCAATAGGTGCCTCAGTTTCCCCACCAAAATGCAGACATAGAAGGTGCTTTGTCTGCTTTGATGAGAAGTCTTTAAGCAAGTCTATGGGGTTCAATGTGTTTTAAGAACTATAAAGTACCATATAAATGTGGCCTTTATTCCCATTGTGTTTTTGGAAGTAATTCAATATAGTGTGTACTTCATAGCTGCTTTTGGACTATTGCCAGCCAGTGTATCATCCTAAACTACATGTCAGCATAGTATAATCCTGTCTTAGGTCTACTTTTGATTATTTAGGAAGACTCCCTGCCCTTCCTATACATTTCACATAATTTTTAATAAGTTGTAAAAAACAAAAGTGATTTATAGGATTCTTTGTAAGTGGGGGAAAGGTAAGCAGACAAAAAGTTTTTAAATCTTACTGCAGAGTGTCAGAAACCTTTTATAGCACCAGACAGGTAGGGACAGAACATGAGTGGCAGCAAGCCAGACTTGGTCTTAGTGCTCTAACCTGTCTGTTAGAGGCTGGCCAGTCAGACCCCTGGTTGAAGACGTTGGGAATCCCAGCTCTTTGGAGGGGTAAGAGATTTTGTTAGACTGTTAACCAGATTCCACAGCCAGGCAGAACTATTTCTGTCTCATCCATGTTTCAGGGATTACTTCTCCCATTTTGTCCCAACTGCTTGTATCACAAGCATGAATTCAGCTTTTCCTTAAAGTCGCTTCATTTTTATTTTCAGTGAAGAACTGTTCTACCAGATACTCATTTATGATTTTGCCAATTTTGGTGTTCTCAGGTTATCGGTAAGTTTAGATCCTTTTCACTTCTGAAATTTCAACTGATCGTTTCTGAAAATAGTAGCTCTCCACTAATATCTTATTTGTAGTATATTAAATTTTTCTAAAAATTCTAAGGATAGTTGCTGTATTGTATGATTTGCATATTGAGGTATCTATAAGAAGTTTTATACTTTTTAGCAAAATAGTCATTTGGTAGCCAACTTAAACAAATGTTTATTAGTATAGAAGTTAATATCTACTGATACTCGGCCGGGTGCGGTGGCTCATGCCTGTAATCCCATCACTTTGGGAGGCTGAGGCAGGCAGATCATTTGAGGTCAGGAGTTCAAGACCAGCCTGACCAATATGATGAAACCCTGTCTCTACTAAATTACAAATATTAGCAGGGTATGGTGGTGGGCGCCTGTAATCCCAGCTACTCAGGAGGCTAAGGCAGGAGAATCATTTGAACCCAGGAGGCAGAGGTTGCAATGAGCTGAGATCACGCCACTGCACTCCAGCCTGGGCAACAGAGCAAGATTCCCTCAAAAAAATAAATATCTACTGACACTTAATACTTGGAAAGGGATAAAAATAAACATTGTCTAAAGCCGTGGTCCAAACACAACCCCTGCCAACAATTTTAGTCCATTTCTTCCAAGGCTTTTTTTTTCTATGCCTTTTGTGAAAACTGTCAAAAACTTTTTCAATGCTGAATTTTAGTTCTGAATTAAAAATCATACTACCTGTTTATATGGTTTCATATCCACTTTTTTCATGTGATATACTCTACAAAAAGCCTGCTGAGATTTTGATGGGGATTATGTTGAATCTAGATCAATTTAGGGTGAAAAACTTTTGTTAGATAAATCCCTTAGTATTTCACATTTTTTAATGCTAAATGGCATTTTTCAAAAATTTTCTTTTTTCTTTTCTTTTTTGAGACAGAGTCTTGTTCTGTTGCCCAGGCTGGAGTACAATGGCAAAATCTTGGTTCACTGCAACCTCCGCCTCCTGGGTTCAAGCGATTCTCAAACTGCCTCAGCCTCCCAAGTAGCTGGGATTACAGGCATGTGCCACCACGCCCGGCTAATTTTTTAAACTATTTATAGTAGAGAGGGGGTTTCACCATGTTGACCAGGCTGGTCTTGAACTCCTGACCTCAGGTGATCTGCCCACCTTGGCTTCCCAAAGTGCTGGGATTACAGGTGTGAGCCACTGCGTCTGGCCTCAAATTTTTTTTTTTTTTTTTTTTTAAGAGACAGGGGTCTCACTCTTGCCTAGGCTGGAGTGCAGTGGCGTGATCATAGGTCACTGAAGCTTTGAACTCCTAGGCTCAAGTAGCTAGGAATACAAGTGTGTACCACTACACCTGGCTAATTTAAAAAAAAAAAATTTTTTTGTAGAAACGGGAGTCTTGTGTTACCAAGGCTAATCTCAAACTCATGGCCTCAAGTGATCCTCTTGCCTCAGGCTCCCAGAGTGCTAGGATTGTAGGCATGAGTTACTTCACCCAGCCAAAAAACTTCAGTTTCCTATTGTTTATTTGCTAGTATATAGAAATACGTATAGTTTTGCACATTGATGCTGTATCTTGCAACCTTGTTAAACTCACTTACTAGTTCTAGTAGATTTTTTGTAGATTCTATCAGATTTTCTATATATGTATCATGTCTTCTGAGAATAAAGAAACTTTTACTTCTTGCTGTGCAAACTGAACACCTTTTCTTTCTTTCTTTCTTTTTTTAAGACGGAGTTTTGCTCTTGTCACCCAGGCTGGAGTGCAGTGGCTGGATCTCGGCTTACTGCAACCTCCACCTCCTGGGTTCAGGCAATTCTCCTGCCTCAGCCTCCTGAGTAGCTGGGATTACAGGCGCCCGCCACCATGCCCGGCTAATTTTTTTGTATTTTTAGTAGAGTTGGGGTTTCACCATGTGGCCGAGCTGGTCTTGAACTCCTGACCTCAGGTAATCTGCCTGTCTCAGCCTCCCAAAGTGCTGGGATTACAGGCGTGAATTACTGCGCCCGGCTGCCTTTTATTTCTTTCTCTTGACTGACTGCACTGGCTAGAGCCTCCAATACAATGTTGAATAGAAGTGGTAAGAATGGGCCAGGCATAGTGGCTCATGCCTCTAATCCTAGCACTTTGGGAGAGTATGGTGGGCAGGTTACTTGAGGCCAGGAGTTTGAGATCAGCCTGGCCAACATGGTGAAACTCTGTCTCTATTAAAAATACAAAATATAGTTGGGTGTGGCAGTCCACGTCTGTAATCCCAGCTACTTGGGTGGCTGAGGCATGAGAATCGCTTGAACCCAGGAGGCGGAGGTTGCAGTGAGCCAAGAATGCACCACTGCACTCCAGCCTGGGCAACACACACACACACATGAAAAACAAAGTGGTAAGAATGGAAATCCTTCTCTTCTTCCTGATCTAAGGGGGAAAGGGGAAAGTCTTTCACAAAACATTCAGTATGCTGTTAGCCATATAGGTTTTTTTGTAGATGCCCATTATGAGGTTGAGGAAGTTCCCTCTGTTCCTTATTTGCTAGAGATTTTATTTAGGATTGGATGTTGAATTTTTTTCAAATGCTTTTTTTGCATCTACTGAGATAATCATATGATTTTTCTTTTATAGTTTGTTAATATAGTGAATTACATTGATTTTCATATGTTAAACCAATCTTTGCATTCCTGGGATGAACTCTGCTTGGTTATAATATATAATCCTTTTTATTTATTATGAGATTTGATTTGCTAAAATTTTTATTATAATTATTTTATCTGTGCTCATGAATGTTACTAGTTTATAGTTTTCTTTTAGTCTTTGGTTTTTGTATCAGGGTAATGCTGGCCTCATAGAATGAGTTGGTAAGTATCCCCTCCTTTTCCATTTTCTGAAAGAGTTTTGTGTAGAATTGATGTTAAAATTATTGCTTAATGTTTGGTAGAACTCAACAGTGAAGCCATCTGGGCTTGGAGATTTTCTTCATGGGAAGGTTTTTAACTGCAAATTCTATTTCTTTAATAGTATAGAGCTATTCAGGTTATCTGTTTCTTCTTAGGTAAGCTTTGGTATTTTGTTTCTTTGAAGAAATTTGTCCCATTTAATCTAAATTTTTAAATTTACTGACAAAGTTATTTATAATATTTCTTATTCTTTTATTATCTATGGATCTCTTGGTGACATAACCTCTCTCATTCCTAATATTGGTAATTTCAGGCTTTTCTTTTTAACTTGGTCAGTCTGGCTAGAGGTTTATCAATTTTATTGATCTTCTCAAAGAACTAACTTTTGGTTTCATAGATTTTTCTTTTCTATTTTCTATTTCATTGATATCTGCTCTGACTTTTAATCTTTCTTATACCTATTTTGGTTTAATTTGTCTTCTGTTTCACATTTCTTTTTTTTTTTTGAGACAGAGTCTTGCTCTGTCGCCCAGGCTGGAGTGCAGTACAGTGGTGCGATCTTGGCTCACTGTAACCTCAGCCTTCCAGGTTCAAGCGATTCCTGTGTCTAAGCCTCCCAAGTAGCTGAGATTACAGGCATGCACCACCAGCTAATTTTTGTATTTTTAGTAGAGATGGGGTTTCACTGTGTTGGCCAGGCTGGTCTCAAACTCCTGACCTCAGGTGATCCACCTGCCTTGGCCTCCCAAAGTGCTGGGATTACAGGTGTGAGCCATTGTGGCTGGCCTGTTTCACATTTCTTAAGGTAGAAGCTGAGGTCACGGATTTGAGACCTTTCTTCTTTTCTAATACAGGTGTTAAGTGCTACAAATATCCCTTAAGCACTGCTTCAACAGCATCCCACAAATTTTGATAGTTTTGTTTTCATTTTCATTCAGTTCAAAATACCTTCTAATTTCCCTTTTGATTTCTTCTTTGACCTACATGTTTTTTAGAACTGTGTTATTTAGTTTCCAATCTCTTGAGGATTTTTAAAACAATATGTTATTGATTTCTAATTTATTTCCATCTCAAAGAACATACTTGCCTTTTTTTATACATTTATTGAAACTTTTTTTATGGCCCAGAATATGGTCTGTGTTGGTAAATGTTCCATGTGTACTTGAAAATAATTTGTATTCTGATCTCATTGAGTTGAATGTTCTAGGTATATCAAGTTGATAGTGATGCCCAAGTCTCCTGTATCTTTACTGATTTTCTGCCTGTTCTGTTATTGAGAAAGGGGTATTGAAACTTCCAACTATAATTATGATTTGTCTGTTCTCTTTGCAGTTCTCTTAGTTTTTGCCTTCATATATATATATACATATATATGTATATATATGATTTTTTTTTTTTTTTTGAGATGGAGTCTTGCTCTGTTGCCCAGGCTGGAGTGCAGTGGTGTGATCTCGACTCACTGCAAGCTCCGCCTCCCAGGTTCATGATATTCTCCTGCCTCAGCCTCCCGAATAGCTGGGACTACAGGCGCCCACCACCACGCCCAGCTAATTTTTTGTATTTTTAGTAGAGACAGGGTTTCACCACGTTAGCAAGGATGGTCTCGATCTGACCTCGTGATCCGCCCAGCTTAGCCTCCCAAAGTGCTGGGATTACAGGCATGAGCCACCGCGCTCAGCCCATATATTTTAAAGCTCTGTTATTGGATACATAAACATTTAGGATTGTTATATCCTTTTGATAATGGACTCTTCTATTATGAAAAGATAATGTACTGTGGGTTTATAACATATGTAAAAGTATCAGTAACATATTATCAGAAGGGGAGAAATGGAAGATAACTTAGGCATCTTATTTTTAAGCATAGTTTTCCCTTTGTTTCTGCATTAGATGATTTACCTGAAATGTCATTCAATTTAACTTACTCTCCATCCTCACCCCCCTGGCTTTAGTTATGAGGCAGTAGAAAGAAATGATCTGCCTGTGGTTTTCTAGAAATACGAAAGTTGAGTCCTTAAGGCTACACAGAAGGAAAGTACCTCCCCAGGGCTTCACCCTTCCCATCCTTTCAGCAGGCTTTTTGTCTGTCGTATCTTCTCTGTTGAAATGGCCATTGACAAGAGGAGGAAAGGGGTTTTGTTGTGGATTGTTCAGGCACTTCCTTTGGGGTATATGGGGGATGAGTGTTACATTTGTGGTTTCTCACCTGCTATTCTGATAGTGGATTCTTGGGAATTCAGGCTTCATTTGGATGCTCCGTTAAAGCTTGCTTCTTCATGTTCTTGCTTCTTCCTAGGAGCCAGCACCGCTCTTTGACCTCGCCATGCTTGCCTTAGATAGTCCAGAGAGTGGCTGGACAGAGGAAGATGGTCCCAAAGAAGGACTTGCTGAATACATTGTTGAGTTTCTGAAGAAGAAGGCTGAGATGCTTGCAGACTATTTCTCTTTGGAAATTGATGAGGTGTGACAGCCATTCTTATACTTCTGTTGTATTCTTCAAATAAAATTTCCAGCCGGGTGCGGTGGCTCATGACTGTAATCCCAGCACTTTGGGAGGCTGAGGTGGGCAGATAACTTGGGGTCAGGAGTTCAAAACCAGCTGGCCAACATGATGAAACCCCGTCTCTACTAAAAAAATAGAAAAATTAGCCAGGCGTGGTGGCGGGCACCTGTAATCCAAGCTGCTCAGGAGGCTGAGGCAGAAGAATCACTTAAACCCAAGAGGTAGAAGTTGCAGTGAGCCGAGATTGCACCACTGCACTCTAGCCTAGGCGACAGCGAGACTGCGTCTCAAAAAAAAAAAAAACGTTCCAAGGTCAGGACTAGGCCTCCCCTCAGAAGCAGCAAGTGACATATGTGACATCCTCTCCACCCCCTATTTGCATTTCTAGGTTACATAACTGTACTACTATCCATGCATGCCTACTCTTGTTCCCAGGGTGAAGGACCCAGACATGGAGAGCCGAATCCCTGCAGGCCATTATAAATATTATGCCATTTGCTCCCATTTCTTCTTATTCCTTCATTTTTGGGGCTCTCCATCTTGATGTGTTCTTTGGATCGTGAACAGATCCAAAGAAAAGGTTGTTCTGCCGTGCTGTTTGTCAGGATGAAAAACTCTTTTTAAGTGTTTAGGTCTGCCCCCAGTGCCCAGCCCAATCAAGTAACGTGGTCACCCAGAGTGGCAGATAGGAGCACAAGGCCTGGGAAAGCACTGGAGAAATGGGATTTGTTTAAACTATGACAGCATTATTTCTTGTTCCCTTGTCCTTTTTCCTGCAAGCAGGAAGGGAACCTGATTGGATTACCCCTTCTGATTGACAACTATGTGCCCCCTTTGGAGGGACTGCCTATCTTCATTCTTCGACTAGCCACTGAGGTCAGTGATCAATCAGATACTAAGCATTTCGGTACTTGCATGTGTGCTGGAGGGAAAGGGCAAATGACCACCCTTTGATCTGGAATGATAAAGATGACAAGGGTGGGATAGCTGAAGGCCTGCTCTCATCCCCACTAATATTCATCCCCAGCAATATTCAACAGTCCCATTTATAGTTTTAACGCCTAAAGTATCACATTTCATTTTTTAGCTTTAAGTAGTCTGTGATCTCCATTTAGAATGAGAATGTTTAAATTCGTACCTATTTTGAGGTATTGAATTCTTTGGACCAGGTGAATTGGGACGAAGAAAAGGAATGTTTTGAAAGCCTCAGTAAAGAATGCGCTATGTTCTACTCCATCCGGAAGCAGTACATATCTGAGGAGTCGACCCTCTCAGGCCAGCAGGTACAGTGGTGATGCACACTGGCACCCCAGGACTAGGACAGGCCCTCATACAATCTTTAGGAGATGAAACTTGCCCATCTCTAAAATTTCGGGATTTCTTTGTACCCAACAAGGTTCAAACACAACAGTCAGCTTTTATTCATGATTTTTACTTCGATCTGCTGATGTAGAACATACCTCCAGAGTGACCTCAGAAATTGTCAAATGTGAAAACACAAGCCATCACAGTGAGAAATGGGAGGTTGAGTTAGATTGTCTAAGGCTGGAGAGTCCATATACTCCCACTGTTAGCTCTGAAGTGTGTAGCCAGTCTTCAGATTCTGGGTCAGTTGCCTCAGTCTCTCTTAGCTTTTGCCTTACTCTTTATCCGACCACTGCCCTGCCAGGAAAACAAGGCTCTATAACTCCTCTTACAGGTCAGCTTGACACAAAAAGGGTGCCTGGATTCCTAATGTTTCATTGTCACTTTTCCCAGTCAGATGATAATGCTTTTCAAATCAACATATATTTTGGGGGAGGTTGGAAGAGAGAGTTGAAATATTCTAAGAATCAAAGAGTAGCCCACTTTAATCAGAGTATGACCCCTGATTGCTCACAGTCATCTCCTGAGCAGTGTGAGCGAGTTTCAGATGAGGAGGCTGAAGGCCAGTCAGGCATGCTCGAGGATTCCAGGTCTGTAGGTGGGAGGGCAGAGATTTAGTCCTGTTGGCCAAAGCCTCTAGGGAATTTCTCACTCCAGTGGAGAAGGCAATACACTTACCAAACTGTGTGGAAACTATCTCATTTGATTAGAAATTTTACCGCAAGAAAAGGAAGGACAGTTGAGAAAGAACATTTTCTTACACATGAGACAGCTAAGGCTTACAAGAAGGAGAGGAATAATGAGGCAAAATAATCCTCATTAATATTTTCATTCCTCCCCTGGGGATTAGAACTACTTTCAGACCCGATTTTAATGTTAAGTTAGGTACTTCCTACAGTTGCCATCCAAATATCAGTCAGGATCAGACATGATGTTAGCTCCTGCTACAGTAAAACCATTTTCTCCCTGAATGAAAACAAAGGTTCCACAGGAGACAGTCCCACAGAGCAGTGGCTTCTTTTCCTCCCTTAAAAACCTCATGTTGGCTGGACACAGTGGCTCACACCTGTAATCCCAGCATTTTAGGAGGCTGAGGTGGGAAGATGGCTTAAGCCCTGGAGTTTGAGGCTGTAGAGCTATGATCACACCACTGCCCTTCAGCCTGGGTGACAGAGCAAGACCTTGTCTCTAAATAAACAAACAAAAAAAAATCCTCTTGTGTTCAGGCCTGTGGGATCCCCTGAGAGGCTGGCCCACAAGATCCACTTCAAAAGCCCTAGATAACACCAAGTCTTTCCAGGCCCAGTGCACATCCCATCAGCCAGGACACCAGTGTATGTTGGGATGCAAACAGGGAGGCTTATGACATCTAATGTGTTTTCCAGAGTGAAGGGCCTGGCTCCATTCCAAACTCCTGGAAGTGGACTGTGGAACACATTGTCTATAAAGCCTTGCGCTCACACATTCTGCCTCCTAAACATTTCACAGAAGATGGAAATATCCTGCAGCTTGCTAACCTGCCTGATCTATACAAAGTCTTTGAGAGGTGTTAAATATGGTCATTTATGCACTGTGGGATGTGTTCTTCTTTCTCTGTATTCCGATACAAAGTGTTGTATCAAAGTGTGATATACAAAGTGTACCAACATAAGTGTTGGTAGCACTTAAGACTTACACTTGCCTTCTGATAGTATTCCTTTATACACAGTGGATTGATTATAAATAAATAGATGTGTCTTAACATAATTTCTTATTTAATTTTATTATGTATATATTGTGTAAGTTCAGATGCCAAAAAGAGGTCTTGAACATGTCACAGGCTCTGATGGCACTGACCATGGAGAAAGCTTGATTTGATCATCTGGTGTCTACAGTAACCAAAGCTAATTATTAAGGAAGAAAACTTGAAGAAAGAAAACAGTCCTTACTTCATCATCTATAATGAGTTTTTTGTTTTTTGTTTTGAGACGGAGTCTTGCTTTGTTGCCCAGGCTGGAGTGCAGTGGCGCGATCTTGGCTCACTGCAACCTCCGCTTACCGGGTTCAAGCAATTCTCCTGCCTCAGCTTCCTGAGTAGCTGGGATTACAGGCACCTGCCACCACGCCCGGCTAATTTTTGTATTTTTAGTAGAGATGTGGTTTCACGATGCTGGCCAAGCTGGTCTCAAACTCCTGACCTCAGGTGATCCTCCCACCTCAGCCTCCCAAAGTAAGTGCTGGGATTACAGGCATGAGCCACTGCGGCCGGCATTAAGTATGAGTTTTTAAGTTAGCCCACTTTGTTAATGACTATGAGTACTAATAGCTTAAGATAAAGAAGTTTCTAGGTAATCTTGTTTGAAGGATGATGTAAAAATATAAACTGTGAGTGACAAAATAAACTTCCTTAATATTTGCCTACATTTAGAGAAATGGAGCATTCAGCTCAGAAAGGAAGAATGTCTGTGGTTTTAAGGTAAAATCCATATTCCAAGATTCAGTGAAGAAAGTTCAGTGATGATAAAGAACAGACTACTCTCATCTTATGAAGAAATGAAGCAATTTCACTTGGAAAGACTAGGAAGACAAAATGTTACAGACGTATTTATTGTGCCACAAAATAGGCAAGGTCAGTTTTGAACAATAAGAACTCCATAAAGTAGACCAGGGCATCTCAGAAGTGAAGTTCCATGAGCCCAGGTGGGGCACAGGCTGGGTGACCTTGAGTGGAGAGGAAGAGGGGTTTTCTGAGCTTCAAGAGCTGGGCCACACAGTATGTTGGTTTTAGCTGGGATGGAGTTCTAGAACAAACCTGCACTTTAGAACACCTTTCTACCCACCCCCAACCACACAACTTGCTACTATTAGTAAATGTATAGGCTGAGGCACGGTGGCTCACGCCTGTAATCCCAACACTTTGGGAGGCTGAGGCAGGCAGATCACTTGTGGTCAGTAGTTCAAGACCAGCCTGGGCAACATGGTGAAACCCTAACTCTACTAAAAATACAAAAATTAGCAGGGTGTGGTGGCAGGCACCTGTAATCCCACCTACTTGGGAGGCTGAGGCAGGAGAATCAAGCTTGAACCCGGAAGGCAGAGGTTGCAGTGAGCCAAGATCATGCCACTGCACTCCAGCATGGGTGACAGCACGAGACTGTCTCTCAAAAAAAAAGAGGCCAGGCACAGTGGCCCACACCTCTAATCCCAGCACTTTGGGAGGTCGAGGTGGGCGGATCACTTGAAGTCAGGAGTTCAAGACCAGCCTGGCCAACATGGTGAAACCCCATCTCTACTGAAAATACAAAAATCAGTCGGGTGTGGTGGTGCACACCTGTAGTCCCAGCTCCTCGGGAGGCTGAGGCAGAAGAATCACCTGAACCTGGGAGGCAGAGGTTGCAGTGAGCCGAGATCGTGCCACTGCACTCCAGCCTGGGTGACTGAGCGAAACTCTGTCTCAAAAAAAAAAAGAAAAAGAAAGAAAATGTATAGAAAATCATCTCAATTCAGAAGATTGGTATCCATATTTTTTAAATGAAGGGCTAATTAATTAAAAAAGGAACAAATATTAGAGATTTTATTCACTTTTGAGTTACCTTTTTAAAGTCTAGTTTTATTATCTTATGTGCCTTTAGTCAGTCACTAGATTTTCCCCCAATATATTTTCTGTGTAAGCACTTTAAAGATACAATAATCATTTCAATAAAACCACCTGGGTACTAAGAGCAAACGAGAATCATAAATTCTGCAAAGTAGTTGCACTCCATGATTTTAAAAATACCTCTTGGACAGGGTACCTCTAAAGATGAAACTCAAGTCTTTAAAAGTTCTACATTCCAGATTGTTTTTCCTTGAGAAGGAGACAAAAGAAGAGGGATGTGGTTGCCATGATTTGTTTTAAAGTCTCCTATAACAAAATGAACATGTCAGTAGCCAATTGTGGTTGGCAAAAGGGTGTATTTAATAGAATCTGCAGGCAGATTTCCAATCTGCCTGCCCTGCCCTCCCCTCCCCCTTTGGGTTTGTTTGAGGTTTCATTCCACAAATAAGCAGCAGATAAAATACTTTACAAGGTACAGCACAGTTGTATTGAAGAAAAAAAGGACCCAACTCTTACTTTAAGAGTATTAGGCCTGGACTTCCCCTGCCCCATGCAATAAAGCAAGTTTTATATACACTCCCCATATTTTTTTCTAACATTTTCTTATATAAATTTAAATATTTTACAAAAAAAAGGCTTTTTTCCTCCAAACATACAAATTTGAGTGAAACATAGATTCCCCACCCGAGAACTTGTTTCTTCACTAAAATATAAATGTTGTCTGATATTAAGGGTAAATGTCTTTTGACCACTGGCGATCACTGAAGTCTGAATTGCACCGTGGAGAAGGCACTTGTGTTTTCTGAGGTCTCCAGCAAGTATCTCAGTGAGCACTCACAGAATTGCTGTCTGTCCTCCAGAACCCGTGCCAAGGCCTCCGAGTGCCCAGTTACTGAGGCAGCTGGGGAAAAATGTTGAGTAAACATGATTCTACAATTACGGAGATAAAAAATAAAAACAGCATGGACTGGTTCTACCCTAGAATCAAACTACAACAAAATCCAAAGTGTTCATTCATGTAGATCCAAAATGACTTCATTCTCTCATAAATTATAAAATACAAAGGTGGCTGTTTTAATGACAAAACTCAAAACAGTACTAAAAGGGGTTTGTGTCAATGGACAAAAGTCAGTCCCTCTAGGTAGGGCCCCAAGGAGCATCACCCAGGTTGAAGGGTGGTTTTCCTACTGCTGGGCCAGAAGTGCTGTCCTATTGGCCTTCATCTTCTCCAGCCGCTTGGCCAGGTGGCTGTTGGTCATCTCCATCTCCTCAATCTTGTCCAGTGCTGTTCGTAACTGGAGACAGGGAGAATGCAGTCACTACATGTGGTCAGAAACAACATCCAGTGCTACTCTATTTTCAACTTCCTGGGAAATGAAAGCACTGCTAATTGTGATGGCCTTGCACAGGACCCACAACCTCATTTTTTCTATCAGTTAGAGGTGTTAAATGATGATACTGAGGATTGTTTTTTGTTTTAATCACAGAAAGGATATATAGAAGTTGGAGAAATAGACCTGATCTGAAGCAAAAATAAAAACTATCTTTTTACTTAGTATCTAATTGACCAAAACATAAAAGTAAATGGCAGTCACTATGCAGGTCAAAAACCAACACAAATTAGTTAAGTGACTCCACTGCTGTTTCCTTAAGTATCAAATTTCTTACACAGCTAAGAATTATTTCCAGAAGATTTTTTCTTTTTAGGAATGTATTCTCCAAGAAGCATATTAAAAGAAGTACCTCTCGTTGTAGCTTCCGTTTTTCTGCTTTCAATTCATCTTCAACTTTCTCAGCATTCTCAGCAGCAGTTTTATATCTCAGAACCTGTCCCTCAAGCCGGCTAATCTGTAAGTATGAGAACATAGGCCTCTAGTACTGGGCACTAGAAGTCACCACTTTTTGGTAGCCAAGATGGAAATACAATGTCATTATAAATGCCAAGTAATCTAACACTAACAAGTCCCCTAAGGGTGACTCATAAGTCCGCTCAGAACTCAGTTGCTATTTATAAATCAAGAAATGTCCCCAGAGAGGATTACAGCTGTAGAGTCATTTTAGGGCCAATTTCCCATGCTAAGTTTTATTATGACCATATTGTTTAAGTGCCAAAGCAATATAGGAAGAGACACTAAATGGAAAAGTTCTTACACTTTTTGGAATGTGTAAGGGATTTTATTACAAATGATCTTGAATTCTCTTGAAATATCTACAAAAACAATGATAGCTATAGTTTCCTATGGTTTTAGAGAAAACAGAAGGCTAAAATGTCCCAACAAGTGCTCTCTGCTGGCTTTTCTATTTTAATACAGAACTATTATTGATCCAACTGCAAAGGCAACCCAGGCACTCATGGGTTGTTAGCCATTTAGATGCAGGAAGGACATTTAAATAACTTGGTACCATATGGAAGTACTTACACTTTGCTCCAAGGTAGTTATATCCTGTTCTGCTTTTGAAAGCTTAAATTTGTATTCGCTAATTTGTCTATTGGCATCTCCTAGAACAGAAGAAGACAATGAATTATCTTCACCTGTCAGAGATGACAGTATGAGCCATCAGGCAGTACCTCTGTGGCACAGAGAGGACCATGCAGTCTTAAGATTACAAAATACAGGGCTGGGCGCGGTGACTCACGCCTGTAATCCCAGCATTTTGGGAGGCCGAGGTGGGTGGATCATGAGGTCAAGAGATAGAGGAGACCATCCTGGCCAACATGGTGAAACCCTGTCTCTACTAAAAATATAAAAATTAGCTGGGCGTGGTGGCACAGGCCTGTAGTCCCAGCTACTCGGGAAGCTGAGGCAGGAGAATCACTTGAACCCGGGAGGCAGAGGTTGCAGTGAGCTAAGATCGCGCCACTGCACTCCAGCCTGGCAACAGAGCGATACTCCATCCCCCTGCCAAAAAAAAATTACAAAATACAAATGCACACACAACAACCACAGCATCTTCAGCAGCCCAGGTTCTGGACTGTATATACTACAAGATGCTCTAGCATATATGTTACTACAGTATCCCTTGCAGCAAGAGTTAGAAGAAAATTCTTTACCTTATGATATGTGTGAGCAGGGCTTGAGAAAGGAGCCCTGCCAATTCAGCAGCAGCCCCTACCAACCTTATGTGTAACCTTGTGGAGCCTCCATGCCCACGGGACTGGGCCCTCTAGTTCCCTGAACGCGGCCCCATGCCTTCCCATCTCCCAGGTTTTGCTTCTGCTATCCAATACTGTAAGGGTCCTTTTCTCCCACCTCTGACTTGCTTCAAGGCCAAGCTCAATTTTCACCTCTTTCATGACTCCCCTTAATTATAAGTCCTTCCCTTGCTGTATTTTATTTGCATTTTTATGACATTTGTCATGCTTTTTAAACATCGTATGTGTAAGCAAGGAGAGGGGCCCTGTCTTGGCCTTCCTAAATCTACCTATGTACCTAGCCAAGTGCACACAGTGTATGCCTAAATAAATATATGTTGGAATAAATGCTGTTCAGTAATGTGATAATGTGTTATGGGTAGAGCTATAAGTTACTAGATGAACATCTGACCTAGGAAGTAAATCACTTAAAATGAAAAGTTTAGAAATGATGGCAGGGGACTTTTAAAATCCCTCCAAGAATCCAAGTTTAGCAAAAATCAGTCTCTGGCATGATTAGAGTAATAAGATTTGCAAAAGATAAACCAAATCTAACATACCACAGGAAATATTCAGATTATCTAACTTAAGAACTTTTCTACATTTCCACATGACCAAGGTTACAATTACTTATACAGTCTTCAATGTGAGAGGTTTCTCTTTTTTTTTTTTTGAGATGGAATCTCGCTCTGTCGCCCAGGCTGGAGTGCAGTGGCGCGATCTCGGCTCACTGCAAGCTCCATCTCCCAGGTTCACGCCATTCTCCTGCCTCAGCCTCCTGAGTAGTTGGGACTACAGGCACCCGCCACCACGCCTGGCTAAATTCTTGTATTTTTAGTAGAGATGGGGTTTCACCATGTTAGCCAGGATGGTCTCGATCTCCTGACCTCGTGATCCGCCCACCTCAGCCTCCTAAAGTGATGAGAGGTTTTTCTAATTGGACAATTACTGTCACCTTAAAAGGGACAGGGTTACCATCTCCCCAGAAGCCATATCTGGTAGTGAAAGAGAAGTATTCCTATTTCTGAGCCCTAAAACAAGCTTCAGGATCTGATTTTTAAATTGTTATCCTCAGCAATCTATTGCTTATCCAAACGTACTGCTTCCTTCTCACTCTCCAAACCACCTTTCCCTTCCTGTTTTCAAAAGTTTAAGTCTCTTATCTCAGTAACTTCATGTGTGTTTTGAAATCCCATTCCAAAACACTCTCATAATAGGCAAGGCACCATCCAGAACCAAGAGTTGCTCCACTCCTGGCCTTCTGGTCCAGGGGAGTTGCTTGCTTTTGTCTTTGCCAGCTTTCCCACAGTCCTGCAAAGCTCACTTTGTTCTACACCTCCTGCCTGGGTACTTAACCTTCTGCAAATACCAGCTATACAACAACCTACCTACTCTAGGAAGTATTCACACATAAATGCCAGCCCATTCCCCCTAAATCTGTTTCCTTTTAAATTTGTTGCTTAAGGACAATCTCTCAGATCTATTCCCTACCCTCTCTCTAAGACTGCTGACAGCTACTGAACTGGTTCAGGCTCACCACCGTAGTAGCTTCCTAACTAGTCAGCCTGCCTCTTCCCATGTCCCTGTTCTCATCTACCGCCAACACGAAAATGACATTCTTGAACAAAATATTCACCAGGTAATGTCACAAGTGTCCTAACTGACGTCCAACAGAAAAGATAATACCAATATCAAAAGTTAGTATTAATAAGCCTTAACCCAAAAAGTCTTTTCTCTTTTTTTTTTTTTGAAGAGACGGGTTTTCACCACATTGCCCAGGCTGGTCTCAAACTTCTGAGCTCAAGCAGTCCACCACCTCAGCCTCTCCAAATGCTGGGATTATGGGTGTGGGCCACCACGCCTGGCCCCAAGATGTCTTTTCTTGGCAGCCTATCTCAGAAGGTTTAGATGAAAAGTCCATGGAATAAACAAGATTTTAATATTAGTTATCAGAAAAGTCACTATTCTTATTGGAAAAATAAAAATCTCCTCTGTCCGAGAATTACACATAATCACTAACAAAGGCTAACTACAAATTCCTGCTGAAATCTTCCTACTATGGGAATTAGTGTGACTACAGTGATCATTTTATTATGAGGTCAAAAGTAGAAAATGAGAAAAACTGGAATAATTCGGGTAAAATGAATAGAATAGACTTTATTTTGTGGACTTATTTTAAATTTCATCTAATAAAGATAAACTTGGATTAACAAAATACTTCTAGGAAAATTCTGAAACTACTCAATTTAGTGTGAAGTAGTTCCAAATAGATTAGTCCAATTATCCAAGATAAATTCCAGAGAAAAAACTTTAATGGGGAAGGGTGCTTGCCGTATGGGAGCTTAAAGATGACACATGGATGTGGAAAAGGACAGTGCCAGGTTGTCAAAAGGCATTTCACTGTGTGCAAAAAGTTCCTAGAAATCACTTTATCCAGAAAGGGTAAGAGCAATAAACCTCATTATCCCCTGAAGCACACAGGCTAGTGGAGCCTCTATTCAGCTATATTGCTGACTAGGACTGTTTTTCTGGACTAGCCAAGGACTAACCAATTTTTGCAGCATAGCTCTTCTTAAGAAAAGCATATTAACGGCCTGGCGCGGTGGCTCATGCCTGTAATCCCAGCACTCTGGGAGGCTGAGGTGGGCAGATCACCTGAGGCCAGGAGTTCGAGACCAGCCTGGTAACTATGGTGAAACTCTGTCTCTGCTAAAAACATAAAAAACTAGCCGGGCATGGTGGCAGGCGCCTATAATCCCAGCTACTCAGGAGGCTGAGGCAGGAGAATTACTTGAACCCAGGAGGCAGAGGCTGCAGTGAACGGAGATTGCACCACTGCACTCTGACCTGGGTGACAGAGTGAGACTCCCATCTCAAAAAAAAAAAAAAAAAAAAGAAAAGTGTATTACAAGATACCAGCAACCTGCTGACAAACCCACCCCTGGGACACAGTCTATATACAGACTGGGACTGGCCTGTCCCCCGGTACCTACTCTGCATTTCGATGAACTGCAAGTCTGAGCCATTCTGCAGTCCTGCCAGGTCACCCACTGTGCCATCATTCCTGGAGCATTTCTGTCGTTCCTCCTCTAACTGAAGCTTCAGTTTTCTAATCTGAAATGAAAATAAAGGTTCATCAGCAAGATCCAATCTCTCAAATGAAGCCGATGCTTATTCTATGGTCACATCATAGAACAAAGCAGACCCTTATGGTATCAGCCACATTCATTCAAAACCTATTTTCTTGAGTGCCTAATAGGAGACACACATCGTCCTAGGTGCTAAAGATAAGCTATGAACAAACATCGAAAAGAGCAAGCCCCAGGACCAGGTGTCCCAGTAGAAAATAGCCATATTTTAAATTTGTGTCTGCTTATGGAACAGTACATCTTTGGGCTATTTTTTGTTACTTTTATTTAAAATGGAAAATTCTAGCCAGGCACAATGGCATGTACCTATGTATCAGGCTACTTGGGAGGCTGAGGCATGAGGATCACATGAGCCCAGGAGTTTGAGACCGACCTGGGCAACACAGTGAGACCTCATCTCTAAAAAAAATAAAACAAAAATATAAACAGTTAACTGATAGGGTATATTCAAGAGATTATTTCTTAAAATGGAAGATTCCATGAGCAGTTTTTTGTTGTTTACTTTTAGACATAGGTTAAATTTTCTTACTTAGAAAACATCCTGTATGTAAAAATAATTGGGGCCGGGCATGGTGGCTCACGCCTGTAATCCCAGCACTTTGGGAAGCTGAGGCGGGCGGATCACAAGGTCAAGAGATCGAGACCATCCTGGCCAAAATGGTGAAACCCCATCTCTACTAAAACTACAAAAATTAGTGGGGCATGGTGGCACGCGCCCGTAGTCCCAACTACTACGGAGGCTGAGGCAGGAGAATCATTTGAACCTGGTAGGTGGAGGTTGCAGTGAGCAGAGATCACATCACTGCACTCCAGCCTGGTGACAGAGCGAGACTCTGTCTCAAAAAAAAAAATTAAAAAAAAAATAATAATAATAATAATTGGATACATAGAGATGGCTTCCCCAGCTGTCCTTAACTCCACCAACAGGGGTCAAAGGGAGGCCTCTGCACTAAGATTAAGTTTGCCACTCCCCAATGGGAAAAGGGTAAGCTCTATATTGGGACTAACTCTATACTTCCCAGACACCTCTGCCCTTTCAACACACAGGGTCACCATCATTAGCTGCCTTGAGGGAATCAGGACAAATCTCATTATCTCCATCATTCCTATTTATGTGCATCTCACAAAGGGTCATATCCTTCCTCTGCACTCTTCCTCACAAGGGTCTGTATGACCACTAACCTTCATCTCCTAACCTTTCCCAATGCCTGAAACTTTTCCACTGTGCCCTCTAGAATTATCAGTCCATCATCAGCAAACACCCTCTGTCCTCAGTCTTTTCTGAGCATCCCCCCTTTACCCTCGTGCTCTGATAACCCTCTCCTGCTGCTTCTGCAGCTCTCTCAAACACTGTTTTTGTTTTGTTTTGTTTGTTTGTTTGTTTGAGACAGGGTCTCGCTCTGTGGCCCAGACTGGAGTGCGGTGGCATGATCTCAGCTCACTGCAACCTCCGCCTCCCGGGTTCAAGCGATTTTCCTGCCTCAGCCCCCCGAGTAGCTGGGATTCCAGGTGCATGCCACCACGTCTAATTTTTGTATTTTTAGTAGATGGGGTTTCGTCATGTTGGCCAGGCTGGTCTTGAACTCCTGACCTCAAGTCATCCGCCCACCTTGGCCTCCCCAAGTGCTGGGATTACAGACATGAGCCACCATGCCCGGCCCTTTTTTTTTTTTGTACTTCCACAGCCTCCTACCACTGAATCTAGAAATGGAATAGGTGTCCTCTTGCTTTCCTTGCTGGCATTTTCCCTCCATCTTCCCTAAAAGTCCCAGGTCTTAATCTCGTCTCTTCAAATTATATACACTAACTACTTATCATTGCCAAAATCCCATTCCTTCATCACCATTTATGAAATAGCTCCCAACTTGCACTCCCTCTAGACTATTCCTGTCTTAATTTTTGGTAATTTCAATGTACATCTAAGTAGAGGATCTCCCTTACAAATGATCTCTCAATTTCTGGTATATCTCCTCTTACGGTTTGGATGTCTGTCCCCTCCAAATCTCATGTTGAAATGTATTCCCCAGTGCTGAAGGTGGGGCCTGGCAGGAGGTATCTGGGTCATGGGGCAGATCCCTCATGAATAGCTTTGCACCATTCCCTTGGTGATGAGTGAGTTCTCGCTCTGGTAGTTCACACAAGATATGGTTGTTTAAGAGTGTATGTTACCTCCCCACTTTCTCTGGCTTCCGCTCAACATATGACGTGCCTGCTCCCCCTTCACCTTCCGCCGTGATGAGAAGTTTCCTGAGGCTGGCTGAGCGCGGTGGCTCATGCCTGTAATCCCAGCACTTTGGGAGGCCGAGGTGGGTGGATCACCTAAGGTCAGGAGTTCAAGACCAGCCTGGCCTGAGGCCTCAGGAAACTGAGCTCAGAAGCTGAGCAGATGCTGACACCATACTTCCTCTACAGCTTGCAGAACCATGAGCCAGTTTAAACCTCTTTTCTTTTTCTTTTTTTTTTTTTCCTTTTTTTTTTTTTTGAGACAAAGTGTCACTCTGCCACCCAAGGCTGGAGTGCAGTGGCGCAATCTTGGCTCACTGCAGCCTCCACCTCCCTCTTGCCTCAGCCTCCCAAGTAGCTGGGACTACAGGCACCCACCACCATGCCCGGCTAATTTTTGTATATTTTTAGTAGAGTTGGGGTTTCACCATGTTGGCCAGGGTGGTCTCAACTCCTGACCTCAACCACCTGCCTCAGCCTCCAAAAGTGCCGGGATTACAGGCATGAGCTGCTGTGCCCAGTCAAACATCTTTTCTTTATAAATTACCCAGCCTCAGATATTCCTTTATAGTGAAGCAAAAATGGACTAACCCACCTCCCTTCCAAGGATCTTGCTATCTATCCCTTCTTGCACTCAGCTACTCACTCCCACAGTCATATACCAGATCTCATCATTAGACAATTGTAATCCCTACACAATTTAGTTCCATGTATCCTCTCTCTAACCACTATTCCTCATCTTTCTAGGTCATTCTCTCTAGACCCGAATTCCAACAACCCTTCAACCACACTGGTACCACTAATCTACAGATTACATCTTCTTTCTACTATACCTTGATGTGTTCCTGAATATCTCCCGAATCCTCTTCATCCAGTTTAATTTCAAGGTCCATCATTATAATCATTTTCTTACATACTCCCTCACCTCTCCTGCCCCATTAATACTGTCCTAGTAAAATCTAGCTCTCTACCCACTCCATGCCTGCCCCTATGCTGCTGTAAGTAGCCAGAGAAACACATATAATAAATGCATTCACACAAACCTTCTAACATATCATATAATATTGTCTGATGTCTTCCTACTAGAATGCCTCTCAGGCAGGAATTTTTTTTTTCTAAACTAATTTATTCACTGAAATATCCCAGTGCCTAGAATAGTGCATGTTAAATAGTAGAATCTCACTCAACATTTGTTGAATGACTGAATAGGAGTTCCAAAATAGAGAACACAGCATATGGGAGGGGAAAAAAATCAGTAACAAAATCATTCAAGAAATTTTCCCAGAACTAAAGGATGGGAGCTCCTAGAATTGACAGGGGCCCAGCATCACACATGAAAACTTCAAATCACATGACTATCTTCAAATTACATCAGAATGCTAGAGAGAAAGAGAATAGGATACAAGCTTCCACAAAGAGGAGAAAAATAGATCACAAATCAGAAAAGATCAGAACTCAAAATGTTCATGAAAACTCAACAGCCATGCTCGAAGTCACAGCACAATGAAGAAATGTCCTTTTAAAAAATCTTAAGGAGAACCATGGCAACTCAGGATTCTCTACCCAGCCAAACTATTTTAATCAAGTGAGAGGGTAGAATGAAGACATCTTCAGGCCTGCAAGGTCATGAAAAATTAACAATCCACAAACCCTCTTCTCAGGAAGCTACTGGAAGATGTACCAAAATAAGAGAATAAATAAGGAGAAAGGCATGAGACACCAGAAAAAGGGAACCCAACCTAAATCACATGCAAAGAAAATCTCCAGATGCCAATGAAGGGTGACCACATCTATGTACCGAGAGGGCAAGCCACTAGTTTAGAAAGGGACAAGTCAGACGCACCAAGATTCAACAAACTGGAACTGAAATAACACCAGATGCATCTGAAAATACTGAGTGGGATTAATCTACTCTTGGAGATTCTGTGGCTAAATTGATGATAGAAAACCAAGCAAATACAAAGAAAAACCATAACATTAACTTTAGAGGAAACTAATAGTTCTGAGGGAGATGATCCTAGAATGCAACCTGGCTCCACTGTGTGAGTAGTGTTTAGAGGGTCCTAATGACACAAGCAGGCTGGAATTACACGGTTCCTTTATTAGGAGGGTATAAGAGTGGAAAATAAGTATGTGTGTGGCAGGGACAAAGGATGAAAAACAGCTAAATCCTCATCTTCCATAAAAGGATGTCAATATAGAATGCCTGAAGCAGAACAATCAAGACGCAACGTAAGTATGTTATACAGAGATACAAGGACAGTACACAAGAATCAGCTAAAAGTATTTAACAGAAATGGTCAGGGGCGAGGTCAGAGGAGCCAGGGCAGGGGACTGCTGTGTTCATAACAAGCTTTGTAAAAAACTATATGACTCCTTAAACTATGTGTCCTTAAAAAAATGTTTTCAGAACAGAAAATAACAAAGAGGTAAAATATGAATTATCTATCCTTCATATCTCACTTGAGTACTGATGTTTGAAAGAAGCATATTTTTTTAATGAACATTTCAATTAGCCAGTATTTTACCATGTAACTTTGTTAAAATTATATTACACTCCAATAAGAATGCCTTTACCTGTGACAGTAGTTCTTCCTTCTCTCCAGCAAGTTTTCGTAGCCTTACATCTAAAACAAATGAAAAAGATCATAAACTAAATATGTGATGATATAGTATATAAACAATTAAAAATTTTTCAAACTCATAAACAGCTAATATTATCTGATAAATTACATTACTTACAGCTCTGAATATCTAAAGAAATAAAGGTGTTAATAGCATTACAGTAAAGTTCTTAACTATCTAAAAAGTATTTCCACACAACTGATATTTATCAGGGCACCAAATCCAACATTTGTTCCCCACAGCAGTCACTTGCCACTTAAAGACAAACTGAAGTACCAAGGAGGTCATTTCCTTGTTTCAAGCTTTCACTAGTAGACAGACAACTCAAATGTCAAGTGTTTTCCTAAAGGCTGAGCCCTTAGCGGGAGAGATCCAAATATGTGAAAGAAGATGGGGTAAGAGCAGGACTGGGCAAAGGAAGCTAGAGAAGAGAAAAGAGAGGAGCATAATGCTGGAAGAAGCAAAGTCCCCAAAAGCTAGTAGGGAGGGAAGGGGACCCACTCCAAGATGTGGGCAGCCAGGCCAGGCGTGGTGGCTCACGCCTGTAATCCCAGCACTTTGGGAGGCCTAGCTGGGTGGATCACTTGAGGTCAGGAGTTCAAGACCAGCCTGGCCAAAATGGTGAAACCACGTCTCTACTAAAAAAATACAAAAATTAACCGAGCGTGGTGGCAGGCGCCTGTAATCCCAGCTACTCGGGAAGCCGTCTGAACCCAGGAGATAGAGGTTGTACATTGCAGTGAACTGAGATCACGCCACTACAATCCTGCCCGGGCGACCGAGTGAGACTTCGTCTCAAAAAAAAAAAAAAAAAAAAAAGATGTGGGCATCCATGTGTGGATCTGCGGTGGCAGCACCATTAGGGCTCACTCCTAGCCTGTGGAGGTTTGACTCTTCCCAAGCCTGCATTAAAATAGGCCCCTTCAGCTGAGGAGATACCGTGGTTCACTTAAAAAAGCAGCTGATACCTCGCCAACCACTACCCTCTGTAAACAGGGTCACAGCCCAATAAAGATTTTGGTTTCTTCTGCACCTTCCAAGCAGATCTGCCTGCTTGGACCTGCAGACGAGGGAAAAAACAGCAGGGAAACACCCTGGGCTGCCTATAGCCAGACTCTCGTTCCATTCTCCAGATCTCTCTTGCTCACCCAGCATCCTGTTTTATTCAAAGTGCCCTACAATCACATTTCTGGAATGCACATTAGAGAATGTGCTTACTAACTTTCAAAATGTTTTTCAGTTTGCTTCACACTTGTATCTCTCACTCCTCTAAGAAGCTTACACATATATGAAAACAAGATGAAAAACAAAAATAGATTTTTTTTTTTAAATAAAAGTGAGCTAATGATACAGTATCTATCTGTGCCATTTTTCTTCCTCTAGAGTAGATTTCTTTGTGGGGTCAATGGATGGGCGACTCTGATTTCTCAGAGAGAGGTGTCAGCAACTTTGTGGTTTCCTGAAGAGAGGTGTCAGATTCTCAAAGGGTTAAATTTAAGAGGTTTAGACTTTAAGAGTCTGGGAAGACCTGCTCTGGAAGTCATACTTCTCTGATATCTTTTTGGTCATCTGTTTCTTGGCTTAAGAAATGTGGTGGAAAAGAGGTACAGAACCCTGGGGTAAGTAGTGGAACATAAAACCAGATGTTCCAAGGATGAGAAACTTACAACACACTTGAGAAGTCTCCTGCTAGCCTACTGCTCCCCTAGCACAGGTATACTAGACTATCTCTTTGCAGAAAAGTTTGTAGTTAAGTAAAAACCGATGTGTATAGGCCCATAGTACTTCCATCCACAGGCCTTACAGTTACACTTATTGCCTTAGAGTGACCCAGATGCTGATTTCCCAAGGTCAAGGATGTCTGAAGACAATGTGCCAATGTGCCCAGATTCTTCTGGTTAAGGATCTACTTGAGTCTCAGCCCTTATGCTGTTTTTGTTTTCCAAGCTGGGATATGAAAAAGCAGAAAACCCAATAGGGTAACATTAATCCAAGTCAACATAGCAACCAGTATCTTACCTAATGGCCCTTCTCCTGCTGACTCCAAGACCTGAGCAGCTTCCTGAGACACAACAGTGATGGCTCCAGCCACTGGTTCATGACTGACATCACCATTGGGAGTGCCATCGGGGATTATAACTAAGCCATGTTTCTGCAGGGGGGAAAAACCCACCATCACAAAAGGCCCATATGGAAGCAGTAAGCTCTGTGAGGTCACTCTGCAACAATACATGTTTGCTACAGGTAAAACCTGGTTAGAATCAGTTACATGAAATATAGCTCTGTGTAAGAAATAGCTTAAACCTACCAAATCTGGATTAGGGAATAAACACTGTAGTTTGTATTTAGGCTAGGAAAGATGGCAGGATGAAAGGAAGGAAGATAGAGAGTAAAACAGTGAGGGACCTGAATTCCAGGCTAATGCTAACATACCTCTCCCGTCTTCACTGTCTCCTGCAGGTCAGCCAGCTCCTCTCTGAGCATATCTCGCTCATTCCTAAGGCAGGCAATGTATTCTTTCTGTTTCTCTAGGGCCTGGTTTTAGGTAAGGTAGCAAGGGAAACAATGGCACAGAAAAAGAGCAGGTGAAAGGTAGCAGAGAAGTACCTAATTCAAATAAGCAAAGATAAAGGCATAAAAAGCAAGAAAGCAGTCAAAAGATTGGAAACAAACAGTCAGATATGGGAGGAAATACAGAGTTACATGGATATACATCTCCAGAAGAGAGTTCTCATAGAAACTGGTTCTCATGCATCAATTTGGCAAAACATGTTTAATCACATCAAGCAGGGAAATAAATCTTTTCCAGTCAATGAAAAAAATAAAACAGGAAAAGGAAGATAAAGAGAGAAGCCAGAGTAAAATAAAGCTTTCCTTACTGACTGCCTAAGTACATTTTTATTTGGTGAACAAAAAAAAACCCACATTTCATGTTTAACTAAAATAGTTTATTCAAGAATACAGTTGATTTTTTAAAAAATAGTTCTGGAATAAAAATAACTATTATACATAGGTATTTTAATTTAATATTGGCTGTAGATTTTTCTCCAAGTAGTGTGGCAAAATACTCAAATACCACTTAATTCAAAATAGTTAACCTCCAAAAGGATTCAAAGATCAACTTCTGACAATTTAATTAAATATAACTGAGACTCATTTGGCTTTCTGTTATACTCCCAAAATGTGAAAAACAAAAATAAACACTGACAAAATAAATACAGCCAAGCTATGAAAAGTTACAGAATATGGATTTCAGAATCAGGCTTTTGGGTTCTGGCACATACTTGTCCTATGCCTCAGTTTCCTCACTGGAAAAACAGAAGGGATAATAGCACCCATCCCAAGGGCAGAGGCATAAATCAAGGTAAAGCATTGCCTGTAATGCCTAGATAGCAGGGACAGTTCAGGAGAATCAGGTTGGTGATTTCATTTGTAAATTCCCTGCCGTTTCCTTAATCTCACAACTGTCAGCTGAGGACAATGCAGAAGCAGGAACATACTTTGGTCATCAATGAAAAATAAAATCTACTATGAAAAAATAAAGTCTATTGTAAAAGAAAATAACCCAAAATTAAAAATACACCCAAGGTAAGTAGTCTATGCAGGAATCTGATAACTGGCCTATTTGAAAAAGCCTTTCCCCAAATATTTTTGTTCATATATTTAATGTCTTCTGTTAGCATTCCCATTAATCCAAGAAGTTAAACTATATCAGGTAACTTTCCTCTCAGTTCACTGGGTTTGGAAGTGGGACAGCGAATTGCTGAGAAATTGATAGCTGAATAGTTGGGCAATTCAAAAAATCATTATAATCCTGTTTTGCAACCAAATAGGGAGCAAGTAAATAAGGGATGATAGCAACTACGATTTGTATAGCACAAATTATATGGCAGGCACTATTTTATATAATTTCTCTCTTATACATTATTTTACATTTGAAACCTCTACATATCCTGTGAGGTACTTGTATTATCCCCATTTAACAGATCAGAAAATTGAGGCTCACAGTGGTTATATTTTTTCGCCCAAAGTCACAGTAAGTGGCAAAACCAGAAAATGAATCTGGTTGTTTTTGTTCCAAAGCCCTTAAATAGTTTTTTAAATATCACAGCTCTATGAAGGCCACATTATATTCCCTTATTGTTAGCCCAGATGATGCTAGGAAAGGAGTCCATACGGCAAATCCTACTCTTTACTTATCCAAACTGCAATGTCAATATCTGACTTCTTTTCAACAATTTACATTCACACTATATGATGTGTCTCAAGTCTGCCTGTGAATTAACAATGTGCGTTTCTAGCACCAACTAGCTAGTGTTAACACTCCATTATGTTAATAATTAATAATAAATGAAACATTGGGAAAACAAAGCACAACAATACTTTCCCATGTGTTGAGTGTCACTTTAATCTTTATGGATTAGGTATTTTTGGTTACTGGTATCTGCATGCATAGTTATGTCATGTATCACCACATATAAGTGGGTAAATGATCACTGTCACAACATGCTCTACATAAACAACAACACTGAATAAAAAAGACCTCTGAGGAACAGGCCAATTTGAAACTAGGAATTCTAGCAAATGATATACATGACATTTGCTCTTCTTCCACATCTTATTGCACTGGGTTTTATTTTTACCTTCAGACTTTTTAATTTCCTCTTCCCATAATTATAGATGAGAAAATAAAATACATCCTGTAAATTCACCCACTTCACCACAAAGTTTGAAGACTACTAAAATACCTTATAATTGGATCAAATGTATTCAAGCTGGATCTAAAACCCTCCGTATTACCTGACCATATAACCACTACCCTTGTGTTTGTGTGCAACAATAGCTCCTACAGTAGATTTTTTTTAGGGTAAAAAGTACACGCTTGTAGAGTTCAAAATAATTCTTTATCCCTGACCTAACCTCAAATCCTACCATCCGGAAGCCAAAAGGATGTGTATAATGGGCTGAACTTTTGGGCAAGGGGTTAATTCTCCACATAATTGTACTGGGGAACAAATATCTTTGGTCAGAATGGAAGTGAGCTTATGCTGGGCTATAGAGATATGCAAGTTCTTCATACGCACCTATTCTATACATGGGCTCCTGGTGTTTAGAACCGCAGTGGAGCTAGAGGCAAGACCACTAATGAACTGAACTTTAACCTGGGAATAATGGACATATTTCTTCATTAAGTTACTAAATGTAAATCTTAAAAATGAAGCTAGAGACAAGTAGTTACTGACCATACTGAAAATGTGTCTTAAAAGTCAAGGGAGGACCACTGCCCTTGTATTATAATGATAACAAATGTTGGCAAGGACATGGAGAAATTGGAACCCTTGTTCACTAGTGGTGGGAATGTAAAATGGTTCATCTGCTACAGAGCACAGTATAACTGTTACTCAAAAAAATTAAACACAGAATTACTATATGATCCAGCAATTCCACTTCTGGGTACATACCGAAAACAACTGAAGGCAGAGTCTTGAAGAGTTATTTGAATACCCATGTTCACAGCAGCATTATTCACAATGGCCAAAAGGTAGATGTGTTGATACATCAACAGAAGAATGTGGTATATACATACAATGGAATACGATTCAGCCTTAAAAGGGATGGACATTCTGACATATGCTGCAACATGAACCTTGAGGGCATTATGCCAAGTGAAATCAGATACTGTATGATTCCACTTACATGAAGTACCTAGAGTAGTCAAATTCACAGAGACAGACGGTGGAATGGTAGTTGCCATTCCACCAGGGGTTTGGGAGAAGGGACTGAATGGGGAGTTGTTTAATGGGTACAGATTTCAGCTGGGGAAGACTAAAAAGTTCTGATGGTGGTGACAGTAGCACAACAACATGAATGTACTCAATGCCACTGAACTGTACACTTAAAAATAGTTAAAATGGTAAATTTTATGTTATTTGTACTTTAGCACAATTTTTCAAATTAAAAAAGAGTCAACTCATGATTCAATAACTTGGAAGAATCTTGAGGGACTTATACAGAGTGAAAAGGGATAATTCCAAAAGGTTAACATATACTATGTAATTCCATTTTTATAACATTCTTAGAAGAGCAAAACTACACAAATGAAGAAAAGATTAGTGGTTCTTAGGGCTTGGGAGGGGAAGGGGAGATAAAGGCTATGACTATAAAAAGGCAAAAGGAGGAGAAATCCCTTATATTGATGGAAATGTTCTGTATCTTCACCGTATCAAGGGCAATATCCTGGTTGTGATATTGTACTATAGTTTTGTAAGATGTTACATTTGGGGAAGATTGAGCAAAGAATATATAGGATCTCTGTTAAATTTCCTCTTTCTTTTTTTTTTTTTTTTGAGACAGGGTTTTGGTCTGTTGCCCAGGCTGGACTGCAGTGACATGATCTCAGCTCACTGCAACCTTGGCCTCCCGGATTCAAGTGATTCTCATGCCTCAGCCTCCCAAGTAGCTGGGATTACAGGTGTGCGCCACCATGCCTGGCTAATTTTTGTATTTTCGGTAGAGACAGCGTTTTACCATGTTGGTCAGGCTGGTCTCAAACTCTTGACCTCAAGGGATCCACCCTCTTTGGCCTCCCAAAGTGCTGGGATTAAAGGCATAAGCCACCATGCCCAGCCCTGTTTAATTTCTTACAACTGCATGTAAATCTAAAATTCTGGCCAGGCACAGTGGCTCATGCCTGTAATACCATCACTTTGGAAGGCCGAGGTGGGTGGATCACTTGAGGTCAGGAGTTCGAGACCAGCCTGGCCAACATGGTGAAACCCCATCTCTACTAAAAATACAAAAATTAGCCGGACGTGGTGGTGCACACCTGTAGTCCCAGCTACTCAGGAGGCTGAGGCAGGAGAATTGCGTGAACCCAGGAGGTTGCAGTGAGCTGAGATCGTGCCACTATACTCCAGCCTTGGGGAGAGAGAGAGATTCCATCTCAAAAAAAGAATACTAAAATAAAATATTTTCCAATTAAAAGCCAAATAATTTATATTTTAAACTGAGACATCTGAGGGGTTTCTACGGCTGGTCCAAGATTATCAGTTTAAAATACTAAGGCACTCATACAAGCTAGAAATCCTGGGCCTACAGATCTGTGTGAAAGAAAATTATGTGAAGTCCTAAAAGAAGCCCATTCTAGACAGTGACCAGATTTTAACTAAAAATTTTAAATTACCTACTTTGCCCCACATGTTTTTTCACCTCTTATATTTCCCAAGCAAAAATTTAAATCAAATCAATGGTTCAACAATCAAATTTCTTTTCAATTTCAAATTTCAATTTTAAAATCATAGTTTCAAAACACCTAACAGAATTATTGATTTATTCCCCAGAAGGCTTTTCTAGGTTTAGATGGAATTTTTAATACTCAGCAATTTGAAAGTCAGAGAATTATCTATAAAGTAGCTTTTGTTCTTTAAATTTTTGGTCTACAAACTTTTTTAAAGAAAGGGTATCACTCTATTGCTTAGGCTGGAGTGCCATGGCACGATCATAGCTCACTGCAGCCTCCATCGTGTGGGCTCCAGTGATCCTCCCACCTCAGCCTCCTAAGTAGCTGGGGCAGGTGCATGCTCTGCAAATTTTAAAATTCTTTTGCAGAGACAGGGTGGGTCTCACTATGTTGCCCAAGCTGGTCTCAAGCTCCTGGCCTCAAGCAATCCTCTGGCCTCAAGCAATCCTCGAGCCTTGGCTTCCCAAAGTGCTAGGATTCCAGGCATGAGCCTACAAACTCTTAAGAGGTAATGTAATCTTCCCATGTGTATATTAATGAGAGAGGTCCTTGAAGTGATGAAAAAGACTGGATCCTGCTGACTACTGGTTGGCTTCGGAATGTTCCTAACAACATTCTGAGGGTATAATCCACAGGATTTCATATCCAGGCCTGTCTCTCAAGAGATGTTCTCAGGGATCTTTAACAACTATTCCCTACTCCCCCTAACCTTAAGCAGAACAAGACTTTTCTTACATGTTCTATTTCCTCTGCCCTTCCCTGACAAGGTAAGCCTCTGGCAACTATGGCTAAGTGGTTCCCCTACTGTAGAACAGAGAGCTCAGCCAGGTGATGGGACTGCCAATCAAAGGCCACATGAGATGAACTGGAGGGAATTTTTTCCAGCTTTTGGTGTACATGGAATCTACCTGCAAGGCTTAGCAAAACAGCAATGAAGACATTTCATTTATCTGGGCCCTTACTTGGGGGAGTTCTGTGGTTATAATTACAGCCACCCACCCTAGAAAGTCTTACATTCCTATCCATTTCTGTAACTGAATTGATTTTAATCTCTTCCTATTTTATACACCAAGGATTTATAGGATGCTAATAACTTTCTCCCCACCACTACCCTCTTCTTATCCAAATTCCTGTAACGTAAGGATATCAAGTTAACCACAGAGTTTGAATTGAATGCCTGTGGCTGTTTCTGGATAAGAATCTGAAGGAAGGCCAGGCATGGTGGCTCACGCCTATAATCCTAGCACTTTGGGAGGCCAAGGTGGGTGGATTACCTGAGGTCAGGAGTTGGAGACCAGCCTGGCTAACATGGTGAAACCCCGTCTCTAATAAAAAGACAAAAAATTAGCTGGGCATGGTTGTGTGTGCCTGTAATCCCAGCTACTCGGGAGGCTGAGGCAGGAGAATCACTTGAACCCAGGAGGCAGAGGTTGTAGTGAGCCGAGATCATGCCACTGCACTCCAGCCTGGGCAACAGAGTGAGACTCCGTCTCAAAAAAAAAAAAAAAAAA
The DNA here is from genome assembly GCF_029281585.2 of Gorilla gorilla gorilla. NCBI lineage: Eukaryota > Metazoa > Chordata > Mammalia > Primates > Hominidae > Gorilla > Gorilla gorilla. The sequence goes on from NC_086017.1 coordinate 46,972,565, forward strand.
AAAAAAAAAGAATCCTAAGGGAATAGAGAAACTTCCTTTAAAAGTTCCTACTTATACATTTTACAAGCCTAGTGTTTGCTGAAAAGAAGAGTTCTTTCCAGGCACAACGTCAGGTTTTCCTATGGAAGTCTCTGTCTCCTACTTACTCCTTTTTCATACTGTGTAAATGCTCAAGAAGAATCAAAAGGACAGGTTTTTTCAATCCCTAGGTTAAATTCTACTGTAGTCCTCATCAATGAGCTTCTAACCAAAGCCCAATTTCATTTCATACCCCAATTTTTTTATCTTTCCAAAGAAGTGTCTCCTGGAGGTCAAACACCTCTTTTGTCATGGTGTCTATTTTCTGCTGCATGCGCTGCTTCTCCTGCAGAGGAAGAGGGGAAGAGAAGTAATAAAAGAGCAGAAAGAAAAGGGAGAGGAGGTTTGAGAGAGGAAACAAAAATAAAGCCGATAAAGAAACTTAACCAAAAGGGAAAGTCTGTGATGAACAGGAAAAGCAAAATTGGTCTGCCAAAAGAAAAGATGACATTCACAGTCTTGGCCACAAGATTCTTATTGGCTTGCCCCTACAAAAGTAAAGCAAAGGAACCAGGAATAACTGTTCCAACCACAGCTACGTGGCAGCAAGCCAGCTAGAATTTTTGTGTACATACAGCTCCATATGTGTATTCTTTCTTTGATAACTGCCTTTTTACCAAAAAAGAACTTACATTCCTAGAGAGGGAAATTTAGGTTTGCTTATGAACAAATGATCTTTTATCTTAGAGAACAAGCAGCTTTGAATTTTATTTTTTAAGCAGAACTGATCATTTTGAATTTCTGTTAGCAAAATCTATGACAGCAAGAACACCATGAATTTTGTATTATTTTAAAATTATATTATTTTGAAACATTTAAATTTAGCATTTAACAATCCTTAAATGACCTTTCTAATTAGGCAATGGTGCTTAACAGGTTTTCTTCTTATGCATTATTGGTAAATTATTATGTCCTCCTTTCCCTACTCATACATTAGGTACTTTACCATGGAATTTTCAATTCCAAAGACCAAAAAACATTATTTGTAATATTTAAAGTTTTTCAGCATAACCATAGATACTAACATCTAAAAGATGTTCATTCTAGATGTAAAAAACATCTAAAACTATAGTTCTCAAAGTTTGTATACCTAGCACCCTAAGCTTTTAAAGAAGCCATAGTGATGAACTATAGAAATCAAGCATTGTATTCTTCTTAAATGCAATTACAATTAATTACTAGAACACTTTACCAATCCTAACTTAAGCTATTGAATTTGAGAAGCAGCCCCCAAAGCAGGTTTATTATTTTATGTGGTTGGCATTTTGGCACAAAAAGATAAAAGAACAAAAAGGGAAAGAATTTCACATTATTTTAAAATACCAGCAGGATACAGATTCTGGAAAATATGCTTCCTACCTTATATGGAGAAAAACCAAGAAAATTAACTTCACATGTAATCTGATAGATCCAAAAGGTTATCTGTATCTGCACTTGAAATCCACAAATTCTGGGTATGTTCAATTATTCTTAATGATGACAAAAATTAACACGTCTTCAAATTTAAAGTCATTTCTTTTTCTCTATTAAATGGTTTTTAAAAATCATTTGTAGAGAGACATATTAAGAGGTAGGTCCGAGGGGAAAGAGAGAAAGAGGGAGAGAAAAAGAAAGGCTAAGGTCTGAGTAGCCAGGAATGTGGACAAGTGTGGTTGTGAGATCTCTCTCCTGGGATCATTAACAATCTATGCTTCCTGACATCTCTGGCGTGTCAACACTAACTTAACATTAGATGCCTTTGATAGCCACACCTAGATAGTGGGCAGGATCCCCCTTCAAACTTATTTCCATATTTATCTAAAAACATCGTCTCAGGAAGGAAAACCACATTTAAAGAAAAAAGATGCATGCAATGTAGCAGGCCTGCAAGGATGACTAATGTTTTCAAAGAGTTCTTGGTAGACTATGCTTCATTCCATTCCTAAGATGTTGCCAGCAATGTGGCAGAGTCCCTTCGCTTGCAGAAACCTGAACCTTCAGACTAGCCATTCTTTACCTTTTTGTACAGAACGTATCTTGACGTTTCTTCTTTTTTCATTTAGCCACCTGAGAAATGTATTTACCTGAGTGAAAATCAAACTTATTCCCCAAGAATCATGTCCCAAAAGATGGCATTCACTAATTCCAAAGAATAATGTTATTCTATAATTTTTCCTTTTGCCCATTTCCTAAGATATCTGTAGGAAACAGTGTGCTTAGGAATAAAAGACACAAAAATTTCTGCTACCAAAGTGGGGTAATGTTTATAGGATTTATAGTATTAATTTTTAAGCATGATCTGGTTTATGTTTGAAAATTTTTAGTGTACAGTCAAATATAAAGAGACAAACTCTGATGCATCTTAACTCTCCTTCCCTCCCAACACATCCTCATCCCATTCAACTCATTTTTTTTCAAAATTAAGTATTCCCACAGTTCATGTACATACCTCAATAAGCTCATCTCTTTGCCGCAGGCCTTCTTTAAGTTCTTCCATCTTATGCTGCAGCACACTACACATATGTTTCTGCCTTTCTAACTCCTGTTATTAAACAAATAATATCATTTACACAGGTCATGGCACACAAGAAATTTGAACATATACAATACAACACAGAGGTTAAGTATGACCTCCAGAAACATGCCCAAACTCCTGATTCATAGTAACTTAGAAAAATTGTGTATTCTATAGAAAAGTTAAGAAAATTTTAAAATTCCATCTTGTATAATTATCAGGAAAACCTGAACTAATCAATGGCAAAATTATTAAAAACAAAAGATAATTTAGTAAAGTAACAGGTTATAAAATGAACATATACAATTCAATGACATTCATATACAAATAAAATTCAAAGAAGGAATAATAAATGCAATATCAAAATAAAATCAATATTAAATAAAAAACATACATGTAAACTTACAAAATATATCAAAAACCTATATGAGGAAAATTATATAAAGCATTCCCAAAAGACAGAGAAATAGGACTGAATAAATGGAAAGGCATACCGTCTTCTTGGATTAAAAGTCTCACAACATTATAAAAATGCCAGTTCTCCCTAAATTAATCTATACATTTAATGTAGTACAAATAAAAATACCATCAGGTTTTTCTTTTATCATCATCAGAGCAAGTTGATTTGAAAGAAAAACACAAGAAAAAGTAGCCAGAAAAATACATACTGAAAAAGAAGAAAGCCGGCCTTACTAGGTATTAAAACATATTATAAAGCTTCTATAATTAAAACAATGTTGTTATGGCACATGAATATAGACCAAGGGAACAGAATAGAGAATTCAGGAAAAACCCACTTAAATATACAAATATATTTAAAAACAATAAAAATAAGAGCATCTCAAATCAATGAGAAGGAAAGACTTTTAAATTAGTAATGTTGGGATAACTGGATATCCATTTGGAAAAAGATAAAATTGGAACTATACCTCATACCACACACCAGGACAAATTCCAAATCAATCAGAGATTTACATAAGGAAAGAAAGCCAGGGAGTGAATGGGGGAAGAGGGGAGGGAAGGGAAGGGAGAACAAACTGTACAGGAATAAAAGTAACCAAGGAGTGGGGCAATCTTTACTGAAAAAATGACTCAAAAATCCACAAGCAATGAGGTAATGGTAGAATAAATTAGACTACATAAAAATCAAAATTTTGGGCTGGGCATGGTAGCTCATGCCTGTAATCCCAGCACTCTGGGAGGCTGAAGCAGGCAGATCCCTTGAGCCGAAGAATTCAAGACCCTGCCTGGGCAACATGGCAAAACCCCATCTCTATAAAAATAATTCAAAAATTAGCCAGGGTTTGTGGCGTGTGCCTGTAGTCCCAGGTACTCTGGAGGCTGAGGTGGGAGGACCACCTGAGCCTGGGGAGGTCAAGGCTATAGTGAGCCATGATGGTGCCATTTCTCTCCAGCCTGACAACGGAGTGAGACTCTGTCTCCAAAAAAGAAATACATAAATAAATAAAACTTTTGAATGGCAGAGAATCTCTAAAACTAGGCCAGGCACGGTGGCTCACGCCTGTAATCCCAGCACTTTGGGAGGCCGAGGTGGGCGGATCACCTGAGGTCGGGAGTTCGAGACCAGCCTGACCAACATAGAGAAACCCTGTCTCTACTAAAAATACAAAATTAGCCAGGCGTGGTGGTGCATGCCTGTAATCCCAGCTACTCGGGAGGCTGAGGCAGGAGAATTGCTTGAACCTGGGAGGCGGAGATTGTGGTGAGCCGAGATTGCACCATTGCACTCCAGCCTGGGCAACAGGAGCGAAACTCTGTCTTAAAAAACAAACAAACAAACAAAAACTAGAAAGAAAGAAAGCACTAACTGCATAGAATAATAAGCTACGGAAACGGACAGTTTACAGAAAAAGAAATAGAAATAGCTCTGAGTATGAAAAGATACTCATACTAAGAGAAACGGAAACAAACAAAATACTAGCAAAAGTTCAAAAACGTGACAACATATTCCAGAACAGAACTATGGGGAAAGAAATAGGCCCTCATACATTTCGGTGAGAATGCAAATGGTATAATGCTTACAAAGGAGACTACAGCAGTATCTGCAAAACTACATACCTTTCGACCCAGCAATCTCACTCTTCATCATAGATACATTGGCAAAAATACAAAAAGACCTATGCAGTATGTTATTTCTACAGGACTATTTTTAACAGCAAAACATGACAAACTTGAATGCCTATTAATATAGGGAACTGGTAGAATAAAGTGTGGTACATCCATACTGTGGAATAATTATGCAGTGGTGAAAAAGAATGAGCAACATATCTCTATACGACATTCATAAGGTGATAAAATCTAGATGCACGACAGCATTTATATTAACAATATGCTACCATTTTCTAAGTAGAGTAAGAAATACATATATTTGTACATATATTTTGAATGATTATATATACATATATATCTTTTTAGATTAAAAATGGCTACCTAATTTATCTTCTTGGATTTGAAACATGGAAAGATAAACCATTAAAATTTAAAATTCCCTAAAGGAAGGAGAAAATAGAGACAAAGAGACAGGGATAGAAGATTAACTTCTTCATTATGTAACTATTCTAGATAGTTACAAAATTGTAAAACAAAATTAAATTTAAAAAGCAATTCCTAGTGGAAACAATTCAAGTAGCCATTGATAGATGAATGCATAAGCAAAATGTGGTATATATACAGTGGAATATTATTCAGCTTTAAAAAAGAAACTCTTGTCACACACTACAACATGGATGAGCCTTAGGACATTATGCTAAATGAAGTAAACCAGTCAAGAAAAGATATATTATTATATGATTCTACTTACTTATGAGTTTGGTACACAGAGTAGCCAAACTCACAGAGACAGAAAGTAGGATGGTAGCTGCCAAGGGCTGGTGGTAGGGAAAAATGGGTAATTGTTTAATGGGTACAGAGTTTTAGTTTTGAAAGATGAAAAATTTCTGGAGATCTGATGGACACTAATGTGAATATGCTTCACACTACTGAACTCTACACTTTAAAATGGTTAAGATAATAAATTTATCATGTTTTTTAATGATAATTAAATTTTTTAAAATAAAAATAGTTTTAAAACTAATTCAAAATATTGAAAATAAAATGCAGTGAACCTAACTATACATCCAGTTAGAAGCGCAGAAAGAAACTATTTCAAGTAACTTCTAAAAACAATAGTTTGGCCACACACAGACTAGTGGCAAAAATAACAGCCAAGCAAAACAAACAAAATAAAAATCTTTTAACTATTTTCAGTAATTAAATTGTTGGTGTTAATGTTGGTATTGCTATTCTAGGCAACTTGGGATAAAGCAAAGAGAACAGAACGCAACATAATTACTATCATCCCTAGAAACTTTGAGAACTAGGAATTGTAGTGTAGGGGAAACAAACAAAGATACAGATGTAAGACAGAAGAGGTTAAATAACCCTAGAGTCCTGCATGTGAACTGGAACTATCAGCATGAACTCATAATGTATTTTGTCGTTAAAAACAAAAAAAAACTTCACACACATATTTCCCAAATTTATCCACTGAAAAGACCCATAAACACTGACCTACTTGGTGGCAATGAGCATCTCTAGCACTCATACTAAAACAGAACTAGGGCTCCTTGGACAAATGGCTGATTTCAGGTCTGGGGCAGAAAATGTACAAGATGAGACTGGGACATCTTCTGCCAGAAAGCAAAGAAGCTATCAAAAACAATTAGACTCACCAGAAGTACTTGAGAATCAACCTCAAGAGGTTCACATTAGCCAAAGATGGGACAATTTTATCATCAAAAAGAATAAAAGCTGCAATGCAACTGAAGACATCAAATGCTTGAATTTATGACTTCATATTGATATTTTAAGAGAAAAGTAATTGGTCACAACCAATTCCTTTTTTTGAAAACTCATAAAGGGAGAAAATATTTGCAAATAATATATCTGATAAAATTCTTATATCTAGAATATATAAACCTTACAAGTCAATCATAATAAGGCAAAATCCAATTTTAAAATGGACAAAGGATCTGAATAGACATTTTGCCAAGGAAGATATGCAAATAGCCAATAAGCCCATGAAAATATGTTCAAAATCATTAGTCACCAGGGAGATGCACATCAAAACCACACCTATTAGGATGGCTAGAATAAAAAGGACAGATAACAAGTGTTGGTGAGGATGTGGGGAAATCAAAACCTGCATACATTGCTGGTGTGAGAATATAAAATGGTGCAGCCACTTCAGAAAACAGTCTGGCACTGTTCAAATGGTTAAACACAGATTTATCGTATGAATCAGCAATTCCATTCCCAAGTATATACTTAAGAAAAAGGAAAGCATATATCCAGACCATGAGCAGTGGCTCATGCCTGTAATTCCAACACTTTGGGAGGCCGAGGCAGGAAGATTGCTTGAGGCCAGGAGTTACCAGCCTGGGCAACACAGCAAGGCCCCATCTCTTAGAATAAAAAAGAAAAAGAAAACTTATGTCCAAAAAACAACCTGTATACAAATGTTTATGGCAGCATTATTCTTAACAGGAAAAAGTATAAACAACCCAAATGTCAATCAATGCACAAATGGGTAAACAAAATGTAGCATACCCAAAAAAATGGAATATTAATAGGCTATAAAAAGGAATTAAGTATTGATACATGGTACAACATGGATGAACCTTGAAAACATCACGCTAAGCGAAAGAAGCCAGTCACAAAAGACCATGTATTATATGACTCCTTTCATATGAGTCTAGAATAGAGAACTCTATAGATAGAAAGTAGATCAGTGGTTACTTAAGACTGAGGGGTTTGGGGGAAAGGAAGATGATACTAAAGGGTATATGGTTTCTTTCTGAGGTAATGAAAACATACTAAAAGTAACTGTGATAAAGGTTACACATATATGTGAATATACTAAAAACCACTGAATTGTACACTTTAAATGGATGATTTGTATGTTATTTGAATTATATCTCAATAAAGCTGCTTAAAAATAACATTAAATAGGCCGGGCGCAGTGGCTCACACCTGTAATCCCAGCACTTTGGGAGGCCGAGGTGGGTGGATCACCTGAGGTCAGGAGTTTGGGACCAGCCTGACCAACAAAGTGAAACCCCATCTCTACTAAAAATACAAAATTAGCCAGGCGTGGTGGTCCATGCCTGTAATCCCAGCTACTCAGAAGGCTGAGGCAGGAGAATCACTTGAACCCGGGAGGCAGAGGTTGCAGTGAGCCGAGATTGCACCATTGCACTCCACCCTGGGCAACAAGAGCGAAACTCGTCTAAAAAAATAAAATAAATAAAATTAAAAATAAATAAATAAAATAACATAAAATAAAATAAATTGGTAATGATAAAATCAGAACATCCCATTTTGCAGCCCCTAGTCAATTAAAGGATCTAAGCACACACCTACAGCCTAACAGTCAGCCACACATCTGGGCCTCCTGAAGGAAGACAACTGCATCATCTATGAAGCAGACTTTCAAAAAAAATGAAGTTATATTTGATTAAGCCTCTGTGCCTAACTACCTATTTACAGAGAATACAGAGGAAAGGGAAACATGGTAAAGATACTATGGGGACGAAAACGGAAAAACTTGTAAGACTGGGAAATATTAAGCAACCCAGTTTCTTCAACATATATATTATAAGGAGAAAAAACATGAAAGAGGACCTATACATGAAAAGAGACTTAAAAGACTTATCAACTCATTCTAAGGTGTGAAACTTACCTGGATCCTGATTTTTTTAAGTGTAAAAAAGAAAAATCATTTATGACATTTTGAAACTACTGAAATTTTAACATTGATTAGATATATAATATGAATTATTGTTAATTTTACAGGTGTGAAATGGTCTTTTGACTATGCTTTAAAAGAGAAACAATGGGCTGGGCAAAGTGGCTCATGCCTGTAATCCCAACACTTTGGGAGGTCAAAGAAGGAGGATTGGGCAATACAGCAAGGCCCCATCTCCACAAAAAGATTTTTAAAAAAACAGCCAGGCATGGTGGCATGTGCCTACAGTTCTAGCTACTCCAGATTACTTGAGCATAGGAGATCAAAGTTACAGTGGGCTATGATCGTGCCACTGCACTCCAGCCTGGGGAGCAGAGCAAGACCCTGTCTGTAAAAACAATAAAATTAAATTAAATTAAAATATAAAACAAAATAGTTATTGTAATTCCAGGAGGAGGCACCAAAGACATTTTGAAAATTTTTATTAATACTGTATAATTATTATGGAATGGTCCTTCTCTACTCTCACTACCTGCTTCTGTAATGAAATACACCAGAATGCCTGACCTCTTTGTGTATCTCTGAATATAAACATTCTACTTTATAAAGCAATAGTTGTTTAGAACAAGAGAACTCGGAGTAAAGGTATGTTAGAGAGAGATACTGTCACAAAGTGTTCTGCATCACAGTATGTGAAGCAAATTTCCAGGGTATTAAAAAAAAACAATACATTTTAGGTTTGAAAAGTACAAGGCCTGGCACGGTGGCTCACAACTGTAATCTCAGCACTGTGGGAAGCTGAGGTGGGTGGATTGCTTGAGCCCAGGAGTTCGAGACCAGCCTGGGCAACATGGTGAAACCGTTTCTATAAAAAAAAAATTTGTCTTTAATTAGCCAGGCGTGGTGGTACATGCCTGTAGTCCCAGCTACTCAGGAGGCTGAGGTGGGAGGATCACTTGAGCCTGAAGACAGAGGCTGCAGTGAGCTATACTTGTGCTACTCCACTCCAGCCTGGGCTACAGAGTGAGACCTTGTCTCCAAAAGAAAAAAAAAAAAAAAAAAGGACAAGATTAAGAAAACAACTCTATGCATACTAAAATAACTCTATTACCTTCTAAAATGATGGAGGGAAAAACTAAGTTGGTTAAAATAGCTAATTATAAGGGTTTTCTTTATTTTTAAAAATGCTGAAGGATATTTGAGACGATGGAAAGATAATTCATTTTAGTAATGACCCTTAAATACTTAGCATGAGATTTTTACTCTAGTCTGCTAGAAGCAAAGAGCCAAAGACAGATAAGAAAAAATGTGTGGGACAGCAAAAAAAGGAGTCCAGAGGCTCTAGGAAAAGCATGATGGCTCAGAATCTCCAAAAATGGCCTATGGGATATATAAGAAGAATCAAAGATATACATATCTAGCATATATAATGCTCTTCAATGGGCCACTGTCAGTCCAATATGAAAACAACTAGAAGCCTCTTTTTCACCATCTAAATACCAATCCTAAATAAACAATTTTAGAGCAGTTTAAGATTCACAGTAAAATTATGTTTAAAGTACAGAGAGTTTTCATATACTCCCTGTCCCCACACACGCACAGTCTACCCTATTATAAACAACCCACAATAGAGTGGTACATTTCGTTCTATCACTGAACCAACATTGACAGATCACTATCACCCAAAGTCCAGAGTTTACATTAGGGTTCACTCTTGGTGGTGTACATTCTATGGTTTTGGACAAATGTATCCATACATGTATCCATAATAACATGTATCCACCATTATAATATGATACAGAATAGTATCACTGCCCTAAAAATCCTCTGTGCTCTGGTCTATTCATCCCTCTCCTCCAAATGCCTGGCAAACACTTCCTAACACTTTTTGAATGTGACCAAAACAGGCTGGAATGGGCATTTCTAGTCCTCAAGGAAAGAAATTCCTATAAAGACTACAGTAATAATGTTGGCCTCCTACAGGTTATATAAACAGCTTCTCTCCCTTTATTATGTGCAAATTCAGATTGTTGTTTCTAACAATTTATCAATATGCATTTCCTAAATTATTTTCTGGATTTTTTATATTGGCAATGTAGTAGCAATCCATTTCTGGCAATAATACCCATTTGACCTCTGCTTGAACTGACATCAACCCTTCAAAAAGTCTAAAACATATGCTTTTAAAAGAATCCAATTTGTTTTCTGCAGTTGTCAAAGAGCAAATCTGGGCCTTGGACAATGCGTTATATTCTCCATCTGTACATTTTAACATTACAGCTTATAAACCTCTAAAGAAAACATCTTTCAATTTCTGACCCACATCTCCAAATTGCTGATTTTAAATAACTGATTAAAGACTTCTATCCAATTATTTAGAAAATGGATTCTCTTGAACTGTTCAGAAGTTCACAGAAAAAAAATGAATCATCCTATTGAGAGTCTTTGGAGCTTTGCGGGAGTTCCAGTCACTTGTAACCAGAAGAAATAAGTAACACTGTAATTACAGTCCCAATTAAGAGATAGAAAATGAAGTTAAAACTTGAGTTGTATTCTATTTTCAGAAACTTAACAGAAGACATAAGCTTTTCCTCAAGAAAATATTTTTTTTAATAAAAAAAAAAGTCATTCGGGGCCTGATATCTCATGGTGTTCTGCCAATTTCCTTGGGCCATTCAGTTTTGACTGAAACATCATTCCTAAATAAGTATGCTGCAATCTTCCATCACTTTGTAAGTGGCAGGCTTTTATTTTCTGCCCCAAGAGAAAATACAAGATAAGCATTACCTTTGATTTTTCTTCATTTTCTCTATAAAATTCTGCCATCTGTTCCTCCTGCTCTTCAATAACATCCTTGAGTGTGTCTACTTGGTAGATCAAATTGTTCTTCTCATTGTCTAACTGTGCATTGGAAACCATGGCTTTCTTGTACTTTTCTTCCACTTCAGACAAAGATTCCTAAATGAGAAGTCATCAGTCTGATATCTAAAATATGTTAATTGAATACATGCAATATAACAGGAAATTATAGCACTGCCACAAACACATAAAGATGCATTTTCATAAAATACAAGCGGTCTGGGGAACTCCTTGTTTAGTAACATGCATGTGAAACAGGAAGACAATAATAAGCCGATAATGCCTTTATAAGAACAACATGTGCTCTCTGTTCCCCAAGAAAACAAAATTAAGCAGCAGCATAGCCTCTGAAAGATGAAAAGAATTGCAACAACATATATCTGTAAGAGTCATAAAATGAAGAATCATCAATATTTTCAGAAATTTTACTCTTATAATTTTAATAACAGACTGGTGTTCAGAACGCAGTGATACCACAGAATACAGCCTCTCTTTACACAGGTGAACTTCATACGCATTTGAATTTTGCCACTTTCTAGACAGTTGTTTTTAGTACTTTCCTGTTCTGCATAAAAATGCCAATATAAAGGTAAATATTTTTTCTAGCAATTATCCAAATTTCAATCATGTTTAAATAAGCAACACAAAAATGAATATTAAAAAAAGAGCTTGGCCAGGCACAGTGGCTCATCTCTGTAATCCCAGCACTTTGGGAGGCCAAGGGGGTAGACTGCTTGAGCCCAGGAGCTCAAGACAAGCCTGGGCAACATGACAAAACCCTGTCTCTGTAAAAAAAAAAGTACAAAAATTAGCCAGACACAGTGGCACACACCTGTAGCCCCAGCTACTTGGGATGCTAGGTGGGAGAACCGATTGAGCCCAGGAGGTCAGGGCTGCAGTAAGCAGAGATTGTGCCACCGCACTCCAGCCTGGGTGACAGAGCGAGACCCTATCTCTATCAATAAAACAAAACAAAATAAGAGAGTCTGATCTAGTGTCACAGTTTTGAAGTAAAAAAAAAAGGTACCACAAAATGCCTGAAATGTTATATATCTCAAAATTTTCTGCCTAAAATAGCTTACATGTTTTTTTGCGTGTAACTATATCTACTTTGGTAATTACTACTGCCTAATGACTTTTTTAAAGCTAAAAAAAAATGTTTCACACAGGAAAAGTAATCATTTATGGAAATAAATTAAAAAAATACTAGCACAAATGTTTATCAATGAAATGGAACTAACAGCCCAGAACTTACATTTACAATCAGTTAATTTGGACAAAGGGGTCCATGTAACTCAATGGGAAAAGAATAAATGGTATTGGGACAAGTGGATACCCACAAACAAAAGAATGAAGTTGGACTCCTACCTCACACCATACCCAAAAATTAACTCAGCATAAGCCATAGATGTAAATGTAAGAGCTAAAACAATAAAACGCTTCAAAGAAAATATGGACAAATCTTCATGAAGTTGGGATAGGCAATGGTTTTTCAGATACACGAAAAGCACTATAAACCAGCCGCGTGTGGTGCCTCATGCCTGTAATCCCAGTACTTTGGGAGGCTGAGGCAGGTGGATCACTTGAGGTCAGGAGTTCAAGACCAGCTTGACCAACATGGTAAAACCCTATCTCTACCAAAAATACAAAAATTAGCCGGGCATGGTGGTGGGTGCCTGTAATCCCAGCTACTCAGGAGGCTGAGGCAGGAGAATTGCTTGAACCCAGGAGGCAGAGGTTGCAGTGAGCCAAGATCATGCCACTGTACCCCAGCCTGGGTAACAGAGTGAGACCCTGTCTCAAAAACAAACAAACAAACAAAAAGCATTATAAACCAAAAAAAGACTTCACTCAAATATAAAACTTTTTTTTTTTTTTCGAGATGGAGTCTCACATTATTGCCCGGGCTGGAGTGCAATGGCGCGATCTCGGCTCACTGCAACCTCCACCTCCCGGGTTCACGCGATTCTCCTGCCTCAGCCTCCCGCGTAGCTGGAATTACAGGCACACATCACCACTCCCGGCTAATTTTTTGTATTTTTTAGTAGAGATGGGGTTTCACTATGTTGGCCAGACTGGTCTCGAACTCCTGACCTCATGATCTGCCCACCTCCACCTCCCAAAGTGCTGGGATTACAGGTATGAGCCACTGCGCCTGGCCCAAATGTAAAACCTTTATGCTGCAAATGATATGATCAAGAAAGTAAAAAGACAACCCACAGAATGGGAGAAAATATTTATAAATCTTATATCTGATAAGGGACTTATATGCAGAATAATATATAAACAACTCTTACAACTCAACAATAAAGGACACACAAATCAATTTAAAAACGGGCAAGGACCTGGATATTTCTCCAAAGAGGATATGCAAATGGCAAATAAGCACATGAAAAAAACGCTCAACATCATTAGTCATTAGGAAAATGCACATCAAAACCACAATAAGATACCACCACACTCACTAGGATGGCTATAATCTATAATCAAAAATACAGAAGACAAGTGTTAGTAAGGATGTGGAGAAACTACATCTCCCCTATATTGCTGGTAGGAACATAAAATGGTGCAGCTACTTTGGAAAACAGTTTGACAATTCCTCAAAATGTTAAATATAGTGTTACCACATGAGCCAGCAATTCTATTCCTAGCAATCTACCAAAGAGAATTGAAAAGATATGTCTACACAAAAATTTGCACACAAATGTTCACAGCAGCATTATTCATAATAGACAGAAAAGTATAAACAACCCCAATGCCTATCAACTGACAAATGGATTAACAAAATGCAGCAAATCCATACAGTGGAATACTATCTAGCCATTAAAAAAAGACTGACAGATAACATGACATGGGTGAATATTGAATATATTATGCTAAATGAAAGCCAATCACAAAAGACCACATATTGTATGATTCCATTTGTATAAAATCTCCAGAATAGGCGAATCTACAGAGACAGAAAGTTAGTGATTGGGGTTTCTTTTCTGGCTGATGAAAATGTTCTAAAGATGGGTTGTGGTGCTAGTTGCACAACTCTGTGAGTATGCTAAAAACTACTGAATTATATATTTTAAATGGGTAAATTCTTATGGAATGTGAATTATATCTAAATAAAAATATATACATACCTACATACACACATTTTTTTTTTTTTTTTTTCTTGGAGACAGGGTCTCATTCTGTCACTCAGGCTGGACCACTGTGGCACAATCTCAGCTAACTGCAGCTTCGACCTCCCCAGACTCAGGTGATCCTCCCACGTCAGCCTCCCGAGTAACTGGGACCACAGGCAAGTACTACCACACCTGGCTAATTTTTTGTAGAGACAAGGTTTCACCATGTTGCCCAGGTTGATCTCAAACTCCTGGGCTCAAGTGATCCACCCACTTTGGCCTCCAAAACTGGATTGCAGGTATGAGTCACCACACCTGGCCACACACACTTTTAATAATGCTTCATAAACCAGAATTAAGTTGTCAGGGAAGATTTAAACTACGATTAGAAACAAATTTAACCAAAACAAAGAATATAAGCAAAGTCAATTATACAGTGCTCTAAATATATCTAAATGTATCTTACTATACTACAGACTTTAAATAATTCTCATCCGAGAGGCTAATAGCAGAAAAAAAGTCATCACAACTCAGTGCCATATAAAACCACATGAACACCAGAATTTAAGATAGCTCAAGTACTAGATGCATGCACAAAATATATAATACAATAAATAAGACATAAATGTATCCAATGTAATCTTTCTTTAAACACTAGACCACAAAAGACTGTTTTAAACAGAAGTGTCAGGTATTTTAGTGATCTTAATCTCACTCACATAGTGATACCCATTTGGAATTGGTTTTACTTAAATGCTTCTTTTTTTTTTTTTTTTTTTGAGACGGAGTCTCACTGTGTCACCCAACCTGGAGTGCAATGGCACAATCTCAGCTCACTGCAACCTCAGCCTCCTGGGTTCAAGTGATTCTCCTGCCTCAGCCTCCTGAGAAGTTGGGATTATAGGCTCCCGCCACCATGCCTGGCTAGTTTTTGTATTTTTAGTAGAAACAGGGTTTCACCATGTTGGCCAGGCTGGTCTTGACCTCCTGACCTCAGGTGATCCACCCACCTCAGCCTCCCCATAGTGCTGTGATTATAGGCGTAAGCCACCATGCCCAGCCTTGAATGCTTCTAAGTCACCGATTTTCAAAGTGTGGGTTCCAGATCAGCAGCAACAGCATCTCTTGGGAACTGGATAAAAATGCAAATTTCCAAGGCCATCCCAGACCCAATGAATAGAAAATCTGAGGGTAAAGTCTAGCAATCTGTATTTATTAAAAGCTCCAGGTGATTATGACACACACCAAAGTGCTGAAGCCACTGTGTTAATGTTTAAGCATTGATTACCTATGCCCATATACTTCTAGAACAAGCCTTCACAACCTTATGACCAAAACTGTCAACCAGATTGTGAGCTATCTGAATTCAGGGACATGATACCTTCATTGTTTTATTCTCAGTCACTTCATACATCAGTCAATTTACAGCTGATGGCAAGACTTAACCCTACAGTCTATTAACTCTTGACAGTTCTTTCTGGGATTACTGAAGTTAAAGCTGTTTCTCTCCTTATTCTTACTGTCCTTCTAAGAATTAAAGGCATGGGCAATATTTAAAAAGAATATTGGCCAGGCATGGTGGCTCACACCTGTAATCTCAGCACTTTGGGAGGCAGAGGTGGGAGGATTGCTTGAGCCCAGGAGTTGTAGACGAGCCTGAGCAACATGCTGAGACTGCATTTAAAAAAAAAAAAAAAAGCGAAGGGGTCAAGCATGGTGGCTAATGTCTGTCATCCCAATGCTTTGAGAGGCCAAGGGGGAGAACTGCTTGAGCCCAGGAGTTCAAGACCATCCTGGGCAGCATAGCAAGACTCCGTATCTATAAAAAATTAAAACATCAGCCAGGCATGGTGGTGCACCCCTATAGTCCCAGCAGGCTTAGGCAGGAGGATCGCTTGAGTCCAGGAGTTCAAGGTGGCAATGAGCTACGATTGTGTCACTACACTCCAGCTTGAGTGACAGAGCAAGAGACCTTGTCTCTAAAAAAAATTTTTAAATAAAAAAATAAAATTTTAATTTTAAAAAAAGTGCCTAAGTAAAACATAAGATTTTCATTGGAGGTAAAAATAAATAATACAGATAAAGCAAAAGTCTTCCTTGACCACGCGCCCTCCAGAGGCACAAGCACTATTGGTTTGGTAGATTATCTTTCAGGCCATTTCCTATTTGTTTACAGTATAAAATATATACCCTTGACTTCATATATATTTTTAATACAAATTATATACTCTACATTTTGTTCTATAGCTTGCCTTTTTTCAATACATCTTGGAAAGTTTTCAGTCACTATAGATTTACTATTGTTATTTATTGCTATAACTGTACTTAAATTTAATAAAGTATTAATTTTAATAGTTTTTAAAATGGGTTAATGGGTTTAGTCCTTTGACTTACAAAATCGTTAATCTTTCATGAAATAGATCACCTAAATTTTACAATTAATATTTTACTGCATTTTCTGGGTAATAGTACACATGAATATATATACACATATATACACATATATACTAGTACAGCATGGGCAAATGCTGTATTAGTAATAATAAACTTTCCTGATAAAAGGATGGAGGGGAGAGTGGTTGAGAGCATCCCAAAGGCAAACATAATAACAGTAATGTCACAAGCAATGAGCCAACATCCTTTTTCAATAGGATACATCATACCACCATGCTTGGTCACCAATCAGACAATCTTTTCTTTATTTTTATGGGTTTTCTTCCACTTCAAGTGTCAAGGATAAACGTAATCTGAAGTCAAATTCAATTATATTCTGGCATGAATTAGGACAAGGGATCTCATCTGTTCAAATCTCAAATCTAATCTGTTCTTTTGTATTCTTCAAAGAATGCAATAAATGGTAGATCTAACATGAAAGGAAAAAACGTTTTAAATAAAATGCCAGTAAGAATGCCCCTGAATCACATGATTGCTTTCCTGATACACTGTTACACATGTGACTTTAATATATTTAATGTACCGATTTGTTTGATCCAAGATAATTTCAAAAGCCGTATCTCTAAAACCTTAAAAGAGAGATTAAATCCTGAAGATTAAAGGAGTAAGATTAAATGAGAACATCAACTATTTCTGTAATTCTTCTGATATTTACTGACAAACTCATGCTGCCCTATCAGCAACTTGCAGGCTTCCCTCATGGGCACTTCCCATTGGACTTATCACCTTTTTGGGTCCTGAGTCTTACTCTGTTTCTCATGGACCATATCACTTGCATGAAGAGTTTGGCTGATAGTGGCGCTACTTCAAATCATGCCAGGGAAGATGACAAAACCCTTGCCCATGAAATCTATGCTTTGTCCTTTGGATATATCCTGAGTCACCCTTCTAAATGTCTTGCTTTTTGCTTTTTTAGAGGTGTAGTGTGTATTTTGCTTTTTTTGTTTGTTTGTTTGTTTGTTTTGAGACAGAGTCTCGCTCCGTCACCCAGGCTGGAGTGAAATGGCACCATCTCAGCTCACTGCAACCTCCACCTCCCAGGTTCAAGCAATTCTCCTGCCTCAGCCTCCCAAGTAGCTTGGATTACAGGCACCTGCCACCATGCCTGGTGAATTTTTTGTATTTTTAGTAGAGATAGGGTTTCACCATGTTGGCCAGGCTGGTCTCAAACTCCTGACCTCAGGTCATCTGCCCACCTCGGCCTCCCAAAGTGCTGGGATTACAGGCGTGAGCCACCGTGCCTGCCCTGTAGTGTGTACTTTGATTTCAAATCAGGACATACATGTGTTCAAATAAACTTCTGGTTTCTTCATAACAGGAGGCTTGAACTTCAGAATGACATGTGAGGAAAAGAAGAGCATGATAACCAAATGCTATTTACAACCAAACTGTCTGCCTCACACATTTATATTGAAAAATGTCAGTGATCCTTTCTGGGAAAAGATAAAGACCATTTACATTTACCTCCAAATTCTTTAAGGCACTAGATCTGTGTCATCTTTTTTGACCTATAGGTTAAAAAAATCCAAGCCAAAAGAAAATACAGGCCTCATGCCTTCATGTTCCTTCCTCCAGGGGGGATATTTATAATAATGGTGTCTCAGTTGCTACTTTCTCCCACATTTAATACTGACTGAGTTTGGTAACAGAAATACGCAACACTTTTTCATTTAGCGTGGAAGAAATCTTGAGGTCTAATTCTCAATAAAAATATTCTTAGTATTTTTTTAGGTGTTTGACCAATTTAATTTTGTATGGCTAAGACACCATGGATATGCATGTATTTTACAAGGTTTTAAAACTGTAAAGGAGGCTGGGCGAGGTGGCTCACGCCTGTAATCCCAGCACTTTGAGAGGCCAAGGCAGGAGGATGGCTTGAGCCCAGGAATTTGAGACCAACCTGGGCAACACAGTAAGATCCTGTCTGTACAAGAAAAATAAAAAAGAAAAAAAAAACTGTAAATGATATCTTCTGCGGAATATTCAAAAACTGTACTACACATTTAAACATAAGCAGAGATTGAAAATTCACCATTCCTATGCACTGCAGGTTAAGCACATGCTTGAAAGACAAACACTGTTAGTAAAGCTATGTGCAGTTGGTTAACAGAACTTGCAAAGCCACCATTGCCAACACTTCTGCATACAGAGCATGCTTGGGCTGCAGAATGGGCCCTGATACCTTTAGTTCTTTAAGCCCCTGCATGTATCTCCCTTCTACATCCTGTATCTGGTCCTTAAGGTCATAGATATCCTGCAGGACATAGGAATGAACCATTGCATAAAACCATGCACAAACGTATCTTAAATCGCAAAGGATTCAGATGAAATGTGACTCACTTTTGTATATTCCAGACTAAAAGCAGAGAAATCAAAGTACAAAAACATAACTCCCACTCCCAACCACTGAAAAGGGCAAATAGGTAAGGGGATAGTGGGACTGGGGGAAGGTCTAGAGTAATCAATCTAATGTTAAATATTTTCTTGGCATTAAATTCTGTTAATAACAGTGTAGCAAATGGGGACAGGGCTATATATGGAGGAAAAAGCTATATAAATTATAATATTTAAAATCATACAACTTTTAATATTTTATAAATCACTTAAAATTTTTTTAGCACAATGCTTCACCTAGAACTAGTAAAATATACAGTAAATTAATAAGAGGTGGCAAATTGTAATGATTCATGCAAAAGTTTTTAAAAAATATAATAAATGAATATGAACAAAGTTTTCTTTCAATGACTTGGTTACTGGCCACAATTAACTTGAGAGAAAGGGAGTAAAGGGACGGAAGTTAAACATTTTGAACAGAATGTCAAATGAGATATTCTATCCTGAGGATACCATTTAAATGATGAGAAAAGCACTTGCTCCAAATGTTACTATAATCCTTATAAGAAAAGTGAAACAGGTCAAATTTTAAATGGAAAATACAGTTTCCCTGTGTCTGACCTTGTTATATAAGGTCTATTCTGAATGCTCGATTTATGTCTGAAATAACTGCACAGGGCCCTAAATACAATTCTGCAATTACAAGCAGGATCAATTATTAAAGGCTGATTATACACATTTTTGGTATTGTATTTTCCCTGCCTCCTTCATTGCCTCTCCAGTAGGTTTGACTGTCTTTTACTTATCGATTCATTCAATACACATTTATGAAGGACCTATTTAGGAGGCAGATGGTAGGATACAAAAATAACACTTCCTTCAAGAAGGTCATTCTCTCAAGGAAGAAAAAACAAGCAACAAGTAGTATGACAAAAGAAAGCTAAGTCTAAGGCTGGAAGGCCTTGTCCTCTCATATCCTTTCGTCCCATTAGAATGCAGTAGCTAAAGGCAAGAATTTATCTTATTCAACTTTCCACTCTGGCACTTATGTCTGGTACATAGTAAGAGCTGGTAAGAGCTCAATTAATACTGTCACCTTCAAACCAATGGCCATGCTGGCCTAGGTGCTCTCCTTCTCTGCCGCTGTTGCAAGCCTCTCTATCCTCCCCTAACCCCCCAACCCATTTTCACAAGTAAGACTCCTTTTCCAACTCTACCGACAATTTATTTTTTTTTTTTGAGATGGATTCTCACACTGTTGCCCAGGCTGGAGTGCAGAGGCACGATCTCGGCTCACTGCAAACTCTGCCTCCCGGGTTCAAGCAATTCTCCTGCCTCAGCCTCCCAAGTAGCTGTGATTACAGGTGGCTACCACCACGTCCAGCTAATTTTTTGTATTTTTAGTAGAGATGGGGTTTCACTATGTTGGCCAGGCTGGTCTCAAACTCCTGACCTCGTGATCCACCTGCCTTGGCCTCCCAAAGTCCTGGGATTACATGGGTGACAAATTTTTTTTTAAGGCTAGTCAAGTGAAGCAATGAAGGTGGAGAAGGAACAAATAAATCTGTAACCGCTTGTGATCAATTACTTGTAAACATTACTGCACTCAAACTAGCCCCTACCTACAATCTTAGTCACCACCTGTCCTCTACCTCCCCTCCAGTGAAGAGGGGACCTCCAGTCTAGGCAAGCTCATCCATCTGAGTCCTGGACTCTCCTCTCACCCACTCAGGTATTTTGATCTGTCAGTTACCCCTCTCTCCCTCCTCAACCTTCCTCCTCTCTCTACTGGTTCAACCCAACCAAAGAAAATAATAATCACTCTCACCTTTAAAAGAAAGCTAAAAACCTTTTCTTAAATTTCTCTCTCCCTACCAATTGCCCAACCAATTCCCAGTCTCTCGTATTCACTCCAGAGCAAGTTTCTCATATTTTCTCCCCTTGCAGTTTTGACTTGCTCACCTCATCCTCACTGTTGAACCACAGGGTTACTGAACTTCTGGCCTGCAATGCTTCCTCTGACTGTGATCAAAGTTATTTTTTAAGAATGCAAAGCAGATAGTATTGCTCTATTTAATATCCCATAGTTGTCAGGATAAAACTGAATTCCTTTCAGGCTAGCATACAAGATGCTTTGTGATTTGGCCCCTCGCTACTTTTCCAGCCTTCTCTCTTACACGCTACTATTCTTCACTTCTCATGCCACCCTCTGGCAACTTTGCTATACAGGTAGCTTTCTGGGTTCTCTGAATGCATCTCTTTGAGAAAGCCTTCCCCCTTCAATTACTTTCCTTGGTTAATTTTTATTTTTCCTTCAAACTTTAGCTCAGAGTTTGTCTTTTCTGAAAAGCCTTTTGTTACCTCTTCTCCTAGTCCAATTTAAATGATGCTTTCTTGAATTACCTTAGCAGCCCCATTCTTGCTACTACCATTGTATAACACCACCTGGTTTTATTGGTTTGTATCAGTTTGTCTTCCCTATGAAAAAGGGAAATCCTGAAGGCCAGAACATATTTTGCCTCTTAAATCTCCAAGGCCAAGTGCTCAATAAATCTTGAATGAACAAATGTATGCAATTTCTCTCACTACCCCCTGCCTCACAAACAGCAGGTTCAGCAAATAAAATATATATTTTTTAAAGTTCTCTTTTTCCAAGTAAAGGGGTTAATAAGGATGGAGACTTAATGAGTCAAATAAGCTTTTCATTATCTCAGGTATTTCTGTTACCCAAATATTATTACACTTCTATTACTATGAAAAACTGAGAGATAACTATATTCAAGCAGCTGAATACCATCAAGGCTCAAAAGACTAATAATTCCCACAATCTAGTTCTTTGTACACCCACATATTTTCCATTTAAAACATGGCCAGTTGTTTCTGAGAGAATTACTTTTACATACATTACAAAGTGGTTTTTTTTGGCATTTGTAAATTAGCAGAAATTCCAACACCATCAAATTTACAGGAAAGAGGACAGAAAAAAGAACTATCTAATCTCCTTCCTTTCAAGCTCTGAAACACTTGAGTCACACTTTTGTACTGTACTTATTTTTTTAAAAAGAAATCATATTCCTTCTTTCTACTAAGTCACATTAAAGGTTAAAAGTTCCAGTATATTACCAAGTCAAAAAACTGCTTTTAAAAAGAAAACCAAAAACTTCAGTTTACCCGCAATTCACTTAATGAAGTGTCTGGATCTATTAAGCTGCTGGTGTCCCCACTTCCTCGTCTGGATGAGTTTCCACTTAGAGGAGTTGTTGCTGAGGCAGAATTTCGAGATGAAGGCTAGAAAGAGAAATATGACCCTTCTAAGTCTCATTTCTTTAAAAATATGTTTGCTGTGGAAACTAAAAACAGGGCAGGGTGGTTGGGGGAAGATGTGGGTTTCAGATGAAGAAGTTACCATGTGTAATCAATGGTCAATTTAGATTGGCTTTGCAGGTATCCAGGTATACAGAGAAGGGCCCAAGCATACTAAGCAAAATTTCAAGACACAAATACCTTATCAAAATCTATAATTCATAATAACCAAAAAGAAAATAGTTTTTATGAGGGTTATTTTCTAAGTTTATCTTTGCTATCCTGTAAACAATACTGAAGTGAGCACATCAGATTAACTTAAAGCAGTTTTAGAATTTTATAACTGATATGCTAATCAGCATTTCCCCTTTTTAATTTCTGAACTGCTTATCAATCTCTTCTTTCTCTAATACTCTGTTGAGTTGATAAAGGTGAAGATACTATTTGCAGCAGAGAGCAGCAACACTGGATATCACTATGAATGTAGACTGTTCTTCCCAAAATTCATTTAAACGTGAGATTATGCTACTGATTAATAAACTGCATGAATCTGTGCTGTCCAATATACTTGAGATTAGCCACATGCAGCTACTGAGCACTTGAAATGTGGTTAGTCCAAATTGAGAGTTGCATATAGGATACATACCAGATTTTGAAGGCTTAGTGTAGAAAAAGGAATGAAATATATCTCATTAATAATTTTATATTTATTATTTTTATTATTTTTTTTTGAGGTGGAGTCTCGCTGTTGCCCAGGCTGGAGTGCAGTGGCACGATCTTGGCTCACTGCAACCTCTACCTCCTGGGTTCAGGCAATTCTCCTGCCTCAGCCTCCCAGACTGAGGAGTAGCTGGGACAACAGGCACGCAAAACCATGACTGGCTAATTTTTTTTTGCATTTTTAGCAGAGACAGGGTTTTACCGTGTTGGTCAGGCTGGTCTCGAACTCCTGACCTCAAGTGATCCGCCCGCCTTGGCCTCCCAAAGTGTTGGGATTACAGGCATGAGCTACCTAGTCTGGCCTAGTAATTTTATATTGGTTATATGTTGAAATAGTTTGGATATTTGGATTAAATAAAATATATCACCTAAATTAATTTTACCTGCTTTTTACTTTTTAAATGTGGCTACCAGAAAACTTAAACTTACATATAAGTTCGCATTTGTGGCTCGCATTACATTTCTACTGGACAGAGTTAATTTATCTTTCTTGGGTATAGCATAAAATTAATCTTGATAAATCATCTCCCTGACTTTCTAATAATACTTTCAGAAGAAACAGATTTTAACACAAAGCAAATTCTAGAAAGGACTTATTTTACTTCAAGAAACAATTTATATATATATATAAAAGGAAAAAATATCTCAGAGTTTGTCACCACCATTCCTAAAGAAACTTCATTTTCAGTGTTTACTGGCTTCTCCTCAGGATCAATTTCTAGAGGAATGAAAATCAAAAGAGCAGCCAAAAGCTAAAGAGGTGACATTCAAGGAAATAAAATGCAGTGCCTCTTCTCTTCCCAGGGCCTCACATGATTTAACTTCGAAGGAATTTTGGAGGGTCAAGGACAGGAAATAGATGAAGGGAGGAAGAGCAGCTACATCAGACCAATTGTTGTAAAATAAATAATGACCAAGTTACAGATAGCAAGTTTAATTGACCTTGAGAATTTCCCTTAGGAATTTATATACTCACTCTTGTATAATTTTCAGCATACTGTTTGTCAGATTTTTCATCCAACTAGAAAAGAACAAAGATAAAAATCAGTAAAGATGCTTAGCGAGTTGACTTTTTTTAGGAGGAAAAAAGTGATCTTGAGTTTTCCAAGTTCAATGATGTTTGAAGCCTAAAAATAAACATATTAAAAATGAAACAAAAATTCCAGTTTAACATAAGATAAAATGTCAGCAACTTTAATTTTTATCCTAAGGAAGACACTGAGTAAGCAATCTATGTTTACTCAAAAGTTTAGAACTTTTGGGTAAATTTTCTGTTTAAGGTATTTAAAATACATTAAAGAAGGCTACATATAAAGTTTTAGCACTGCAAATGTTAATACAAAAAAAGCTTGTACATATCAAAAAGAAAAGTCTGATAAAACCAAAAGCAAAAAACCTTTATTTCTAAACATTATTAGGACACAGGACACATAGATAAAGACTAGTACACTCAGCCAAAAAAGTTCAGATTAGATTCAAGCATGTTAAATATGTCACCAAAATATTTTCCCCCACATCAAGGATTTTTTGTTTTTTCAGTAATACATGCACATGACCAAAAAAAAAAAAAAAAATCAAACAGCACGAAAGAGTATGAGTAGGGCTCTCTCCCTACCATGCCATACCCTGACCACCAGTCTCTAATAGCAACCAACCACAAAGTCTTTAAAAAATTCTAGTAAGTGTCCCATATATGCTCTACATCTTCTTTTTCCCCTTACCAAGTCTCAGAGATTTGAGAAATTACTTCATCTTTCTTCACAGCATTTATCACTCCCTGACACTACGGTATTTATCCATTTATTTACTGTCTGCTCTCTTTCTATAATGTAAGCTCTATATCAGTATGTTCTTTTTTGTACTCCTAGTATCAAGAATAGTGTCTGGCATAGAGAAGGGCTCAAAATTTGTTGGATGAATGAATAAATCATACCCCATCTATACTAATAGACTTCCCTCATTTATTTTAAACAGCTTCATAGTAGCCTGTTATCTCAACTTGCCACAATTAAATTAACCTATCTTCTGTAGATAGGCCTTAAGGTTGTTTCAGACAGTATTTCAAGAAGGGAGGTACCTTAAAAGTCTAGTCCAAACCCTGAGTTTTATAGCTAAGGAAAAAGAAATTCAGAGGTGACAGATTTTGCTGAAGGTTGCAGAGCTGAATCCAACCCTTAGTTTTGTAAATTTTCAATTCAGTGTTCATATTGTTTACCTGAATATATATGCTATTCCAATTATCACCAGGAGAAAAAAGGCACATAGGGATGTAACTAAATGAAAATAACTCCAACTCCTACACAAACCTTCTAGGCCCAATCTAGAGAAGAGATCTGAAAACCTTCTCAGTTAATTATTAAAACATGAAACCTCATTTCTGGCTCTACTCAGAACACTTCACCCTAACTTCCACATATCTGAAAGTTTTTAGTGTTCTTTTTATTACCCACACTTATGTTTATAAATATTCTTTATTATGATGATAGTATTACATCAGTAATATAAACACTATTTTTAGACATTTAACTCTTTGTTACTTCTTGCTGTAAAAACTCTGAAAAAGAAACTAATTTTAGTTCATTTTAATTTTTAAAACAACATATAAATGTTTCACAGCAGGTAATGACAGCGATTGAAATGTTTTTTTTTTTTACTATACTTTAAGTTCTAGGGTACATGTGTACAACGTGCAGGTTTGTTACATATGTATACATGTACCACGCTGCTTTTTTTAACTTTTTAATTTTTTTTTTTTTTTTTTTGAGACAGGGTCTCACTCTGTCACCCAGGCTGGAGTGCAATGGTGCAATCTTGGCTCACTGCAACCTCTGCCTCCCAGGTTCAAGCTAGTCTCCTTGCCTCAGCCTCCTAAGTAACTGGGATTACAGGCACCCGCCATCACGCCCGGCTAATTTTTTTTTTGTATTTTTAGAAGAGATGGGGGTTTCACCATGTTGGCCAGGCTGGTCTCGAACTCCTGACCTCAAGTGATCCGCCCACCTCAGCCTCCCAAAGTGCTGGGATTACAGGCATGAGCCACCATGCCTGGCCTGAAATTTGTTTTTAAATACTATATTGCCAATTATTGCCATAAAAAGGAATAATCCTTTTACACATCTATACTGCATTGCCCAATATTTAATGTATTATTCTTCAAGATGAAAGAAATATTATATTTGAATAAACTGCCTTATCTTCCTGAGTATTTTCCAACTCTTTTCTGCTAATGTGTTAAACAGAAAAGCACACAGCATTCAAAATTAAAAGTCTTCTAAGCTTATTTGAAATCCTTCCTCACACCCACTTCTCACAAAAATGACCTCCAAAATCATCCAGTTTTTAACAGACTGTCCATGGAATAATCTTATATTTCAGAGGCTGCATCACTGAACTAATCCATCACAATGTTGACTCTATTGCTTTCACCATCTTCTGAGAGATCCCAATTGTCGCAACCCAAACTGATCATTCACCAAACCTTGGAGACTGTCAAGCCAGCAAAAATTACCCAAAGCAACCATGCCATAGTTCTCTTATTTTGGCTATACTAACTTGGCAAGTTCTCACTTCTTAGACTTGTACTATATTGTGTGCTATCTTCCATTTAGACAAAAACCTAGCTGAAACTTGGTATTCTAAAAGCCCAATAGGATCCAACAGCCAAGAGTTCTACATGGCTGCAATGCAATAACAAGCTAATGTTCATAATGATGATCCAGAGTCTGCCAGATCCAGAAAAAAGCTTTTTAAACAGAATAAAATTTAATCATATTTAATATATTAAGGTGTAAAACTGTAGTTTAATAAAGTATTTACAGTGTAGTTTCTTCAATGCAGTCATTGGGTCTTGATCTTTTGTTAATTTCTAATTTATATATATACTAACTTGATAATGCTACTCAAAAATTGTTTGAAAAAATATCTGATTTCCACAACCACAGAAGGGAAGACATCAATCAATTTTAACAATTTCCTAAAGCAAAACTGGCTAAGGATTCCATTTAGAAATGGGTTTAATTATTAACAATCAGCAAAATTTCAGTTTTGCTTAAAAAACATTTACATTTGTTTGCTTTATTGTAGCCTGACTTACAAAACAGAAATAAAGCCAATGTAGAAGAAAATAAGAGGCTAGAACCCCCAAAAATATTATATAGGCTTGCAGAATCATGACCTGGCACCCTTTCTCAGCACCTCCTAGCTCAGAAGTTATAAACTATTAGCCTACAAACATATTTAGTACACAACGAGGTAACCAGAAAATGTCTTTTAAAATTCTGAATTCATTGCCAGCATTTAAAAATCATAATATTTCATGTTGAAATATTTCCAGGTCACCGTTTTTTGAAAGTGGGAGGGGAGGGAGGTCTATCAACATCAAGTCCCCTTTGTATTCCTCTACAAGATGAGTTGGACTACAGCATACCCTTACAAAGAAATACTACTAGAGAAAGTTATTTGCTCCAGAGGGAGGCCCAGAAAATACTGTAGGCTTTGCCAGGAGGCAAAATTAAGGATAAGGTACTGATATGTAACCATTTAAAAATATACAAATCACCTGTAATCCCAGCGCTTTGAGAGACTGAGGCAGGAAGATCACTTGAGCCCAAGAGTTTGAGGCTGCAGTGAGCTATGATGGCTCCACTGCACTCCAGCCTGCGAGACAGAGCGAGACCCTGTCTCTTTAAAAAATATATATGTATGTATGTGTATATATATACACATACATACATACATGTATACATACAAACATGTATATATACATATACATATATATATGTATACACATGTGTGTTTCTGTGTGTGTATACACAAATACATATAAGTAAACCAGTGGCTTGCAGACTATAAAACAACAGGGGTTAGCCAGATTTGTAAATCCCTGTTCTAGAGAACTTTTTCCTTATGTTAAAGAGTTACAGTTAACTAGTAGGGGCAGGGGGAGATTTTTTAAACTGTCAGCACTTTCACTTACATGTAAGTACTAAAGTAAATCATCACAAAATAAATATAAGGAAGACATAACTATTAATTCAGATATTATAAATTAAGAGGCTGACAGAATTCAGTTTTTAAGAGAACAGATGTAAACAGTAAGTTTCATTGTCCATACTTATGGGGGAAAAAAGGAGATTACTAGGCAATTTAATATAAAGGGCAATATTTCAGGGGAATGACTTGGAAACCAGTCTTCTAACTTTGTATGCAGAGAGAGTTATTGATTAGACCCACACCAAGATGATACTGTTGCATAGCCAGATCTGAGAACCAATGATCTGGAATGCTTAAGAACCACACATAAAATTATCTTCTAGAATTAAAACAGTTCAGAAATAGCTATTTAAATACGATCAGTGAAATGCTAATTATAAATAATTATTTCTTCATTTAAAACTACTGTCTAACGTTTCTATTAAGAAATGTTGGCTGGGCGTGGTGGCTCACGTATGTAATCTCAGCACTTTGGGAGGCTGAGGTGGGTGGACCATGAGGTCAGGAGTTCAAGACCAGCCTGGCCAAGATGGTGAAACCCTGTCTCTACTAAAACTAAAAAAAATTAGCCAGGTGTGGTGGCAGGCGCCTGTAATCCCAGCTACTCGGGAGGCTGAGGCAGGAGAATCACTTGAACTCGGAGGGCAGGGGTTGCAGTAAGCCAAGATCGTGCCACTGCGTGCCAGCCTAGGTGACAGAGTGAGACTCCGTCTCAAAAAAAAAAAAAAAAGAAAGAAATGTTGGCCAGAAGTGATGGCTCACGCCTGTAATCCCAACACTTTGGGAGGCTGAGGCAGGTGGATTGATTGAGGTCAGGAATTCGAGACCAGCCTGGGCAAGACAGCAAAACCCTAGCTCTACAAAAAATATAAAAATTAGCTGGGCGTGATGACACACGCTTGTAGTCCCAGCTACTTGGGAGGTTGAGGTGGGAGGATCACTTGAGCCCAGAAGGTTGAAGCTGCAGTGAGCCGTGATCGCACTGCTGCACTCCGGCCTGGGCGATAGGTCTCAACCCTGTCACCAAGGAAAAAAAAAAAAAAAAGAAGAAGAAGAAGAAGAAAGAAAGAAAAATGCCACCTCTCACCCCCTCCAAAGTGCTTGACAATCAGTACAATCAGTATAGCCTTGGTCCATGGGCAAAACAACACTAATGCCAGCAAGAGAGGAGAAGCGTCAGAGAGATAATCAGGCTGTTATTTGGAGATGAGCAGGTAGATCCTAAGTTGTTGGCTGCAGTTCATTCATTAAGACAAATGCCCCAAGGACAATCCTTTCCTAAATTCAGTTCCTGATGAATGTGGGAGCAATGGATAGGCACACTTCTTCAGAACAATGCCATAATCCAAATATTTAAAATATATTCAGATTGTTCCTGGTTAGTACAAATTAGTGACACTTTACTAAGTGCTATATTTCATTATTCAACTTTCTAAGTCTACCTATCACTTGATAGATTCACTAAAATCAAAAAGGAAAATAATTTTTTTAACCAATAAGGAATATCTGAATAAGGGCTAGGTATTAGACGATACTAAGGAATTACTTATTTCATTAGTGATGATAATGATATAAGAGATCTGAAAAAATGTTCAGTTACAGACACATATTGAACTATTTATTGGGAAATGACATGACATGGGATTTGCTTTAGAATAACTCAGGGAAAAAAAGGAGGGAAGGGGGAAGAAATCGATGAAACAAAATTGGCAAAATATTGATAATTGTTGCAGATGCTGATGGGTTCTATGTAGAGATTTTTCCACAGAGGGGGAAAAAGTTTTTTTTAAAAAAAGGACATATTAATAAATACATTCCAAAACAGAGCAAATGTGTTTGATTTTAACATGTTCAAACAATTCTTTTTTTTTTTTTTTTGAGATGGAGTCTCACTCTGTTGCCCAGGATACAGTGTAGTGGTGTGGTCTCGGCTCACTGCAACCTCCACCTCCTAGGTTCAAGCGATATTCCTGCCTCAGCCTCCAGAGTAGCTGGGATTACAGGTGTGCGTCCCCACACCCAGCTAATTTTTTTTGTATTTTTAATAGAGACAGAGTTTCACCACGTTGGCCAGGCTGGTCTCAAACTCCTGACCTCAGGTGATCTGCCTGTTCTGGTATCTCAAAGTGCTGGGATTACAAGTGTGAGCCACCATGCCCGGCCCAAACAAATATTTCTTAAGACAATAAATCAAATTCCCACTTTTATTATAAAATAGCTAACATATTAGCTGTTAGTCACAAGCCTGGGACAACATAACCAACCACCCCATGCAATACACTCACGCTGGACAAATCTGGGATACTGATGTCATCCACCTCAGAGACAACACTTCCCCTACGATTGGAGCGACTGAAATAATCAGCGGCAGATACCTTTCGGTCAGAAAAAAAACGAGATGCTTTAAAGGTTAAGAAAAAAGAAAGAAAAAAATAAGAACATTGGCCAATTAGGGAAAAGTTTTTAAAAATTTTGATGGGTGATAAAGTACCAAGAAATAAAATGAGGAAACTGCTGCAATTAACCTACTCAAAAAAATAAAAAAGAAAAAGGGTTCCTAAATGAAATCACAGCTCTACAATCAGCTTTTTTACTCATCTTAACTAGAGTCCTATGCTACAGAGAACATTTACTTCCTGAGGACCAGCAAATCTCTCATGTTTAAGATATTTATCACCCTGAACAGAGGCATTTCTAGGTCAGTATATACCTCTACTATAATTCTCAAAATTTATAATTCATTATAGCTATCAACTCTGTTAAGAATATATATGCTGAATGCAGAATTATTTGCAGGGTGTTTACTTGCACCTTTTCTCAGTTTACACAGTTCCCCTTTTTTTATATTCCCAAAGACCAGGAAATGTAAGACAAAATAATGAAGGAAATAAACTATACCAGCCTCTTTTTAGTTCCCCAAACACACCAGTTCTCCCTCACCTTAGGCCTTGGCACTGGTCTAGAACGCTCCCCTCCCAGCTCTTCAAGCAACTGGCTCCTCACATTTCAGGTCTCAGCTCAAAGGTCAGTTTCTCAGAGAAGCATCTCTAATCACCCCATCCAAAGGGTAACCCACACACATAGACCCCTCCAGGTTCCCTATCACATTATCTGTTCTCGTCACAGTCCCTGACATTTCTTTCTTTTTGTTTCTTTACTAGCTTATTTTCCATCTCTTTCACGAGGATATAAATTCCATAAAGTCAGAAATCTAGTCTGACTGGCTTAAAATAGTATTCCTAGCACTTAACACAGGGCTTTGAATACAACAGGTACTCCACAAACATTTATTTAATTTTAAAATAAGTGATTTTTTTTTTTTACCTCATTCATCATCTATTCCTTACTTCAGCTGACTGTTTGCCTTGCTTTAAAATACTTCTCAAGGAAGGGAATTCAGAAGCCCATCCACAGAGATAAAACAGGCTTACAAGTATGAAGTTTTGCTAAGGACTGATAAAATCAAGCAATGGTATTTTTATTCACAATAATAATAATAATGATTGCATTTATAGATACTAATATTTATTGGCACCTATTTGAGAATTTTGATAGGCATTTTCTATATAGTATTCCATTTAATCCATATATTAAACCTACCTACAAAGACAGTATTAACATCCCCAATGTACAAATAAAGACACTGCCATTTACACACTAACAGGTAGTAGAAATGGATACAAGCCCAAGCATCATTATTTAAAGTCCCTGCCCTTTCCACTCCACTGCATTCCAAGGTGTTTTTAGGTGTTGTGGCATATTATTTCTCCTTCAGTTGTGAGCGTGAGCATTAGTTGCTTTGCTAAGGAACTAAAACGGCTTTAATTAAATAAATGAATGTATGGTAACAAATCTCTCCAACATTTAATGTTCCCCTTCTCTATGAAAACTCGGGTTTATAATCTTTCACATAACTCATGTTAAACGGCCTATTTTTCTTAAAGGAATTACAGCCTCTTATGCTCTTTATTCTAGCTCTAAGCTGACATACCATCCTGAACAATGTATTTTCCAAATCAATTTCTTAAATATAACAAAAATGTCATCAGTTTTCTGTAAAATTTCAAGCTTCATTAAAGAATAACCTGAAATTATATCATTTGTATTCTAACATAGCTATTTGTTGCCTCTACAATTATTATCCAATTGAATGTCTAAGACTAGAATTTTTAAATTTTGTCATTAGCAATTCTTAAGTTCACAAGTCTTTTTTTTTTTTTTCTTTTGAGAGGCACAGTCTCACTTTGCTATCCACGCTGGAGTGCAGTGATGCAATCATAGCTCACTGCAGTCTCAAACTCCTGGGCTCAAGCAATCCTCCCACTTCAGTCTCCCAAGTAGCTGGGATTATAGGCATGAGCCACCCTGACTGGATTACAGGTCTTAACAGGTGGATAAACATTGGTTAAATCTAAATACAACAATATAAAAAGCAATTAATGGTAACATGATTTATAATCCATAGTTATGAGTTTTATACAATATGGAAACGTTAATTTTGCTGAAGAAATTTGTCTTTGGTGAACTGCACACACATGTATGTGCATAAAACAGCAACAAAGAAGAAAAAGTAAAAACTTTTCAAATAATGATTCACTCCTAAGAGATGTAAAAAGGCAAATTATTAATGAAAGCTTGCACAGCCCACAGAGAATATGTGTTCTCAACATGTTTTATAAGGCAAAATATTTATATAACTAAATTTGAGGAAAATGCTCTTTTGGTCAAATGCAAACTTCACTTTCCAACAGACTTCACGTGATTGTGCATTGTTGTCATTTAAAATTCATCTTATTTCTTTGCATGCAAATCATGCTCACCACACTCTCCGTTCGTCCACGACTGGCACGATCAGAAGACACAATGCTTGCAGTGTCATCGTTGGTAAACTATAGATATTAAATGCAGATAATGAAAAAGATGCAATTTTGCTATGGTGTTACCTCATTATAAGTACATTAAGGAAGGTTTTGAGATGCGTATGAATAACTATATAAGCAGCATAATTGGTATAATATAGTGGGCACCTTATATATTAATAAAAAAGCTGGTACAAGGCATAATAAACTGTTATTAAAAATCAGGAGACATTTCCAAAAAGCACAAATAAAGTAAAACCTTGTATTTTATTTAAGTTACATTAAAGAAAGCCAGGAGCGGTGGCTCATGCCTGTAATCCCAGCACTTTGGGAGGCCAAGGTGGGTGGATTGCTTGAGGTCAGGAGTTCAAGACGAACCTGACCAACATGGTGAAACCCCGTCTCTACCAAAAATATAAAAATTAGCCGGGTATGGTGGCGGGTGCCTGTAATACCAGCTACTCGGGAGGCTGAGGCAGGAGAATCACTGGAACCCAGGAGGCGGAGGTTGCAGTGAGCCAAGATCGTGCCATTGCACTCCAGTCTGGGTGACAGAGCAAGACGCCACCTCAAAAAATTAAAGAAGGGGAGGTGCATAAGTAAGCCAACCAAAACCAGCTAGGGATTTCATACTTTTTAAACCTCTGGGCCCTTTGGGATCCCATCAGGGGTCAACAAATATACTTAATGTTTTTGTTTGAGAGAGAAAATAAAAGAATATTTTAAAGCAAAACAATGTAAGTCAATGACAGAAATTCCTACAACAAGGACAACGAAGTGATGGTTCTTATTTTCCTTTATTCATTCCTATGCAGCTAGTGGAGATGTTGCTAACATCACCCTACATGGCTCTGTCATCTTCTTGCTTTACCAGCCAAAGACTCATCTTCGGTATGTGTAGTTTATCTCCATTCTAACATCACTAAGAAACCATTCTGGCATCACTAAAATAGTTATTCTAACCCCAACCTGCAAATGAAATAGGATCTAGCCAGCCTATAAGGACAAGATCCTACATTTGACTGAAAATATAAGCTGGGTACAGTAATACACACCTGCAGTCCCAGCTACTCAGGAGGCTGAGGCAGGAGGATTACATGAGCCCAAGAGTTCAAATCTAGCAGGGGCCACATAGAAAGCTACCCTCTCTAAATAAAAATTAAAATTAGACCAGGCACGGTGGTTCACGCCTGTAATCCCAGCACTTTGGGAGGCCGAGGTGGGTGGATCACCTGAGGTCACAAGTTTGAGGTGGGTGGACCACCTGAGGTCACAAGTTTCATGATTCACAATTTACCTTGCAGATTTACCCATGTAAGTACACAAAAATATACTTGGATAAGAATGGCCATTGTATAAGTGTCTATAGTAGCAAAAATATGACAATCTAATGTCCATCACAGGGAAATGACTTTTTTTTTTTTTTTTGAGATGGAGTTTTGCTCTTGTTGCCCAGGCTGGAGTGCAATGGCGTGATCTTGGCTCACCGCAGCCTCCACCTCCCGGGTTCAAGCAATTCTCCTGCCTCAGCCTCCCGAGTAGCTGGGATTACAGGCATGTGCCACCACGCCAGGCTAATTGTGTATTTTTAGTAGAGGTGGGGTTTCACTATGTTGGTCAGGCTAGTCTCAAACTCCCGATCTCAGGTAATGTGCCCTCAGCCTCCCAAAGTGCTGGGATTACAGGCGTGAGCCACCACGCCCGGACAGGAAATGACTTTTAAAATGTATACTTATGCATTAACGGAATATATTGCCATTAAAAAGAATGTGCTAATATGAAACTACCTCTAAGAGACATGAAGTGGAAAAACTAAGGGACACAGCTTACTTGTTTAAAATTTGTATCAAAAAAAAGAAAGAATGAAATAAATTTATAGGTGCTGATACAGAAAGCTACTTTAAATAAAGAAAATATATTGAGGAGCAGTATGTAATATGAACCATTTGCACTCAAAATAAAGAGCACTCATACATGCATAAAATATCTCTGAAAGGTTATTGAAGAACAGAGATTACATTTGGGGAAGGAAAATGGGGAATTTTACTTTGAATTTTCCTTAACTAATATTATTTTTATAAATTTTTAAAAATACTCTAGAAAGATTAGGTAATTATAATTGTCCCAGTTTTGTCTTTCGTATAACAATTTTTTTTTAATCAGCTTGTTTTATTTCTTCTCCTTTCACTGCACTGATAGAAATGCTGGCAAGCAGATGAAATGGCTCAATGTGCAGAATGTAAAGATAGAAAGGAGAAACACAGGATAGTCAACCTATACAATGAATTATCACCACTGAAAGACAAGAAGTTCTACACAAATGAAAATTAAATATAAAAACTTTAAAAATTCTAATGGCACTGGTTAGAGACTCATTTAAGAAATTACATGCTAAGTCACATTTATAGAGAAATCACCAATTATTAGGACAAATTAGTGCTTGAGTTTATGTACTAAGGGAACACCTAATCCATGCACAACAAAGTGAATCACACCATATCCTCAATATTCTAAACAGTGAGTACAGATTAACGCAACAATCAAAAATTTCTACAAAGCATGCAGAGACTAGACAGCTCACCCCTGGACTGCTTCGGGCTGAACTTATTCTTGATGAGTAATAACTGCATTCAGATGGCTATAAAGTTTCCAAGAAGAAAGGTTTTACAACAATGATCACCTCATTATTCTAATGAGAATACATTAGGGACCATTTACCTAACTTGCCCCTGGTTCTCAAGATAAAGGTAACTGTTATTCAGTGGTGTAGAACTCTACCTCATCCCCACCCTCAAGATCCACCAGCCCTTGGCTAGAGGGAGAGAAGAGGAAGGGGATGCCCTGAGAAGTGCTGCTCAGAACTTCTTCAGGAGGAACTAATGAACAAGAAAAGTGGTTTTTCTATGCATTTCCCTAATACTTGAAATCATGATTTCCAGCAGGCATTTTATCACAGCTTGGGTGAGAGTCACAACTGGCTAGCTCAATGACTTGATCACAGCTTAGAGAGTAATTCCAGGTCAGATTAAATGACTTTTTCTTTGTATATTTTTCTTTTTTATTAATTTTTGACTTTTTATTTGAAAGTAAACTGTGCCCACCCACATTTCCCTCCTCTTCACCACCTTCCCCTATTTAGACTTACAGTTCGAGAACCATAAGGGTTATATAATCCACCATTGTACAATGATGCCTAAGGAACAAAGGAAATATCACTTAGCTATTTAGCTTCAAGGTTGTTTTGAAAATGACTTAATGTTTTCACAATACTCA
Organism: Gorilla gorilla gorilla; assembly: GCF_029281585.2. Classification (NCBI taxonomy): domain Eukaryota; kingdom Metazoa; phylum Chordata; class Mammalia; order Primates; family Hominidae; genus Gorilla; species Gorilla gorilla. Next base: position 47,008,793 of record NC_086017.1, read on the forward strand.
GTACCAAAAAAGTTTTGGAGAATGATATAAGTGTATAGCCTCCCAGAATGAAAACCCTGAAGGCAGTAATACTCATTTATATGCATAAATTGCTATCAACCTTGTACTTCATTTTTTAAAAAACACCCCTGGTTACAGTATTTTCTTTCACCATCATGTTATGAAACTGGGAGAATTAACGTGTACACATTTACTTTCTCAAAAGAGGAAACAGAGCAGGAAAGGAAACTGAGGTACAAAGAGCATTTTGCCTACTACTACAATGAAATTAAGTTATAAAACCTCAGGATCCCAGTCCACTAGAACAGGTCACAACACAACAAACAGCTTGAAAGCAACAAATTCACAGCTCACACATTACACAGAGCTACTGCTTTTACTTTTCTAGTCAGCTTGCTTTATTAGATCCTAGTATCAGAGGCCAAGATCATAACTGTCCCAAAGAAAAACAATATCCTTTCCATAAGCAGCCATCTCACAAAAGTATGTGAGTGTGTGGTAGGACTCAAGCAAATCTATCTTCTCTAGATAAAAAAAAACTGATTCTAAGCAAGGGCTACTAACAGCCCTCTGTGAAAGGAATATGGTCATTTTTAATACCCTAAAGTTGTATATTTTAAGCACAGGCAGCACATTCTGCAGTATACATGACACTAAAATCATGTGTCCTTAACTATTTTGGAGAAAAGCTGTCAAGCCATAGAGTTAGCACCATGACATTGACCCCACCAGCAGTGCACACACTGGAAGAGGAAAATACAAACCAGACTGGCACTTCTCAGCAGACCAGAATTTGCAGTAGGAGAGGCCTAAGAAAAAAGTGTATTATTAAACCCCAAAAAAAGCAACTGGTAGCTCTAAAGGCAGAACATTCCTCAGAAAGTACTAACCCTGTCACTCTTATATGTTGCCAGAGGGTCACTGTACAGGGAAGAAGACTGCTAAGAGACAAAAACAAAATAAATAAGCAAAAACAAAAACAAAGATGAATTGGTCTCACCATCATGAATGCAGAGGACTTAAGTTTATGATTTTATACTCCATAATTCATTAGCAATTCCTGAGTGCTTAAGGTAGTTAAGAAACACAAGAAATAAGAAAAACTTAAGTCATTAGAAATTGTTTTGAATATTAATTGTAAGGGATAAGAAACAGTTGGAACAGTTTTCTATAAATTATAAATATGTTTATGTCCCATTGGTCTTCGAGCATTATTGTTAGGATATGGAATGGCAAGTAAGAAAACACTGAGGGAAAGAGGGTCATGGTACCGGGAGTGTGGCAAACAGTGGCCACATCCCACTCACCCAGTTCTTATGATATTTTCAGTGATTTTATGACCAACTCCTAATTGGCTTAGACTGATTTTTGGAGAACCAGATAAATAAGCTCCAAGTTATCTCTACAAACACTCTTTTCCAAATAGATTAGAAAACCTGTTCTTCAAAACAAGCCATAGACAAAGTGCCTTAGTTGAATTAGATAAATTGTACTAGTCAATGAATCTATGCACTAAAAGAACACAGCATGTTTTTAAAGGAATTAAATCTTGCTTTTCCTGATGTCATCTGAGGACACACTTTTCAAGTTCTTTTTCACCAAACCCAATCAGAGATGAAAAATAAGAGTACTTAAGTTGCATGTGCAGGTTTTTTAAACAAAATTATTTTAAATGTACTGTGTGCCATACACTTAATGTGTCTTAAATGTATGATGTGTCAAATGCCTTTAAAAAAACAAGAGATTCTAACATTAAATAATTACATTCTTCTCATGCCACGTGTTTACATATTTATATGTAAGCTTTTTTAAAAGGGTACCCACTCTGAAGTATATGGATGCTTACAACTTATTTTGAAATGTATCAAAAACTAAGATGAATTGATGGTTAGAGGGTCAAATAGATAATTATGTGATAAAGGAAATATAATGAATTATATAATCTAAATGATAGGTATGTGATGTTCACTGTATTATTCCTTGAACTTTTTTTGTACATTTAAACATCTTTATTTAAAAATGTTTTTAATGGTACTGATTTATAAACACGATGATTGAATAGTTCCCGTTGTTTAAAGAGACTCCCACAGACTATATAAATTCAGTTACCAAAAACTAGTATATACGTAGCCATTTAGAGATTAGTTACAGCTAGTCAAAATGCAAAATGGGGAGATTAGAAATATGTTAAAAGTGAATCAAACACATAAAGCCAAAAAAGTTTAGACAAACCCGAGTGTAGTAGGCAGAGGTGGGTTTGCTATGTCTAAGACTGCTATAGTTTCTCTGGTCAAAGTAGAGGCCACTCTGCAAAAAGCAAAATTAAACACATTTTTCTTAGGCTAAATGTTAATAACCTAACAACACACAAAGGCAAAACTGAACACAAAAAGGCAAAATATGATATTGCCAAATCCCTTCTTCTCCAAAATGTTTTTAAATCATATCACATTAAGTCAAAGTGACAATTATTTCAAGCCCCTAAAACAAAGACATTACTAAATTTTTAAATTTAAAAACAAGACAATAAACCCTCAGAGAAAATGGAATGAAAACAATTTATTCTCATGCCATACTTAAGAAAGTCCTTGAACACTCCTGGACAACTGAATAATTACCAGTTTTACAATCCATCTGGCAAAGCCACAGAAGTTATTAAAGAGCTACGTATTTGGTTCCAAACATTTCCTAGTCCCATTACTTGTCAAAATAAACTGACAAATTAAATTACCAAAATGAAAGAGAGAGTACAATAAATATGGTTTGATCTAAAACACTTACAGCAGGTTCATTTATACAATGTACAAAATAAACAATAGTACACATTATAGCTAATTGAGGGAGAGAAAACCATCTATAAAATCCCCTTCCCAACTTCTCTAGCCATCTTTTTTACTCAAGGTTAAGCAAATTTAGGCAATCTCTGACTTAAAGACTCCATCAGTGTTGACAGTGGAGTTGAGGACATCCCTACTCCCACCCCATCCCTACCACCCCTGCCTTCCCACACCACTCCTCGCTCCCCACTCACACCCTCAACTAGGCACTAAGGCTCACCTCTCCCCAGAGATCCCAAGACCCTACCTTCCAGGGCCTCTTGTTAATTTCCTCCCCATTACATTCTCCCTTCTCTCCTCCCTTTTACCAACCAAAGCCTTCCAACCCTCTCCCCATTCAACCCATGGGAACCCTGAATTAGCAAGGAGTTGGGACTGCACTTCCTTTGCCAGTACTGTTGCAGCCTAACAGGAAATGGGTGTTCCCAATGTACCAAGTGGGCATTCTGGAGACATTATTTTCCTCACAGAAATTTGTTTAGCGGCCGGGCACTATGGCTCATGCCTGTAATCCCAGAACTTCGGGAGGCTGAGGCGGGCAGATCACCTGGGAAAACCCCATCTCTACAAAAATACAAAAATTAGCCAGGAAGAGTGGCACATGCCTGTAATCCCAGCTACTTGGGAGGCTGAGGCAGGAGAATCGCTTGAACCTGGGAGGTGGAAGTTGCAGTGAGCCGAGATCGCGCCGTGCACTCCAGCCTGGGAGACAGAGCGAGACTCCATCTCAAAAAAAAAAAAAAAGAAAAGAAAAAAAGAAAAAGAAAAAAGAAGTGTTGTTTCACAAAGTGACTAGAATAAAGAGTATATTAATTCTGCAGTTTAATTACATTATAGGTTAAAGAGTTTTTAGCAAGCTAGTATGGAAACTTTGCCATTACATATTTATTGAAGAAACTAGAAAATGCATTCCAAGTTCCCAAAACACAAACTTTTAGAATGAAACCTATTTGTGAGTTTAGTTACGGCCCATAATACCACAACTAAATCAATTCAAATTCCTAAAATAAGGATGAAAATCTTACTAAACCTATTCTTGAGGTATATTCCAAAGGACAATTAATAAGTGAAAATACTTGTTAATGAGCTTCTTGTGATATAGTACTAACTCTGGCTGCTGGGGTTTGCATATGTTAATACTAAAACTTGCAAATGAAAACAAAATTATTTTTAAATTTCTGATAAATCATGTTTCAGCAGATTATCAAGTTTCAATAATGTCCTAGTAGCACACCAAAGCAATCATAATCCTTAAGTTCCTAACAGTACTTCGTGAATTGTGATATGAGAGACAACAGAACTAACCAGTAGGTCTTTATGAGAATCAGAAGACCTCTTCTTCATTCCATGAGAGTGACTGTAAGAATGATTCTGGAAGTAAATATTTCAAGTTAACTTCAATGATTGCATAGCGAAGTTATGAAAATAATAAAATTCATCTTCAAATTATATACACAAAGGTCTATATGAGATACACAATAGTTTACATGCAATTTATTTCCCAAAGGTTAGTAAACAATTCACTGCACTTTACTAGCTAGTCTACCTGGCCTCTCTACACATCTGCATTCCTCCCTCACCTCCCTCTGTGCCAAGCATCTGTGTATCTGGCCAGCTAAAGAAAACTTGATTAGAACTAAGAGCCAGGCAGGATATTTGTGGAGACCTTCACACCACACTTGAGTCCCTCTGACTTCTTTTTTTTCTTTTTCAATAGAAACAGGGTCTCACTCTGTCACCCAGACTGGGGTATAGTGGTACAATCATGGCTCACTGCAGCCTAGAACTCCTGGACTCCTGCCACAGTCTCCTGAGTAGGTAGGACCACAGGCATGTACCACTACACCCAGCTAATTTGGGGTTGGGGGAACAGGTAGAGACAATGTCTTGCTATGTTGTCCAGGATGGTCTTGAACTCTTGGCCTCAAGTGATCCTCCTGCCTCAGCCTCCCAAAATGCTGGGATTACAGGCATGAGACACCACTCCTGGCTAAGGGTATAGGTAACAAGATAATTCATTTCCTTCTATAGTCTTCCTTACCTAAAGGTCAAAAAGCAATCTTTTGGAACAATTAAAACAGGACTGAGAGAACAAAGAACATGACATTAAACTGTCCCAGACAGTACTCTTAACCCAAATTAGTGAATCCACAGTATGTAATGCTCAGGAGGAAAACAACCAACATGGTATGGATTGCCCAGCATACCATAAATGGTCACCTTATAAAAGGGTCCCTTGAAGACAGGATTGTCTCAATACCTAACTTTTCCTAGGAGTACACAGCCAAGTACATATGGGGAAATTAAGGCCAGCAATACTACTAAATACGTAAATTGGTAGATAAGAAATCTAATCTAGGTACGTACTACTTGCCTGAAATAAGAGAGTGTGGCTAGAAGTGCCCTACCTATCAAGAGCCAAAGGCAACAGACTGCTCTAGGTAAACCATCTCACATATATATAGCTGTATCCCCAATCAATGATTAAAAACTCATTTTTCTTTTTTTTTTTTGAATATGCATCTTTTTATACATTACTCTGAATATTTTAAGAGATGTCCGTAATTTAGAAACTCAGGCAACCTATTGACAAAATATTAACCCAAGAAAAACAAGCTATAACTTAAATTCCTTGGTTAATGACATACCATAAAAAACTAACCAAATCAAACCAAAATGTTTGGACATAACTGATGTCTTAGGTGTCCTCTAACACTACTGGATGTTTTCTATCTAGCAACTTCACACCTGCTAGCTTTGTGACATATGACATAAAACACAGTTTGGGCTTGTGCTCAACATGAAGACATGTTTCTAACAGTGTTAGAATGACAATGAGTATATGTTAGGTGGGTGGCTCATCATTTTAAGAAAAGATATATTACTACCAGCTGGGCATGATGGCTCACACATGTAATCCCATCACTTTGGGAGGCCAAGGTGGGAGGATCACTTGAGACCAAAAGTTCGAGACCAGCCTGGACAGCATAGCAAAACCCCATCTCTACAAAAAAAATAAAACAATTAGCTGGGCATGGTGGCACATGTTTATAGTACTCGCTACTCAGAAGGCTGAGGTGGGAGGATCCCTTGAATCCAGGAGTTCAAGGTTGCAGTCAGTAAGCTATGATTGCACCACTGCACTCCAGCCTGGTTGACAGAGAGGGACCCCATCTTTAAAATTAAAAAAAAAAAAAGATATTACTACCAATCCTAGTCCTCAATAGATAAGAATAACTTGTGTCTAATTCTGAAATCCTAAAGAAAAAAATTACTATTCATGCCACAACCATGAAACATTAGCTTTTTGCTTTGTTAGTCACACATTTTCCCCAAAAGTTCATAACAAAGCCATGAAAGTTAGTCATATTCTATAATTAGCATCAACAGATGTTTATAAAGTAAAATTCCACATATAACACAAAGTCATGCGCTACATACTAATGATGAAAGTCTTGATGATCTATCCTTGAACATATCATACTGGGTTTCAGCAAAACATGAAAGCTGGTTTGTTTCCAAATTCAGAAATATAAAGAAGAGAAGAGGTAATATTTGAGGTTATTTAAAAAATCCAGCACTATTTTAAAATAAAAAATTATTAAACATGAAAGCTAATCCAGTTGAATTAAAAAATATTCTTCCTCCTACTTGTTCCTAGTATAAAGTATTGCTAAACTGTATGTATATTCAAAACTGTATGTTTTTCTTTTAAACAACAAAATTCATAATCAGTAATAGTGATATGATTCAATCTCAGTACACTATAGCACAAAACATCCTAAGGGAGCCTTTAAATACAAGAATTAAGCATTCTAAAGTCAAAAATGCTTTTTAAGAAAATTATTATCACTTTTAACATCATTTCCTATTGTTTGAAAAATGGCAAAAGCAAAGGATGAACAGGCAATGAGGCAAGCTGACATAACAAGCATGGTCAAGCTTACAAAAGAACAATTGCAGCACCAAGATGGGGAACATTCCCTTGGATCTGCTTGTGAACAAACACCTAAAAACGTCCTTCCTCAAGAAAATGCCGATTTCTCATTTTGAGAAATTGGTCAACGTGTGAACTGCACAGTATACATACAGGTGTGACACTGAATATAAATCAAAGAAAAATATACAAAACTCGTAAGACCAGAACACCCACATTTCATGTAGGATCCTTTTTAAAAGTAAGATAATATGTGTAATACCGCATTTCAAATCCAGGGAAGAAAAACTAAATAGTAACTACATAGATTTATGGTTTTCACACATCGTTTCTTAAGCATTCTAGCTTATATTTTTAAGCTGTCTACCCAGAAAGTCATATACAAAACAAATAAAAGCAATGAACAAGTTCCTCAGGTAGTTTAAATACTAATTGTTTGATAAAAATATCTTTCTTTTCCAACTCTTATATTCATTTAAAATTTTAAGGAATACTATTCAAAAACCCAATCTAAAGTAACATTTTCATAAGGATAGGTTGCAATTCATCAGTAGTTCATAAAATCAACTTAGTAGGGTCAACCAGCTTTTTTTTTTTTTTTTTTTGAGACGGAGTCTGGCTCTGTCGCCCAGGCTGGAGTGCAGTGGCGCAATCTCAGCTCACTACAAGCTCCGCCTCCCGGGTTCACGCCATTCTCCTGCCTCAGCCTCCCGAGTAGCTGGGACTACAGGCGCCCGCCACCACGCCCGGCTAATTTTTTTTTGTATTTTTAGTAGAGACGGGGTTTCACCATGTTAGCCAGGATGGTCTTGATCTCCTGACCTCGTGATCTGCCCGCCTCGGCCTCCCAAAGTGCTGGGATTACAGGCGTGAGCCACCGCGCCCGGCCAACCAGCTTTTTTTGAGACAGGGTTTCACTCTTTTGCCCAGGTTGGAGTACAATAGCTTGATCATAGTTCACTGCAACATCGAACTCCTGGGTTCAAGTGATCCTCCCACTTCAGGCTCCCAAGTACCTGGAACTACAGAACTACAGGCACATGCCACCATACTTACCTAATTTTTTTTTTTTTTAATTTTAGGAGAGGGGGTCTTGCTATGTTGCCCAGGTTGGTCTTGAACTCCTGGGCTCAAGCAATTCTCCTACCTCAGCCTTCCAAAGGGCTGGGATTACAGGCAGAGGCCACTGTACCCTGCCCTCAACCAGCATTTTAAAAACTAAACTAGAAGAGAAAATATTAGAGGGTGTTCTGCAAAGTAAGTGCAAATATTATTTTGTGAAACTTTTGTTTCAATAATGTATTTTCTATACTTTTACATATATACAAATCCACATGCATGAATCTTCATGTGTATACTGACTTACGGTGTAAAATGTATTTCTTGTTGTAGAGATCACAATTTTTAAACAGCTTAAAGTATATTAGAAAATCAAAGTATATAATCTAGTTCTAATAAGACATTAAAATAATAGTTCAGTCAGAATAAAGCCCTTCCATTCATGCCTAATGAAATGGTCATTTACAAAAAACATTGCAGAAACCTCAAAAAATAAATTCCATAAGTATCAGACTAAGTGGTACCATTTTACCACTGGTATAAATTCATTGAAAATGTTATTGTAATAAATACCAATTTTATTGGAGCAAAATATCTGTACCGCATGCTTTTCTTATATTATCCTGAAACTAACAGAAAACACAATAAAAATATTATTATTGCATGTGTAACAAAATCTTGTTACAAAATTTTCTAAAATGCGTAATAGTATGCATTTAAACTGTGTAGTAGTAAAATGTCACTTACCATGGAGAGACACTTCCCCAAAAATAAAGTTGCTTCTCTATAGAAATTTCTAAATTAAAAAAATGTCTAACCCTTTTGTTTAAAAAAAAAAAAAAACCTCCATGACCAAAACATATTACTCAAGTCACACATTCTAGCAGATAAGCTATTCCATCCTCCAAACAAGGTAAGTTCATGGAAAAGAGTAGCTGTCTTTCCTCTTATCATCCTCTCTGTAGCACCAGTGGCATTTTACACAGGCATAGGATTTGACAAGCCAAATTGGAATTAACCTGTTTCAATTTTCCTTTTCCAAAATACAATGTAGAATTCAGCTGGTTTAAAAAAAAATGTTGAATCTATCTGGTATGAAAATCCATAATTTGGGCATACCAATTTCTACTAGAACACTGGGCAAACAAAAAAAGTCACCCCAGTAAGTAAAAGTTGGCCTTTATATTGTTGTAAAGAAAAGAAAGATTCATCAAAGGAGGTAAAAGTGAAAATAGTAAGGGCTCATTTCCAAATTTTTGATGCTATAACCATAGAGAAAAAAGAAATTCTTTTTTAACTTTTAAAGTTAAAAAAAAATCCAAAATTTGCTATTGTAATCTTTTAAAGAAATTTTAACTGTCAAACTTGCCTGAAAGTTTTCATTAGGAAACAAACTAGAAAGAAAGTACATACAGTGAACAAAGTTCAGCAAGTGTCAATCTCTATTAGAATGTACCTATTACTGAAATATCAAGGACACTGAAAGTCAAAAGTGAATACGTAACACTAATACCACACATTTTCCTGGGCTACACACCATAGTGTCTTTCCTTTTGGGTGTACTGGCTCTACTCCAAAGTGTCCCAGTTATATCCTTTGATGGGTTCTTCAATAGAATTAAACAGTGTAATAGTAAATGATAAAACACAAAATTGTAAGTATATTTTAAAAATTAAATTCATTAAAATTATACCAAGGCTACTGGTATATAAATAGTAACTAAATACATGCAACAGTAAAAATCTCCACCAATGAGAAAAGGCAATGTATCCCTACTGCTCTGATTCAATCAAGATCACTTTTTCTTCGTTTTTATGCTGTGGCACAATCAACGCTCACTGCAGCCTCGACTTCCCGGACAGCTCCCACCTCAGCCTCCCAACTGGCTGAGACCACAGGCATGCAGCACCACACCCAGCTAATTTATTTTATTTGTATTTATTTATTTTTAGTAGATACAAGGTCTCACTACTTTGCCCAGGCTGATCTCAAACTCCTGGGTGATTCTGCTGCATCAGCCTCCCAAAGTGCTGGGATGAAAGGCGTGAGCCACTGTGCCTGGCCAAGATCACTTCATTTTCTAATTTTGGATCTCTACCTTACTGTCTTCTTGTATTTCAATGTATAAAGCAATGACCATGCAGCTACTAATGTTCTGCACTATTAATAATCCAATCATTATACAAAACTAATAGACACAGATTGTTTCAATTCTAAATTCCTAACTTTGATTTAATCTTCCCTCCCCCAATCCTACCATTCACAGTCTTGAACTACCTTTGCTGTTTTTATTTTTATACATAATGTCTATAGCACTGACACCAACATTTCCAGCCCATAGCCCATATAGCTTCTGGTAAGCCACCTTTCAAAAAGATAGTATATGAAAGTTAATTGGACAAAAGGAGAAACCTAAAGTCCTAAGAATGCAGCATAAGACCATAAATATATCCACCTCACATTCAGGTACTGCTAATGTTCACACATCAAATACTACGTTCAAAAAGTATTAGACCTCTTAGTACACGGCCTTAAGTTTTTAAAAATAACTGGCTGAGAAATGCATAACTCCAAAATTACATAGCAAACCACAAGGAAATTTAGGTCAGTGTTTAGGCCATCTACAGAGGACAAAAGTTGTCTAACAATTCAGCTTAATGGAGAAATTATTTTAAAAGCAAATAATTTGATGAAAACTTAGAACTCTCAATATTATTTGGGTAAAACAGAAAAAGTTTTATCTCAATTATATTTCTTTTAAATGAAATTAGTAGTGAGCCTTCAGACTTGTTTCCAGGAAAGTCTAAACATTTAAACTGTGTTAGATGTGCACTCACAGAGAGTAATGTACTAGAATCTCCTCTAGGATGTAAAACTTTTATTAATTTTTACATTTATACATTGACGTTTTTAAATACTGGGGGTTTTATTCTATCCCATAGTAACAAATTTTCAAAATCAACATAATGAAATTAAATACTGGAGTTATATCTTAAATTTGTTTAATGATACAAATGCCATAAAAATAAAATCAACCTGATTACTTTATATACATTCTGGTATATAGTTATTATCGGTTTAACTGCAGATTCCTTTTTTGTTTGCAGATTTGTTTTAAAGGCCCCCAAATGTTCAAATTTTGCTGGTTCTACCTTTAAGTTAAACAAATATATAATCAAATTTCCTACGGTCACATACAAATTTACAAATAACCGGCTTAATAACAACTGTGTGAAAATACACACTACGAACATTATAATGAAAAGCAAATGAAAAAGCCATAAATACAAGAAGAGGATTATTTTCACAGCCTTTGAGACTTAACTTTAAAGCTTTTATTGACTGACTCCCTGCACGATTCTTTACAAAATATTTATTTTAATTTTTATTTTGAGACAGAGTATCACTCTGTCACCCAGGCTGGAGTGCGGTGGCACGATCTCAGCTCACTGCAAACTCCGCCCACGGATTCAACTGATTCTCATGCCTCAGCCTCCCAAGTAGCTGGGATTACAGGCGTGAGCCACTACACCCGGCTAATTTTTGTATTTTTAGTACAGACAGGGGTTTTTGCCATGTTGGCCAGGTTGGTCTGGAACTCTGAACCTCAGGTGATCTGCTCGCCTCAGTGTCCCAAAGTGCTGGGATTACAGATGTGAGCCACCACTCCCGGCCTTTTCAAAATATTTAAAGAGAAAAAAACAAAGTACTATATCTCCAGGGAGAAGTATGATGAATTCACTATTAAAATTTTTCTACTGTAAAATCATTTATAAGCTGCCAATTATCTTAGATTTCTGTAAAGATCTGTTAATATTCTTTTTTTTTTTTTTTTTTTTTTGAGATGGAGTTTTGCTCTTGTTGCCTAGGCTGGAGTGCAATGGCGAATCTTGGCTCACTGCAACCTCCGCCTTCTAGGTTCAAGCAATTCTCCTGCTTCAGCCTCCCAAGTAACTGGGATTACAGGCATGCGCCACCACACCCGGCTAATTTTGTATTTTCAGTGGAGACAGGTTTCACCATGTTAGCCAGGCTGGTCTTGAACTCCCGACCTCGGGTGATCCACCCGCCTTGGCCTCCCAACGTGCTGGGATTACAGGTGTGAGCCACCGTGCCTGGCCAATATTCTTAAAAATCTAAAGTTTTATAACTAAAATATTCCTGATTTAGTAACCAGCTTAGTAACTTACTCTAAAAAGACAGTACATTACATTCACCAAGAAAAATAACCAGCCTGGAGAACATTCACCAAGAAAAATAGCCAGCCTGGAGTTTATATTTGTGAATATGAACATGTCAATAACTAGTATGCCAGAGCACACTCAGTTTATTAGAGTCTATTTTTATCATTTATACAGGTAGAAAGAAAATTACAGTCAGGGAAAACTAACAAATAGAGACTTTAACATGAAACATCATTTTACTGATTAAAAAAACTACATGGAAGTATACATACAGCATTGTAACCAAAATGCAATTGTACCCTAAAAGCTATTAAAATAAAAAAAATTTAAATAAAATAAAATGGAAAAAAAGAAAGTATACATACAGCATTATCAATGTGCAAAATAAAAGTGCTGCTTTAAGGTGTAAAGCATACTTTTTTAAGAGAGAAATTAGGGTCTTGGCATAATACAAGGGTTTTTAAGGAACAACTTCTCCTTCCTCCTGACTTATAACAATCCATGCAAAAAACAACCTGGGGCATTCTATAAAATGTTAATCAAAATGTCAAAGCATGATAATTCCTATACATATTCAGGGAACTTTTCAAATCAGTTGTTCAAATTTTCCACATAATAAAATTACAATTAATCATCCAAGCCCCAAAGCTATTTTGCATTTAATAAATTGTCATTTTTTAAGTTATGAAAGTAGGAAAAGTCTGAAAGTTAGAACCAAACAAATGTTATTCTACAAGATCAATCTTAATTATTTTGTGATACTTTTCCAAAATCAAAGGTCCTTCTATAGAAAAAGAGATTAGACCCATGTTAATAGATTAAAGTATTCATGATTTTAGAGTTGATTTACTTATGACAATAATTTGAAAGAAAGCATCATTTTCCAATGAAAGGTCTTTGCCAATATTTTATACTTCTTTTAAAAACGCGAAGAACTACATGAACATTGTCAGATTGTTTAGGCAACATTATTGAAGAAAGCTCACACATAAGCTTTGTATTGTGTAGACAAGTTAAAATACCAACCCTGTGACTGCCAACACTTCGACTGGACAATGCATCCTCAACACCCTGATAAAAATAAAAATAAACACAGTAAAAGTTTGTGAGTGATTACATTAAGCTAATGAGGAAAAGTATTAGAGGCAAGTGTATAGGTTATTACAAACCAGATAAGGACGATGGTGACTGGACCGGTGGGAATACCTGGCCCTTTCCGAATCTTCCTGGGAAAGGAGAAAGTACATGGAGAGTTAATCACTGAATAGACAGTTGTTTATCAGAACAACTGAGCAAAGAGCAGTCAGTTAACAGCACAGCAACAACTCCTGAGAGCAGGCAGGTTTGGATAACTTATCTTAGGGGCAGTCACATTCGTGTGTGTGTGTGTGTGTGTGTGTGTGTGTGTGTGTGTGTGTGTGTGTGTAAGTTTCAATATAGCAGTACTAGTTTTCTTTTCTTTCTTTTTTTTTTAATTATACTTTAAGTTCTATGGTACATGTGCACAAAGTGCAGGTTTGTAACATATGTATACATGTGCCATGTTGGTGTGCTGCACCCATTAACTCATTATTTACATTAGGTATATCTCCTAATGCTATCCCTCCCCCCTCCCCCCACCCCACAACAAGCCCTATGTGTGATGTTCCCCTTCCTGTGTCCAAGTGGTTCTCATTGTTCAATTCCCACCTATGAGTGAGAACACGCGGCGTTTGGTTTTTTCTCCTTACGACAGTTTGCTGAGAATGATGGTTTCCAGCTTCATCCATGTCCCTACAAAGGACATGAACTCATCCTTTTTTATGCCTGCATAGTATTCCATGGTGTGTATGTGTGGGGCGGTCACATTCTTTGGTTGGAAAGAAAGTAGAAATAATCTTGGCAATGTTCCTATTTTATCAGGCGTATGTATGTCAGACCACTTGGAATGGTCTGTATAAGACCAAGAGAGTTCAATATACCAAGATAAAAATGTGCAAGTATACTTAACAAAGAGAACTTGAGTTCAGCATTAAAAAACGACATTAATCTATTTTTTTCATTGTGATCATCAGTTTATGCAGGTAGGAAGAAGTGTTTACATTATCACTGATGTATTTTAAGACAGTACATGATTCTAAAAATACTTGGATTATAATTTTGCACTTACTGTAAAGATTTTTTTTCACCACTCTAACTAGAAAAGAACTAACTGAAACAGAGCCTGATTGTGTTGTTAATATGAGAAACTACTTATACCTAGAAGTAATTACATATATATTTTAGAGTTGGTCAAGTTATCTCGAATAATGCCATAAGCAGATTTTTTTTAAAAAATGATTGCAGCCTAACAGTTGACTAAATTAAATGTAATTCTAAACTTTTCCACATTTAGCTATTAGCAATGGAGCATTAAGGCCTGAGTCATGTGAGATAAAACGGCTAGTCCCTAAAACCTAATCATCTCAAACAGTGAGGAATTTCTGATCTTTCAGAATTTCAAGTCCAAAGTGTTAAAGTAATGTGTGCTGACTGAAAATCTATACATTACTGACCAACTGGGTTCATAGCTTATCAATGCTGTATTTTTGCAAAATGAATCAATGCCTCAAAACTCCCTGGTTGACATCTGCTGTGACTGATGCCCTTGACCAAATCTATGCTGAAGTCTGTTTATAAGCACTGCTATGATTCAATTTCTAATCAGGTATTCTGATCTTTAGGAATTCGTCACTGATTTACATTTGTTGTTGTTGTTGTTGTTGTTGTTCTTTGAGACGGAGTCTCACTCTGTCGCCCAGGCTGGAATGCAGTGGCGCGACCTCAGTTCATGGCAACCTCAGCCTCCTGGATTCGAGCGATTCTCGTGCTTTGGCCCCCTACTAAGTAGCTGGGACCACAGGCACCCACCACCACACCCGGCTACTTTTTGTTTTAGCAGAGATGGGGTTTCGCCATGTTGGCCAGGCTGGTCTCGAATTCCTGACCTCAAGGGATCTGCCCACCTCGGCCTTCCAAAGTGCTGTTATTACAGGCGTGAGCCACCATGCCTGGCCACTGATTTACATTTTTTGTTACGCAATAGGCACATGTAGTCTGCAAGAAGCCAAGAAAATTTCTTCCCTTTCTTTATCAACCACAAAAGTTTTGGGGGCATGTGTGTTAGCCTAGAAGGGCAGGTACAGCTTAGTAAGTGGTAATCAGTTCTAGGCTACTTAGTTTGGTTAGTTCAAAAAGCCTTTACTATAAGGTGAGTTAACTCAACATGCCTCTTCCAATATTATTTGGGGTACTAGGGTAAATATACTGTTTAATGTCTAATCTTCCCTTTATTCTAGCCTTTTTTCCATTCCATCTATCACACAGAGCATTTTCAAAAATCTCACCTAAAGAGCATATCCCATTAAAGATGCAGCAAAGACAGATGAAGTCATACTTTTAATTATGCCCCTTATATTAATAAAAATAATTATAAATTAAAATACCTTATTAAGTATTGATACATAGTACCTCTATATTTAAACAACTTTTCTTGCTCCATTTGAAAAATTGGCCTAAAAAGACTTCTGAAAACTACAGAATAAAATATAAACCCCCATACAGGTCAGTTAATTTGGACAGAGAGTATAGTTTATTCCACAGTCACAAACTATACCTTAAATAAGCACTGCCCAATACAACTTTCTCTGACCACGGAAATATTCTATATTTGTGCTAATGTAGTACCCACTAGCCACACGTGGCTACTGAGCACTTGAAATGCAACTGAGAAACCAAATTTTAAATTTTACTTAATTTTAGTCAATTTAAATTTAAATTTAATTTCCTACATGGGGCTACCATACTTGATAGCACTTCTCTAAACCTATTTGACAAATATGTTTACGTAAAACTGTAAGGCAAGCTCAAGGCAAATTTTAATTATACCAAAAACGTTCAAAACACATATTCTACTAAGAGCCTGCCAAGTAGGACCACTCTCATATAGAAACGCAAAACATTTGGGTCATTTTTAATTACTTCTACCTTGAATACTTTTGCACAGTGGCAAACATGAGGGAAACAGACCCTGGTAGCAATGATATAAAGTGACCCTGGTAGCAATTCTATTTTTAAGAGCTAGAAGAGTCCTTAGAGATCATCTAGTCTGACCCCTTCATTTTGCAGTAAGAAAGTTGCAGCACAGAAGGATTAAGTAAGACTCTATGAGATCATAAAGCTGAGACCAGCATTTAGATGTTTTTATTCACCAGACAACTGAACTGTAAAGGTAACATCCTATACTGGCTAAATTTCCACCAATTACATAAGAAAAAAAGAAAGAAAGAAAATGGCAAGGTATTCTGGTTTTTACTCAGAGATTCTTCCTTCTCTGGAAGAACAAAAAGCTTCATTTGCCAGGTATTTCTAGAGCACTATTTATATTGCCAGTAGGTTTCTCTTGAAGAAATTATACCAGTGGACAAAGATAATAGATTACAGCAAACTGTGTTCTTAGGTGCCAGTTACAAGGTGTATCCCTCTATTCCACAGTGAGGAAAATAATACATCGTCATTATCCCAAAAGTCCTTATTAGCACTAAAGCACTAAAGACTGGACACACAGTACAATGCCTTAAAAAAAAGACATGTATTTGTTCAAAATGCTGTTTTGATACATTTAATGAAAATGAAATATACTCTTTGTTTTTAAACGTTCACCTGAAGGGAGGATGAATGGTTCTATTAAAAGAAAACCACAGTCCCATGAATATACCTGGCCATCTTTTCTGTCAACAAATAGTATTTGTTACTAAGTTGACGCTAAAGTCATTCCTTCAGTTTCAAATTAGAAGGAACTTCAAAAACCGTATTTACTCTTCAAGACACGCATTTACTCTTTCAGAATCACCACTGATTAAGAAAGACACCCAGTTTAAAAATAGAATCATTGGGTTCATGGAAAGTTGACTAAACTAACACTAATGGGAGGCCCAAGAAGGTGTGGGTCCTTTTCTTCCTGGTCCTTTCACCTTCCAGCACATTACCAGGTGTGGCACTCTCTCATACCTTCAAATACTGGTTCTGCCAATGACTATGCAAGTTATTTACTTAACCAATTCTTTATAAACATATCTATAAAATTGAGACAGTAATACTGTCTTATAATGTGAAATAAAAACCTATGTAAAAAGCCCTAGCACAGTGCTGATATACAGTATGCACTCAAAGTTGGACTCATTTCTGAGCTTCCTTCCTTTTCATTCCCTATTCATGTCCCAACATCACACTCCCACCCAAAAAAAGGTATTATAATTAGGAGAAATTACAAATATAGGAAAATTTCCTTCCTTCTAGTAACTGACAATCCTATTGTGGATTGTGTGTGTATGCATCATTTATTTTACTATAAACATTAGCCATTTATATTTTGTATTGTAACTATTACATGCCAACTTCTGCTTATGGGCTCACAGATAAAGCAGCCAGAGAGACAAAGATAAATGAGCGGAAGAATCAGTTTAATTTTTTTCTTTTTTTCTTTTTCTTTTTATTTATTTTGTTTACCTTCAACCAACTCACACCAAAGAATCAGTTTTTTGTTGTTGTTGTTGTTGTTTGTTTGTTTGTTTGTTTGAGACAGAGTCTCACTCTGTTGCCCGGGCTGGAGTGCAGTGGCACAGTCTTGGCTTACTGCAACCTCCGCCTCCCAGGTTCAAGCGATTCTCCTGCCTCAGCCTCCCTGAGTAGCTGGGATTACAGGCACCCGCCAGCGTGCCTGGCTAATTTTTGTATTTTTGGTAGAGACGGGGTTTCACCATGTTGGCCAGGCTGGTCTCAAACTCCTGACCTCAGGTAATCCACCTGCCTCGGCCTCCCAAAGTGCTGGGATTACAGGCATGGGCCACTATGCCCAGACCCAAAGAATCAGTTTTAACAGGGTAAAAGCAAGTGTCAGAACGGGTTAGAAGTGATAATTATTCCCATCTGAAAAGAAATGCCACTTTCTCTGCAGGTCCAAGTCCTGCCCATAAATCAAGACTTGGATTAGTCACTACCTGAATTTTAAAACTCTAGCCCAAAGGTCACCCCTTTCAATGAAAATCTAGCGTACTCACTGCCTAAACTATACACATTTCACAGAGGTTTAAAAAAAAAAAAAAAAGATTTGGCTGGGCGAGGTGGCTCACACCTGTAATCCCAGCACTTTGAGGAGGTTGCAGTGAGCTGAGATTGTGCCACTGCACTCCAGCCTGGGCAACAAGCGCGAAACTCCATCTCAAAAAAAAAGAAAGAAAGAAAGTTGCTTGTTTAGCAGCAATCAGACAGTGGTTCTCAACCCTTTAGGAATTACAGACTACTTTGAGAATCTGACAATAAAAATACCTGTGGGCATTTCCCATAAAAATAATTACATTTGAAAGTCTGCAGTAGAATTTAAGGCTTCATATCCCTCTCCCAAGCCTAGTCATATACCAAGTTAAGAAGCCCTGTAATAGGAGACAGTGGGGAACTTACCAAGCATAAAAAAAAGTTCAAATTTAGGAATGATTCACATTATCTAACATTTTACTGATTCACAAGTTGTTTTTATAGCTAACAAATTTGAGAGTAGTGGTAGAGAACTTAAAAAGGACCTGAAGGAGTTGATATAATAAGAGTAATTTTCAGAGGAAATGAAAAGAATTACTTGGGTCATCTTTCAATGAAGACCATGTGGACTTATTTTTTTTTTAAAACAGGGGAGAGAGAAGCGGGGAAGAAAAGAACAAACCCATAAAAAGAAAACACACATTCATTTTCTCACTCTTTCTTGATCAGGAGCATTCATGAGATGAAGGTGAGGATACTGACTACAACATAAAATGGCAGGACTCCAAGTATACCTCTGGTCCACTATAGACAGAATAGACACTCTGACCTTTAGGTTCACACAGGCCAAACACTCCTACTTTGCAAACTATTCGTTAATGTTTTACTTCAAGACTGCATTATTTCAGCAATTGATCACAACATGCAGGACAGGCAATACTGGCCTACCAGCCACTTCTGAATCTGTCCCCACTTCCGATCAAAGGAATGAAGAGAGTACTAGAAATGCAAAAATTTCATAAACCAAATAGTTTCTAACATATTGCATTCTCCAAAAACCTTAAATTAATCATACACATTTTCCCTAAAGAACAATGATAGCTGACTCAAAGTTACACATTCAAAATACAGAAAATTAGTAAGCTAAATATGTTCAATAGTAAGAGATGCATGTTTCCCTGTAGTTTAGAGAACCGTAAATAGAACTTACATTTAATAACTGTCTCATTCACTTATTTATTTATTTATTTATTTTGAGACAGGATCTCACTTAGTTGCCCAGGCTGGAATGCAGTGGTGCCATCATAGCTCACTACAACTTCAAACTCCCAGGCTCAAGTGATCCTCCACTTCAGCTTATCCACTTATTATTATATTTAGTATAATTTTAGGAGTAAAAAGACAACGGATTGCAACACTTCCTCTTCAAGAACCGCATTCCATACTTGAAACTATACATGAGGTTAAAAGAAAATTCGCAACATGTCAATTGTTAGTGTTTTTCTTGAGCTGTGACAATATAAAATATTTACATTGCTTTTTAACCTGCTCACAGAAAATTCACCACCAAAATCAAAAGAAAGTGTTTAATACTGTCCCATAGGCTTTTGCCCCTTCATACCACTACAACATCAAAAATATTTTTTATGGGAATTTTCAGGACCAAGTCAATGTCAGAAAAGTAAAAGCATATTTATTTCATTTTAATCAGCCCAATTTCCATATGCCTATTCTTAAAAATTTTTTTCTTGTTTTCCTTTCTGATAAAATTATACTGAAAGTTTGTAAATTATAGAAAAGTACAGAAAGAAAGTAAAACCAACAATAATTCCACCATAGACAAACTGCAGTATTAATAATCACTTCTTTCTAGTAGTTTTTTGATGCTATATATGGGTACTGGTTTTTGTAATAAAAAATTGGGGTCCTACAAATTTTATTGTTTTGGTTTGCTTTTATCTCATATTCTTACATATTTTCCTCTATTATTAAATATGTTTTAAAATTGTAAGTCTGAATGACTTTACAGTGTTTTACTATATAGATATCATAATATAATTAATCAAAATTTTAGGACAATTAAAGCTATACTACACTTTGTCATTGCTAAAGCTACCTTAGCTAATGTAAGTAAAGCACTCATAATACTAGTAACTTATAACAATGGACACGATAATAGCTATAAATGTGCTTGTTGTTACTACTTAAAACAAATATCACATTTAATTTGCTGGCACAGAATGGCTTGATAAAATACATACATCAGTTTATACTATTTTCAATGTTTCAAAGGAAACCAGATTCACATCAGAATAAACTAGCCAAGTACTGATTTTGGGGGAGACAAATATGAAATTAGGGTTATTCCCTCAA
Organism: Gorilla gorilla gorilla; assembly: GCF_029281585.2. NCBI lineage: Eukaryota > Metazoa > Chordata > Mammalia > Primates > Hominidae > Gorilla > Gorilla gorilla. The sequence goes on from NC_086017.1 coordinate 47,029,234, forward strand.
ATTACCTCTTTTTGTTGCCGTTCCAGTTCTCTCATGCGTATATCTCTTGCTTCTGCCCGGGCAGCCCGTTTTGCTGCCAGCCTTGCCTCTGCCTGAAAAGTAATATAAAACTCAGCTTTATACAACAAAAACAAAAACAACCTGTACACCAGATTTGAAAATAAAGAACAAACGGGACATTACCATGCAAAAGGGGTGGGCAGGACAAGATATTATCTGTCAGCAAGCAAGTTTGATTGATTGTTTTAATCAACTCTTATAAACTTATTTCTTTCTCTAGTTCATAAGTCTTTCCTCAAATCCGGGCCTTTACCTTTAACTTCTTGTTTGATTACACACTCAACACATTTCATACAGTTTGTTATATGCCTCTAAAACTTACTCTTTTTCCAGAATTTTTTCCCCGTTGATTCAATCATATAAACTAGAAACTTCAGAGCCAACCTCTCTTTCATTTTGGACACTGCCAATAATCAGTCTCCAAGTACTGACAATTCTCTACCACTGAGTCTCTATCAAACCCATCTCAGCTTTCTTTATTCTCACTGTTCCTGCTCATTTCAGGAACTCTTCATCTCCCCACTCCCCACCTCTGTTTTAAAATTGAGACAGAATTCACATATCATCAAATTCACTATTTAAATGTATACAATTCCGACTGGATGCAGTGGCTCAGGCCTGTAATCCCAGCACTTTGGGAGGCCAAGGCAGGAGGATCATATGAGGCCAAGAGTTTGAGACCAGCTTAGGCAACATGATGAAACCCTGTCTCTACTAAAAATAAAAAAAATAGCCAGGTGTGGTGGTGCACACTTGTAATCCCAGCTACTTGGGTGGCTGAGACAGGAAAATTACTTGAACCTGGAAGGTATAGGCTGCAGTGAGCTGAGATCATGCCACTGCACTGCAGCCTAGATGACAGAGTGAGACGCTGTCTCAAAAATAAATAAATAAATGTATACAATTCTGTAGTTTTTAGTATACTCACAGGATGTGCAATCATCATGACTAATTCAGAACATTCTCACACCCCAAAATGAAACCTGGTACCCATTAGTAGTCATTTCCCATTAACCCTTTCTCCCAGCTCCTGGCAACCACTAATCTACTTTGTGTGTCCACGCATTCGCCTATTCTGGAAATTTCATATACATGGAATCATACCATAGGAATTCTTCATCTCTTGCTTACAGTTACCTCCAAATCCATCTGCCTACTTCCAGAATCTGCCTTATAATTTATCTTCTACATGGTTATATGATGGACAAATCAGCCTTTCAAAATGTATTATTTCTGATCACGTCATTCCACTGCGTAAAATCCTCCACCAACTCCTTATTACTTATGGTTAAAGCAAAAATTCCACAGAACAGCACAAAGGGAGGAACAGAAAGAAGAAAGGTAAAACTGAAATAAGGCTCCTCACAGTCAGGTCCCCACCTTACTTCCAAGTCCAGTAGTTCCCCCCTTATCTGTGGTTTCAGTTACCCATGGTTAACCAAGGTACAAAAATATTAAGTGGAAAATTCCAGAAATAAACAATTCATAAGTTTTAAATTGTACGCCATTCTGAGTAGTATGATAAAATCTCTCAGGATGTCAATCATCCCTTTGTCGAGCATATCCATCCTGTCTATGCTACCCATTTGTTAGCTGTCTCAGTTATCAAATCACAGTGATTGTGTTGGAGTAATCCTCATTTTATTTAATAATGGCCCCGAAGAGCAAGAGTAATTCTGACAATTCAGGTATGCCAAAGAGAAGCCATAGAGTGCTTCCTTTAAGTGAAAAGGTGAACGTTCTACCTTAATAGAAAAAAAGAATCATGCACTGAGGTTGCTAAGATCTATGGTAAGAACAAACCTTCTATCCACGAAATTGTGAAGAAGGAAAAAGAAATTTGTGCTAGTTTTGCTGCCGCACCTCAAACGGCAAAAGTTACAGCCACAGTGCATGATAGTTAAGATGGAAAAGGCTAATTACATTTGTAGGTGGAAAACATGAACAGAAATGTGTTCCGATTGATGGCAATCAGGTTGGCTACTATCCACAGTTTCAGGCATCTGCTGAGGGGCTTGGAATGTATCTCCCATGGATTGGAGAGGTGGGGACTACTCTACTTGCTCCACGTGTACTGGATGCATCCCATCTCTCTCCATTCCTGGACTCTATTGTGTTCTGTTACGCCTCTCTTCACAAACTGTTTGGCAGGAGCTGTTCTCCTTTCTCTTATTCAGTAAAATATTACCTTCTATGAAGATTCTCCCCAGTCCCTCTTTCATAAAGTAAGGCTCTATACCCATGTCTCTATTGCGGCTTTATTATGTTGTATTAAAATTCCATGCTTCTCTCACCCCACAACTTTTATGCCTCAAGGTCTGCTAAAAAAAACAAATGAATTGCAGGGCATAGGTCACAGTATCAAGGAAATGAGATAAGGAAATAGCTTAATGTGCCACATGAAACTTAGAAATCTTCTGTCTGCTTTCTATATGGTAGTGGAATGGTTTCCTCTGTCCTTGGTCACATCCTAACTCTGATTCAGACTATCCCCTCTGATAACTATAGTTGTTGTCTTCCCATGTTGTTATATTCGTGCCCAAGTCTCATAATAAGAATAAACTCAACCAATGTTTAAAAGGATCTACTACATTAAGCAATTATGCTAGGTGCTGAAAATACAGAGTAAAATATGACATCTCTGCCCTAAAGCAGCTCACAAAGTTGAAGAATACAGAGACACAACGCTTATGGGAAGGAAGCATGTAGGAGGGAGAAATTAGTTTTGCCTGGCAAAGTCACAGCAGGCTTCTAAGAAGCAGAGAGAGTTAAATAGTTAACTGCTACTCAACTATTCCAATTGTGGCAATTTCCCAGTCTGTGTAACTGATCTTTTAATAGAAAAACCCCGCAAAGTAAATTGTAATCTACCAACCGTAAGCTGTAACCACTAACAATCTAGAGAAATTAGTTTTCTCCCATGAATTTTACACTGGCCTCCGTCTTTTCAAAACCTATGCTCTGCTTCAAGTTATCTGCCTTCTTCACCCCTCTATGAGTAGACACTAGTTTCTTATTAGAGTTTTTTTTTTTTTAATAGGAAACACTTCAAGGCTTTTAAGCTTAAGTAGATAGCAAATATATTTTAAAATCACAAAGCATCAAAACTTTGAAACCTTTTTAAGAAAGCCCTATCAATGTGTAGGAATTTTCATTTACATGTATATTAGCTTTGTACCTGAAGCCTCCTTTAGAAATTTAATTCAAGAATGCTAATTTTATCCTTCTAAGATTTGTCTGTGGCCAATTCTGTACAATCTATATATACTAAAATGAGACTTCCTTCATAAAACCCAACTTAGAGATAATTAAAATCTATTCTTTAATAAGACATTTTTAACTACAAAAAGGAAAGGAACAGAAAGAACATGGGCTTCAGAGACACACAAACACCCTTCCCTTTGTTACTTAGCCAACTCAGATGTTACCTCCCTTGGAGACTGTGTTGAAGAGAGGCCACTAAAACCACATGCTTTAAAAGAAATAAACAGGATTTAAAACTACTTTATCTGGTTCTTTCTATACATTATTACTAGATGCTTGAAGCAACATGGATAAGCAGGAGTAGCAAGGAGCCAACACTGATTCCAACCTACTAGACGAAATATATGCTCTATAACTTATTGTGATATATTTTAAAATTATTTTTGAATAGACAATTATGGGTACATAAAACATACTTCTAGGTAGTTAACACTAGCATTTTCACCTCAGAATACAATCATATAAAGAGCTGCTACAGATTCATTTTAATATACACCTCATACATACAAAATAAATGGGATATAACAATAAAGGACAACCAAGATTTAACTAAATTCACAGTAAAGGCTGGGCGTGGTGGCTCACACCTGTAATCTCAGCACTTTGGGAGGACAAGGCAGGCAGATCACTTGAGGCCAGGAGTTCAAGACCAGCCTGGTCAACATGGCGAAATCCCGTCTCTACTAAAAATGGAAAAAATTAGCTGGGCGTGGTGGTGCATGCCTGTAATCCCAGCTACTCCAGAGGCTGAGGCATGAGAATCACTTGAACCCTGGAGGCAGAGGTTACAGTGAGCCAAGATTGCACTACTGCACTCCAGCCTGGGCAACAGAGTGAAACTCTGTCTCAAAAAACAAACAAACAAAACAAAATAAAGTTGGCTAAAACACACAATTACCATTTGATCCAATAATTCCACCTATGGGTATATATACAAAAGAACTGGAAAGCAGAGACAACATATATTTATATACCAATGTTCATAGCAGCATTATTCACAATAGTCAAAATGCAGAAACAACCCAAATATCTAACAATGGATGAATGGATAGACAAATTATGGCATATACATACTTTGGATCATTCAGCCTTAAAAAGAAAATTTTGATACATGCTGCAACATGGATGAATCTTGAAGACATTATACTAAATGAAATAAGCCAGACACAAAGGAGTAATATTGTATACTTCCACTTAGTGAGAAACCTAAAGTAGTCAAATTCATACAGACAGAAAGCAGAATAGTGGTTGCCAGGGACTGAGGGTAGGGGGAAATGGGACTTATATTTAATGGGTACAGAGTTCCAGTACTGGATGATGACAGAGTTCTTAAGGATAGTGGTGATGGCTGCATGACAATGCAAATGGATGTAATGCCACTAAACTATATACTTAAATATAGTTACCATGATAAATTTCATGTTACATATATTTTACCAAAAGAAGTTGGCTAATTTAAAAGTCAGAATAAGATATAAACTAGAAGTATTCAGAAGCCTAAATTATTTAAATACTTTCAGAGTCTTTTGGCTGATATGACCCCAACTGTTATAATAAAGTTAATATAAAAATTCAGAAAAATTCAGAAAAATTCAGGAGTTCAACACCAGCCTGGCCAATACGGTGAAACCCCATCTCTACTAAAAATACAAAAATTAGCCAGGCATGGTAGCGCTTGCCTGTAGTCCCAGCTACTTGGGAGGCTGAGGCAGAAGAATCGCTTGAACCTGGGAGACGAAGGTTGCAGTGAGCCGAGATGGCACCACTGCACTCTAGCCTGGGCAGCAGAGCAAGACTCTGTATCAAAAAAAAAAAAAAAAAAAAGACAGTGAAAATCATGGGCTTTGATCACTCCCAGAACAAATGCATTAGGTTGTATTTAAACTCACAGAACTTTTAAATTTGTAGAATATTCACTGTATCACTCAACGAATAATTAGGAATCATATAATGGGCACTAAGAAAGAACTTCTCGGCCTGGCGGTGGCCTGCTCCAGTTCGAGCTGGTACCTCACTGCCTCTCGCAAGAATTTGTGGATTTGGGGGTGGAACCCCATTCGGAAGAGCACAAAAAACTGCTCTTAAGTCATTGCAGAGCTACAGCTCTGGTTAGCCAGCCACAAAGTTGTCATGAGAGTCGTCTCCACGATACCAAGAGCTTGTGTCTGGCAGAGCCGGTGTGAAATGAGACAATGCTGTCCCACCTCCGGGACAACCAGGAGTTTCGGCCAGACTTTTGAGCACATACCGAGAGAGTGAGGAGCCAGATGACAAGCACATACTATGGCACTAAGACAGATTAATAAGGAACTTAGTGATTTGGCCCATGACCCTCCAGCACAATGTTCTGCAGGTCCAGTTGAGGATGGTATGTTTCATTGGCAAGCCACAATTATGGGACCTAATGACAGCCCATATCAAAGCGGTGTATTCTTTTTGACAATTCATTTTCCTACAGACTGCTCCTTCAAACCACCTAAGGTTGCATGTACAACAAGGATTTATCATCCAACTATTAACAGTAATGGCAGCATTTGTCTCGATATTCTAAGATCACAGTGGTTGCCTGCTTTAAAACTATTTCTAAAGTTCTTTTATCCATTTGTTCACTGCTATGTGATCCAAACCCAGATGACCCCCTAGTGCCAGAGAGCACATGGATCCATAAAATAGACAGACGTAAAAGTACAACAGAGGTATTTTTTTGGTGGAGACGGGGTTTCGCTGTGTCGGCCGGGCTGGTCTCCAGCTCCTAACCACGAGTGATCTGCCAGCCTCGGCCTCCCGAGGTGCCGGGATTGCAGACGGAGTCTCGTTAACTCGGTGCTCAATGGCGCCCATGCTGGAGTGCAGTGGCGTGATCTCGGCTCGCTACAACCACCTCCCAGCCGCCTGCCTTGGCCTCCCAAAGAGCCGAGATTGCAGCCTCTGCCCGGCCGCCCCCCCGTCTGGGAAGCGAGGAGCGTCTCCGCCTGGCCGCCCATTGTCTGGGATGTGAGGAGCCCCTCTGCCTGGCTGCCCAGTCTGGCAAGTGAGGAGCGTCTCTGCCCGGCCGCCATCCCATCTAGGAAGTAAGGAGTGCCTCTTCCCGGCCGCCATCCCATCTAGGAAGTGAGGAACGTCTCTGCCCGGCCGCCCATCGTCTGAGATGTGGGGAGCACCTCTGCCCTGCCGCCCCGTCCGGGATGTGAGGAGCGTCTCTGCCCGGCCGCCCCGTCTGAGAAGTGAGGAGACCCTCTGCCTGGCAACCGCCCCGTCTGAGAAGTGAGCAGCCCCTCCGCCCAGCAGCCACCCCGTCTGGGAAGTGAGGAGCGTCTCCGCCCGGCAGCCACCTCGTCGGGGAGGGAGGTGGGGGGGTCAGCCCCCCACCCGGCCAGCCACCCCGTCCGGGAGGGAGGTGGGGGGATCAGCCCCCCGCCCGGCCAGCCGCCCTGTCCGGGAGGGAGGTGGGGGGGTTACCCCCCCCGCCTGGCCAGCCGCCCCCATTCGGGAGGTGAGGGGCGCCTCTGCCTGGCCGCCCCTACTGGGAAGTGAGGAGCCACTCTGCCCGGCCAGCCGCCCCGTCCGGGAGGGAGGTGGGGGGGTCAGCCCCCCGCCCGGCCAGCCGCCCCGTCCGGGAGGGAGGTGGGGGGGTCAGCCCCCTGCCCGGCCAGCCACCCCATCCGGGAGGGAGGTGGGGGGGTTACCCCCCCGCCTGGCCAGCCGCCCCCGTCCGGGAGGTGAGGGGCGCCTCTGCCCGGCCGCCCCTTCTGGGAAGTGAGGAGCCCCTCTGCCCGGCCAGCCGCCCCGTCCGGGAGGGAGGTGGGGGGATCAGCCCCCCACCTGGCCAGCCGCCCCGTCCGGGAGGGAGGTGGGGGTGTCAGCCCCCCGCCCGGCCAGCTGCCCCATCTGGGAGGGAGGTGGGGAGGTTAGCCCCCCGCCTGGCCAGCCGCCCCGTCCGGGAGGTGAGGGGCGCCTCTGCCCGGCCGCCCCTACTGGGAAGTGAGGAGCCCCTCTGCCCGGCCAGCCGCCCCGTCCGGGAGGGAGGTGGGGGGGTCAGCCCCCCGCCCGGCCAGCCGCCCCGTCGGGGAAGTGAGGGGCGCCTCTGCCCGGCCACCCCTACTGGGAAGTGAGGAGCCCCTCTGCCCGGCCAGCCGCCCCGTCCGGGAGGGAGGTGGGGGGTCAGCCCCCCGCCCGGCCAGCCGCCCCGTCTGGGTGGGAGGTGGAGGGGTCAGCCCTCCCGCCCGGCCAGCCGCCCTGTCCGGGAGGGAGGTGGGGGGGTCAGCCCCCCGCCCGGCCAGCCAACCCGTCCAGGAGGGAGGTGGGGGGGGTCAGCCCCCCACCCGGCCAGCCACCCCGTCCGGGAGGTGAGGGGCGCCTCTGCCCGGCCGCCCCTACTGGGAAGGGAGGAGCCCCTCTGCCCGGCCACCACCCCGTCTGGGAGGTGTACCCAACAGCTCATTGAGAATGGGCCATGAAGACAATGGCAGTTTTGTGGAATAGAAAGGGGAGAAAGGTGGGGAAAAGATTGGGAAATCGGATGGTTGCCGTGTCTGTGTAGAAAGAGGTAGACATGGGAGACTTCATTTTGTTCTGTACTAAGAAAAATTCTTCTGCCTTGGGATCCTGTTGATCTGTGACCTTACCCCCAACCCTGTGTTCTCTGAAACATGTGCTGTATCCACTCAGGGTTGAATGGATTAAGGGCGGTGCAAGATGTGCTGTTAACCAGATGCTTGAAGGCAGCATGCTCGTTAAGAGTCATCACCACTCCCTAATCTCAAGTACCCAGGGACACAAACACTGCGGAAGGCCGCAAGGTCCTCTGCCTAGGAAAACCAGAGAACTTTGTTCACTTGTTTATCTGCTGACCTTCCCTCCACTATTGTCCTGTGACCCTGCCAAATCCCCCTCTGCCAGAAACACCTAAGAATGATCAATAAAAAAGAAAAAAGAAAAAAAGAAAAAAAAAAAAGTACAACAGAATATCTCGGGAATGGACTCAGAAGAATGCCATATGATGCTACCTTAAAGTCAGAATAACCTGCATTATAGCTGGAATAAACTTTAAATTACTGTTTAAAAAAAAAAAAGGCTGGGCACGGTGGCTCACACCTGTAATCCTAGCACTTTGGGAGTCCAAGGCGGGCTGATCACTAGGTCAGGAGTTCAAGACCAGCCTGGCCAATATGGTGAAACCCTGTCTCTACTAAAAATACACAAATTAGCTGGGCATGGTGGCGTGAACCTGTAATCCCAGCTACTCGCGAGCCTGAGGCAGGAGAATCGCTTGACCCAGGAGGCGGAGGCTGCAGTGAGCCGAGATTATGCCACTGCACTCCAGCCTGGGCAACAGAGCAAGACTCAGTCTCAAAAAAAAAAAAAAAAAAAGAACTTCCAGGAAAAGAGAACTAAACATGTACTATGGTTTATGTATTTCTACATTAGATACTTCCTTTACCATCAGAATTTTGTATTATGTTCTTTTGGAATTTGAGAAAAGTAGATGAGATACAATAAAAATATAAATAATTTTAAAATGAGCAAAGGATTTAAATAGACATTTCTCCAAAGAAGATATAAAAATGACCAATAAGTACATAAAAAGATGCTCAACATCATTAGTCATTAAAGAAATGTAAATTAAAACCATATTGAGATACTTGATATCCACTAGGATTGCTATAATAAAAAATGTTTTTCAACTGAAAATAACTAAAATTGGCAAGGATGTGGAGAAATTAGAACCCTCATATATTACAGGGGTAAATGTAAAATGGCACAATTGCTGTGTGAACTGCTGAGGCAGTTCCTCAAAAGTTAAACACAGTGATACCATCCATCCACCTCTAAATATGTACCTAAGAGAAACGAGAACATATATCCACACAAAAACCTGTAAATGAATGTTCATAGCAGCATTATTGACAATAGCCAAAAAGTAGAAATAACCCAAATATCCATCAACTGATGAATGAATAAACCAGCGAGATTATCCATACAACGGAATATTATTCAGCCTTAAAAAGAAATGGAACACTGGTACAGGATGCAACATGAATGAACCTTGAAAACATTTTGCTAAGTCAAAGAAGCCAGACACAAAAGGTCACATATTGCTTGATTCGATTTATATGAAATGTCCAGAATAGGCAAAAACGTAAAGACAGAAAGTAGATTACTGGTTGCCAGGGGCTGGGGAAGGGGAAGATGAGGAGTGACTGCTAAGTGGTATGAGGTTTCTTTTTGGGCTGATGAAATGTTATGTAATTAGGTAGGTGACAGTTGCACATCTTTGTGAATATATTAAAAACCACTGAATATTTTTAAATGGTGAATAGTTTTGATGGTATGTGAATTATATCTCAATTTAAATTTTTTAAATAGATGAGACTGAATGCATCAAAAATGCCTAAGCTAAATAAATACTAAAATATATAAAATTCTAATATATAAAATTTAATATATAAAATGGGATAAAGGGGAGCTTATAACCTATTAATAACAAGTTTGGAAAATGCTAAGTTAAACATTTTTTAAAATCAGAGTCCTTAATAATATGCATTATGAATCTCAAAGAAGAGGATAGAATATATAGTATTTCTCAGACTTGACCACATTACTAAATAAACCCTAAATGATACTTCAAGGGTCATGCTCCAAGAAACACAGTTTGGGAAATAATGATTAAGTAATATATCAGGATCCAATTACAACTGTACTAAATCTTACCTTTGCTCTTGATACTTATAAAATTAAACTAAATTATCTGAATAATCACCTCACAATAGAAAACCCAAACTATTCAGATAATATATCTACCATGGTTTGACCACTTACTTAGCAAGGATAGATCCTTATTTTCTTTCTTTTTGGGGGGGGTGGGGGGGTGGGGGGGGTGGGGGGCGGGGACAGGCTCTCACTCTGGCACCCAAGCTAGAGTGCAGTGGCATGATCTCAGCTCACTGCAGCCTTGACCTCCCAGGCTCAAGTGATCTTTCCCATCTCAGCCTCCTGACTAGCTGAGACTATAGGCATACACCACCACATCCAAACAATTTTTGTTTTTGTAGAGACAAGGTTTCACCATGTTGCCCAGGCTGGTCTCGAACTCCTGGACTCAAGCAATCTGCCTGCCTTGGCCTCCCAAAGTGATGGGACTACAGGTGTGAGCCACCACACCTGGCCTTATTTTATTTTCATCCACAAAATAACCCCTTGAAGTACAGAAGGGTTAAGTAACTTGCCTTCCCCAGACAAGCAAATACTGGAGCTGAGATCTACATCCTAAGAATCTTACTTCAGTTCACACTCTTAACCACATTGCCACCAACTTACATCTTTATAGTCCAAGTATAATTGCATATCCTTAGACAAATCATAAAAACTTACTTTGGATAATTATCCTAGGATTTTCAACTTAGCACAGATTCTCTTTTCTATGAAATAATACTATTCTAGTTCTCTGAATAGAGAACTAGATAGGTAAATAATCTTCTCCTTTTACCATACACAGTATCTAATAACCAAATGTAGATAATCTCCTTTTACTGTACACAGCCTTTACTCTCATTTTTTACTCCCCAGTTTCAACTACCAGCCAATGAGAATGACTCAAATCTAGCATCTCAAGCTCTGACTTCTCTACCAAAATAAACACTTACATTTCTAACATCTATCTTGTCAGCACCAAACCAGAGTGAATAAAATCAATCTCATTTTCCCCCAGTCAACAGGCTTTGCTTCCTTATTTTCCAGTTTCCAGAAATGGAACCTTGTCACTCTTGTTCAAACCCAAGGTCTGACGACCTCCTACTTCCTTAACAAATCTTCCTTTACAATATCCCTTGAATCCATCCTCTCCATCTACTCCAACAAAACTCCCCCTACTTCCAAATAGGCTCTTAGTACTTTCACTTATAATACATCAAGTTTTCTAATCCTAACTTCAGTTTCTCCATCTCAATTCTATCCCCATCCTTACTATTCCATCGTGGAATTAATTTACCTGAAACAAGGAACAAGTGAGGTAAAAATGTCTCAAAGTAAAACGTGATTAGCTATATTCTGTGATGCCCAATACCCAAAGCATTCTTAAACTTTCTGATATTTAAATTTGGATTTTGTTACTGCTTCAGTTAAATAAACAGAGGGGAACAGGCTAAAATAAACTTGTTGTGGCTCATGGCGGCATTCCAAATCAGAGACTCGTGTGAGGCCAATCAATCGTATTCTAAATTTTCCATCCATCCAATGGGTTTACAAGTAGGAGGAACCTATTCAATGGGCTAGGCAGTGCTGTTTCCCTAAAATAAAATCCATAAATTGAATTTCACTTGAGACTGCTATCTGGGAGGAGGAAAAGGGTATGTATATTTAAGTACTGTATCTAATGAACCACAAATAAGTGTATTTCTTCAGGATGTAGGTACTTTAAGTATATAGTAGTTCCCCCTTATCCAAGTAAGTTCCAAGTACCCCCGTAGATGCCTGAAACTGCAGATAGTACCAAACCCTATCCCACTGTCATCAATCAGAACATGTTTCTGTTCATGTCTTCCACTCAGAAATCTAGTCTTTTCCATCATAATATACTTATCAGACACACTGGCTATAACTTCTGTGGTTTGAGATGCAGTAGGAAAACTAACACAGATTTTTCTTTTCTTTCTTCACAATTTCATGAATAGAAGATGCGTTCGTACCACAGATCTTAGCAACCTCAGCACACAATTTTTTTCCTTACTAAGTTGAGAACTTTCACCTTTTCACTTAAAGAGAGAATTTTATGGCTTCTCTTTGGCATATCCAAACTGCCAGAGTCACTCTTGCTCTTTGGGGTCATTATTAAATAAACTAAAGGTTACTCAAACACAAACAATGTGATACCATGACAGTCAACCTGATAACAGAGCCGGCTCCTGTGAGACTATCTAGCAGGTAGCGTACACTGTGTGGATACGCTAGACAAAGGGATGATTTATGTCCTGTGCAGGATGATGCGAGATTTCATCATGCTACTCAGAACACTGCACGATTTAACCAAAAATAAACAAACTGTTTATTTCTGAAATTTTCCATTTAATATTTTCAAACTGTGGTCAAACATAAGTAACTGAAACCTCAGAAAGCAAAATCACATGAAGGAGAGACTCTGCACAATGAACCATACAAGGTTTTTAAAAACAAAATGGGTACCAATCAATGTGTAGCCTATTTAAAAAACAACAAAACAGGAAGGTATTTCCAAGATATATAATGTAAATGATCTGAATTATCAATGGAAAAAGTTTCTCTGCAAGACCTTATCAGTTCAGCACTTCTTTCATTATTCCAGTTCTGACACTTTTAGTATTTCCCCTCCTGTGCCAATGTTTTCATGACAGAAGGCATTTTAAGGTCTGAAGAAGGCATTCCCTTCACACCCTCCAAAGCTACTAACAGACTTCCCAGTCTTCCCTTCTTTCTTACTTTCCCTGTGGTTCTACTGAAGAGCTGTCTCTTCTGTTGTTGAAAGTCAAACCCTCCCAAGCCCCGTCACACACACTCACACACATACACACCCTCCATTTTATGATGTCCTCCCCAGGACTTTGTCCCAACTATCTGATCTCTCTTCTGGGTCTTTGCTCTCTACTTCTATTGGTTCACTCTCTTCATCATAACTAGGTTCAAAGCCTCTCTGATCTTTAAAAGGCAAGCAAAAAATCTCACCCTGGTCGAATTCTACCCTATCTTCTCTTTACAGCTAAGCTTTCTCACACCTCCCTCTTCACTTCTCACTCTCTTCAAATGACTGCAATCTGGCTTCTGCTCACATCACCTTATTGAAATTGTTCATCACAAAAGTCACTAATGACCTCTAACTACCAAACCCAATAGAATTTTTCTATTCTAATCTCATCTGTCTTTTCTGGACTTTCAATATCACTAAACACACATTCTTTCTTAAAACTCTCATCTCTTAGCTTTCTCCAATACTAGTGTCTCCTGGTTTTCCTCTTTATTCTCTCATCTCTCTCCTTCAGCATCCTTCATAAGCACATTTTTCCCTGCTAGCATCTTAAATGTTAATATAACCAAAGCTTTCAAGCTTCACCTCTTGCTCTTTTCATTCTATATTCTCTCCTGGGTCATACTGTTAGTCTGTAAATCTCTATGCCCAAGCTAGAATTTTCTCCCACAATCCTGATCCAACTTGTTATTAAAAATTGAAGCTGTGCTCGCTATGGCAGCACATATACTAAAATTGGAAAGATACAGAGATTAGCATGGCCTCTGTGCAAGGATGATATACAAATTTGTGAAGCATCTTTATTTATTTATTCATTCATTCATTTATTTATTGAGGCCGGACACAGTGGCTCATGCCTGTAGTCCTAGCACTTTGAGAGGCGGGCAGATGACTTGAGCTCAAGAGTTCAAGGCCAGCCTGGGCAACATGGGAAAACCCCGTCTCTACTAAAAACAAAAATTAGCCGGGCGTGGTAGCGCAAGATCATGCCACAGTGCTCTAATCTGGGCGACAGAATGAGACTCTGTCTCCAAAAAAAAAAAAAAAAATTGAGGCTCTCCCACTAGAACTCAGACTTAATACAACCCTAATTTAATTTATAATCATTCCCTTAATCTTCCTCTTCTTTTTTATATTCCCCATCAACTACCCCATTACCCAAAATGTGAAACAAAGACTCATCATAAGGGTCTTTCCTCTTTTCTATCCTCCCTCCATATTCAGTTGCTAAGTCTCAACTACTTTGCTCCCATCAAGATTCTCTTTACTATTTCTTCTATCGACCTTCCTCTTTATTCCCATTGTCATTGTCTTATTTTAGGTTCTCATCATCTTTCACTAAGATAACTACAACAGCTTCATGACCAGCCTAGGCAACAAAGCAAAACCCCATCTCTACAAAAAATACAAAAATTAGCTAAGTGTCGTGGTACATGCCTGTAGTCCCAGAACCCAGGAAGCGGAGGTTGCAGTGAGCTAAGACTGCACCACTGCACTATAGCCTGGGCAACAGAGCAAGACCCTGTTTCAAAAAATAAATGGAAAACTATAACAGCTTCCTGTTTTCTGCCTTCTACCTTCTACCACTCACTCTCCACTGGGTGGCTAAAGCAATTATACTGTAATTCAAATCTGAAAAAGGATTTACCCTTTAATGGCTCCCCACAGCTTTGAAAATCAAATGTAAATTCCTCAGCACACAAATCCTTTCATGATTGGTCCCTATTTCCTCCCTAACATCACCTCCTCCCATTCCCTAGCCCCTCTCCAGCTATACTGAACTACTTACTATTCTGGCAGTTTCCCACCATACTGCTAGCTGTTTTACACCCCTGTGTCTATAGAGCTCTTAGAAGGCAATATACAAAAACCCATTAAACAAGGCTGTTTACGGTGATACATATTAAACCTTTTTTTTGAAACCAAACATTTATTTCGCATTTGATTTCATTGGTTCAAATGTTTAAAAGCTGGAGTAAATCCACCTGTCTTTCTTCTGGGCTCTTCCTCCAATGTGTGTTAATCTGGCCAAGTATGGCATATGCTGTTGCTGAATCCTGGTCCTCTAAGGCCTAAGAGGCTCATCCCCAGGCGGGGCCCGGAGTCAAAGCAAATGCAGAAGGCGGCCACAGGTACAGTCTCAGTAGCATCAGACATTGTTTGGGCTGATTCCTGAGGTATCTATCCTGTCCCTCAGGACAGCCAGGGTTTGGCACTCTAAGTAGCTACTGGCTCACGATCATATGATCACTGCAAGAACACCAACCCCAGCAGGTCCCAGCTCCAGCCAGTTTCCTCTGGGCAGCATGTGAGAATGGGCTTCCTGCCTTTTTGTTTGTTTGTTTTTATTTTTATCATCCAGATCTAGTTTCAAAGAGCTCCAAAATGTCCTTGCCACATGTGGACCTGAGAGCAAGAGATGACTTTTCAGAGCCATATTCTTGTTGCATTTGGACAAAATGAATAATGCCTTTCATAGTTTCTTTGTATTTCTCTTCAATAGGTGGTTGACCCAACATTTTTCCTACTTTTTTTTTTTTTGAGACAGGGTCTCAATCTGTTGCCCAGGGCGTGATCCCGGCTCATCACAGCCTCAACCTCCCTGGGCTCAGGCAATCCTCCCACCTCAGCCTCCTGAGTAGCTGGAACTACAAGCATGTGTCACCATGCCTGGCTAATTTTTGTATTTTTTGTAGAGACAGGGTTTCACCATGTTGCCCCAGCCAGCTGGTCTCAACTCCAGGGCTCACACAATCCGCCCACCTCGGCCTCTGGTCCCAAAGTGCTAGAATTACAAGCGTGAGCTACCATGCTCGGCCAACCCAACGTCTTTGCCCTATACAATGAAAATACAAAATACAAAATGAGAACACAAAAAATAAAGCATTACATTGTAAAAATTTAATTTAATTGGTCCAAAATATACTTAAATAAAATATGCATTTCAATAAAAATGTCTACAGTGAAAGACTTTATGCACTCTGGGAAACTTCACAACATGTAGATAGGGCCAACATTCACAGAGGATAAGGGCATTTGTATCCTATCACAATTTGTAGCAGGTTTCTTATTCCAATCTGCAAGTTACACTGAACACATCATGAGCATCACTTCGGGAGAAAACCAATTTTGTTGGGGAAAAGAATAAGAAAGCTCCAGCTTCAATTTTGAGTTCATTACAACTTCTCAAGAGTATCACCAACAGCCTAAACAGTACGAGTTCAAAAAAGTAAACATGTTAAGGTGATATAGTTTAGATGTCTCTTCCAAATATCATGTTGAGATGTAATCCCCAGTGTTGGAGGTGAGGCCTGGTGGGAGGTATTTGGGTCATCGGGGTGGATCCCTCACGACGTGGTGCTTTCAACACAACAGTAAGTTCTCGTGAGATCTGGCTGTCCCCCTTGCGCTCTCGTTTCCACTCTCGCTATATGATGTGCCTGCTCCTGCTTCACCTTCCACCATGAGTAAAAGCTCCCTGAGGCCTCCCCAGAAGCCAAGTAGATGCCAGTGCCATGCTTCTACAGCCTGCCGAACCATAAGCCAATTAAACCTCTTTTCTTTATAAATCACCCAGTCTTGGGCATTTATAGCAATGCAAGAACAGCCTAAAACATAAGATAAGCAGATAACTCTTTAGAAACCTAAATACGTTTTCTTGCTGTCTTTATGTTGAATTCTCCATCTACAACGGGCAGTCATGAAGATGGTCTTCGTCAGGACAACATGGTCACAGGACTGGGACAATCCAGGGGAATGAGAGGGAGAGTCAGAGGACAGGGGAGAGAAGGCAATGCCTCTTGCTGCTTTTTCACATTACAGACAAACTGTAACACACAGTCCACAGGCCTGCAATCTTCTCCTTTTATCATCTGGCATTAACACTTGATGTAGTCATCGACTTTATTCAAGAAGTCCTCCTTGTCCCACAAATGATGTTCTGCAGCTTCAACATTCAGTGGATCGTCAAAATTCAGAAGATTAGTAAACAAATAATTTAATCTCCAAATAACATCCTTTAATGTTCTTGTGGAAGCCCAGCCAGTGCTGTCAATCGAATGTCCTCAGTAAACTTTAGACATATTTCCCCTATCTCTGTGATGTTAGGGTACCAGATCCTGGTCAGGCATTTCACTTTGGAAGGCACCATATTGTATGCATCAGGAAGTCCAGTTTCGAGCTGAAATTTTCCACCCTAGTAGTAACCCTCGTCTGGGGTTACAGTCAGCAGAAAGCAATGAAGCTTTTTAGATCAGGAAATACTCTTGACATGTACAAGGTAAATAAGCTCAAGCTCTGCAACCTCTTTAACAATCAACTTGTCTCTCACAGAACCCTCTGACTGGGGCCGGATGCTATGGCTGACGTCCCAGACCCTCTGAGACTGTCATCGCACTTCAGTTTGCTTACAGGTGTCAGCGCTACTCCTGCCTTTACCCTGGGCACCCCAAGACAGGTGAGGCAGGCCTGGCGCCCAACACCATGCCTGGCCTGGGCAGTGGTAGTGAGACACGGCCCCTCATAGCTACATCGACTCCAGGTGGCAGGATCAGAAGTTATTAGAACTTTTAATACATGAACAAGAAGGACACATTTTTATTTTATCACACTGATTCCGTAATAGGAGGAAGAAGAGGGATAGGCCTGGGGAATGAAACAAAGGACCTTAAACTTGGTTTATATCTCTTTCTCCCTTCCTTTCTTCCCAACATTTTAAAGAAAAGATCTGAAACAACTGTGACAACATGTTAACATTTGTTAATGCTGGGTGTTGGACTCATGGATACTTATATTATTGCCAAAATCTTTCTGTATTTAATGTTTTTCAAAAACAAGCCAGGCATGGTAGTGGTGCCTGTAATCCCAGCTACTCAGGAGGCAAGGTGGGAGAATCATTTGAGCCTAGGAATTCGAGTCCAGCTTGGGCAACCTAGCAAGACCTCGTCTCAAAAACAAAACAAAACAAAATACTACAGTAGTACACGAAAACACACTCAAATGACTTTAAAAGAAGAAAATCCTCTAGCTTTAAAACTTTTGTATCACAGTGTTGATGGTGCTAAAACTGCTATTTTAAAGGAGGCAAATTTACAATTCATAATTTGACAGAAATGCACCGAACTGAGCCAATGAGGTCTGGAATTGCCAGCCACACATATGTCCATAACATAAAACCTATGCAACTGGCATGGACAAAAGAGAGATAATGTACAATTTGGGCCTTTACAGACTATGCTTTAATTTCAAGAAATTTGAAATATAAAATTTGAGAAAGTAAAACATTCAAAGAAAATGACTAACTCAGGTAGCAAAGACTCAGAGTTCACTGTGTTTAATTTTGTTTACTCTTCCATGACACTCATGCCAAAAAACTGAAAGACAAATTAAGAGACATAATATTTACTGTGTTGCCATGGTTTCCAAATTAACAAAAATTACTGCTCTATTTCCTAGCAACTTCCCTTTAGTACAAAAATTTTTAATTAAATCTTACAATATGATTATGTTTAACCACTTTAAGTTTTTGGTAGTTGAGGACAAATATTTAAATTTTTCTGAGCATAAACACCAACATGTAGTAGATAAACTCTAGGAATTTTAACTCATCTTTTTCTGATGTCAAACAACTATATCTTCCATTTACTCGGAGACCTTTTGACAGCAAAAATATTCTTTTGGAATAAGAGAGGACTTTATACAACCCAATAAACAGTATACAAAAAGTAAAACTTTGGATCTGCAATGATATATTTAACCAAAAATACTAATTTGGGGACTAATATAAATACTTGTGAGAGGGGGAAAAAAAGGTGTTGCTAGTACTGTCTTCAAATTTAGGTTAATGATATTGTGCTATCTGAATTTTTTTCTCCAAATCCCTGTAAGTCTCCAAAGCCCACCTCTCCTGGAACATGAACAATGACTTCAAGTGGATGAATGTTAGCCTTGCTTCTGATACATTTTAGAGAGTTATCTGAACATCATCTGTTTCCTCAGCTGTAAACATGGCTAGTAATAATATCTATCCTACTTAGCTCAAGACTTTTGTGAGAATCAAGATGTGAAACTGCTTTCAAAGTCATGAAAAGTTACTGAAAAACAAAAAATAAGCTATTAATGGTGGAATTAGAGAAGACTGATTGAGAAACAATCTGGCATAGTAAGAGGTTAAATGCACAGACTCGGGAGCCAAGCTTCAGAGTCTGAATGCTGGCTCTACTATCTCCTAGCTACGTAACCTTGGGGAAGTTACTTAACTTTTCTGTGCAATGGTTTCCGCATCTGCAAAATGCAGATAAAAAAACTGATTGCAGATTTTATAAGGATTAAATGAATTAATGCATGTCAAACGCTTAGAATAGTGTTTGCCACACAGCACTCAGCAAGTGCTGGATGTTAGAATCCCATACAATTTTTTAAAGATAGCATCACATTAAAAAAAAAAGTTCAAATACTTAGTGACAACACAAAAGGAGACTAGAAGGTGGTGGCATTTTCCTCCCTTACAGAAATCTGGGTAAATCCCCACAATTTTGAAAGGAAACATTCTGGGTAGTTTCAAATTTCAACTACAATTATGTTGTTTCCAAAATGCTTCATTTGTGCAAACAGTTAAGATCACTCACTGTAAAGTCGTATCTATGTTTTCATTTTTAAATCTTTTAACTGAAAAATATCTCACTGATTTTTAAGTTCTGGGATACATGTGCAGGACCTGCAGGTTTGTTACATAGGTAAACACGTGTCATGATGGTTTGCTGTACCTATCAAGCTATCACCTAGGTATTAAGCCCCACATGCATTAGCTATTTATCCTGATGCTCTCCCTCACCCCACTGTGCTCCCTCTCCACAGGCCCCAGTGTGTGTTGTTCCTCTTCCTGTGTCCATGTGTTCTCATTGTTCAGCTCCCACTTATAAGTGAGAACATGCAGTGTTTGGTTTTCTGTTCCTGTGTTAGTCTGTTGAGGATAATGGCTTCCAGCTCCATCCATGTCCCTGCAAAGGATATGATATAGTTCCTTTTTATGGCTGCACAATATTCCGTGGTGTATATGTACCACATTTTCTTTATCCAGTCTATCACTGATGGGCATTTGAGTTGATGTAACTCAAATGTAACCCAAAACTATAAAAACCCTAGAAGAAAATCTAGGTAATGTCATTAAGGACATAAGCACAGGCAAAAAATTTCATGATCAAAAGCAATCGCAACAAAAGTAAGAATTGACAAATGGGATCTAATTAAACTAAAGAGCTTCTGTAAGGCAAAAGAAACTATCATCAGAGTGAACAGACAAGCTACAAAATGGGAGAAAATTTTTGCAATCTATCCATTTGACAAAGGTCTAATATCCAGAATCTACAAGGAACTTAAACAAATTTACAAGAAAAAAAAACTCCATTAAAAAGTGGGCAAAGGACATGAACAGACACTTCTCAAAAGAAGCAATGTGTGCAGCCAACAAACATGAAAAAAAGCTCAACATCACTGATTAGAGAAATGCAAATCAAAACCACAATGAGAAACCATCTCACGCCAGTCAGAATGGTGATTATTAAAAAGTCAAGAAACAACAGATGCTGACGAGGCTGTGGAGAAACAGGAGCACTTCTACACTGTTGGTGAGAATGTAAGTTAGTTCAACCATTGTAGAAGACAGTGTGGTGATTCCTCAAAGACCTAAAACCAGAAATACCATTTGACCCAGCAATCCCATTACTTGAAGGAATATAAATCATTCTATTATAAAAATACCTGCACATGTATGTTCACTGGAGCACTATTCACAACAGCAAAGACATGGAGTCAACCCAAACGCTCTCATTGATTTTTAATGTATTTTTGTTATAGTAATATCACAACTTCTTATCAGGTTTTAGGTAATAACTTTCCTTTGCTACAAATAGCCTCCTACAGCATTTGACTTCTAATTCAAAAGCTAACTGAGCAGCTTCCAAAAGGAAAATCATAACAATGAGCTGGATCAAAAAGGTATGTAATGTGTCAAAAGGAAATACACTATTCCTAAATAAGTTATTTACTAATAACAAAGAGGAAGTGATATGGTAATAATTCTCACCAAAAGAATATAATTTAATGATGCTCTTAATGATGCTCTAAGCAACTCTTATACCATATTAGTTTATGGTCAGTCTGCAGTTGCAGATAGAGTCTGAAACAAAGTTGGCAATTAAGTAAGAAATCCCAGCTGGCAGTCATCTTAAATTTCCAATATACAGCAGGAAACGTTGCCAGTGATTCAATAGGTGACGCCCCTTCCCTTTTTCTTTTTTCTGAGTTACAACAAACTGAAACAAAATTGCCCCAGAAGTTCTGTTACCAGCTAACAGAATTAAACATAAAAATTCCACTGCAATGTTTCAAAAAATAAAACACTGAATCTGAACCGACATGAAATATTGTTTCCATCAACATTTACACACCACGTCTGAAGCATATTAACTGCATAGCCCAATGAGTATTTCTATAATATAGTCATCATATCTTCAACATTCTAATTATCCTAAGTTTACATTCGAAAGATTAATTATAAATTTCAATACATTATAACAAGTACATGGAACTCAAGTAACCCACAAAAATATAAAGAAAAATTAATTTTGGATGCACTGGATATTGTGAAAATTGATTATATAAATTGGAATTATCTTGTCATACCCAATTAAATTACAGTCATGAGATGAGGGAGGAAGAAAAGGAAAAGAAAAGCACTTAGGGCACAAGCACCTGCCCAGGGATTATCTGGCAAGCCAGCTGCTGAAATGACCTGCTATAACCTTAAGATCAGTTTTACCTAGTAGCTGCGGAAATGAACTGCTATAACTCTAAGACTAGTTTTACCTACCACAGTCACTCACAAATCAGAGCATGCCAGCTCCCAAAAACTTCGCTAGTGCCAATGCATTTTCTTTCAAAACAATGCATAACATTTCTCTAATAAAAACCTCAATCTTTTCTTTGTTCTTTGGACATACCAAAGACCAATGCAGTCTGTGTGTATGCCCAAATTACAATTCTACTGTCTCAAATAAAATGTGTTGTTCAGAGATTCATCTCTATATTTGATTTCTGTTGATAATATCCAACTATATTTTATTCTAACACACTATTTTAGAGACTAGCTATAACATCTTGCTCATAATAAACATCTGAAACTAGTTCAATGAGTAAATGTCTATATCTCTGTCGAATCGGCATTTTTACAATACATCTGTGCAACTCAGTGTTGAGAGGGGATTTACCAAACATACCTCTCTGGCAATGTTACTCAAAGCTTCATCTTCTGCAGAAAATCGGTCTTTCACAGGTGTTCTTTTCCTTCCAGAACCAGGAGTCCCCATCTTGTGTTCTTAATAGTCTTTTAACTTTGAAAGTGATTTAACTGTGTTTTCAGCCCTGAAGTAAACAAAAACATAATAATTTAAGGTATTTCTCTTTGTGCAATTTTCATGCTCATTTATATATTCACTTTTAACAGAGAAATTAGTCACCAAATACCTCTTCCCACTACCAAATTATTGCAATAAATTTTAGAATATTTAATTTTATACTAATTACTAAAACTCCTACTTCTTTTCACTATGCTACCCACAGCAACCTGTGTGTATTATAATATTAGCCTCAGAAAGCTGCCATCAGCAGAAATTCTACTTAACCATTTAAAATTACTATAGCTGGGCAGCCTGGCCAACATGGTGAAACCCTGTCTCTATCAAAAATACAAAAATTAGCCGAGCAGGGTGGTGCATGTCTGTAATCCCAGCTACTCTAGAGGCTGAGGCAGGAAAATCACTTGAACCTAGGAGGCGGAGGTTGTAGTGAGCCAAGATTGCGCCACGGCACTCCAGCTTGGGAGACAGAGCGAGACTCTGTCTCAAAATAAATAAATAAATAAATAAATAAATAAATAAATAAATAAATCACTATAGTTATTTCTAAAACCAATTTCCATCCCAGAATGAAAAACATTTCAGAAGTTATTCAGCCTAAACTTTTAGAAGAAAATGTTCAAGAGGTTTTACTACTAAGCCTTATAGTTACAAAAGTAACTTTGCTTTTTAGTGTAATTTAAGAAAAATTCCAATTAAACCATGACAACGTCAGGCATGGTGGCTCTCACCTGTAATCCCAGAACTTGGGGAGGCTGAGGTGGGCAGATCACTTGAGGCCAGGAGTTCGAGACCAGCCTGGCCAACATGGTAAAACCCCATCTCCACTAAAAATTCAAAAATTAGCCGGGCATGGTGGCGCATGCCTATAATCCCAGCTACTACGGTGGCTGAGGCACAAGAATCACCTAAACCCAGGAGGTGGAGGTCGCAGTCAGCCAAGATCATGCCACTGGACTCCAGCCTGGGTGACAGAGAGAGACTCCAACTCAAAAAAAAACAAAAACAGACAAAAAAACCCCACAACCATATAAAAGAAAAAATGAAGGTTTATTACTCTGCAATTAACAATAACCAACACTGTCCATGTAACAAATACCTAAGTGTCTGTTGTTACCAGGTACTATAGGAGGTGCTAAAGGTACAGTGATGAAGAAAACTGATATAGTCAAATGATTAAGAATATATCGCCAGGCGCAGTGGCTCATGCCTGTAATCCTAGCACTTTGGAAGGCCAAAGCAGGTGGATCACCTGGGATCAGGAGTTCAAGACCAGCCTGACCAACATGGTGAAACCCCATCTCTACTAAAAATACAAAATTAGCAGGACATGGTGGTGCATGCCTGTAATCCCAGCTACTTGGGAGGCTGGGGCAGGAGAATCGCTTGAACCTGGGAGACAGAGGTTGCAGTGAGCCAAGGTTGCACCACTGCACTCCAGCCTGGGCAACAAGAGGGAAACTCCTTCTCGAACTATAAAAAAAAGAATATATCTATGAACCTGTTACTATTACTTATTAGGCCTATTTTAACAAAAGGAAGAAGAAAAACCCATCCACCAGGATTAAATAATAAGGATGAAAAAGACCATCTAACCTTTGGTTAGATGGTATTTGAGATTAAAGATTACCATGAAAGAATGCAACCCAAATTTCATGCCCTCTTTTCTTCTATACACATTGCTAAGAAGTATAGCTCATTTAGCTAAATATTCTGTAACTTAAAAAAATTTTGACTTGCTTTAACAAAATAAACCAGCAAAATTTCATTACAGTATGAATCACAAAGGAATTCTCAAGTAAGTCTGTCCTAACACAATTGGCTATATTGAAATTCTAAGTGACTTTAATGTACTGGAATTTAGTTGATTCCGGCTAAATAAAGCAGAACTATTCCACCAAAAAGTTTTCTCCAATAAAGATTCAGGACATTCCCAACTTATCTGACACCATTTCTCATTCATCAGAGCTAGCTTGTTATTCTGTCCACCAGAATAAAGACTGATGATGGTTTATTACTTTTACTTCACTAGAGAAGACATATCTGGATATGATTATTAAGAACTCATTTAAAAATGGAAACACCAGCTGGGCATGGTGGCTCACGCCTGTAATACCAACACTTTGGGAGGCCAAGGCGGGCAAATCACAGGAGATCAGGAGTTCAAGACCAGTCTGGCCAACATGGCGAAACCCCATCTCTACTAAAAATACAAAAATTAGCCGGGCGAGGTGGCACATGTCTGTAATCCCAGGTACTCGGGAGGCTGAGGGAGGAGAATCGCTTGAATCCAGGAGGTGGAGATTGCAGTGAACCGAGATCGCGCCACTGCACTCCAACCTGGGCAACAGAGCAAGACTCCATCTCAAAAAAAAAAAAAAGGAAACATGAAAAAATGTACTTCTTAATGTAGCAGCTGATATATCCCAGATACAAATCAGAACAACTCCTGATAAGGACAGAAAAGTTTTCTCAGAGGTCTCTAATCATCTTTAGCATAATTTTAAAGATTATTCACTTACCTAAATAGTAACAGTGTATACATTGCTGGTGGAAATGTAAACTAGTACAACCACTATGGAAAACAATATGAAGATTTCTTTTTTTTTTCTTTTTTTTTTTTTTTTGTTGAGATGGAGTCTCGCTCTGTCACTCAGGCTAGAGTGCAGTGGTACAATCTCAGCTCACTGCAACCTCCGCCTCCCAGGTTCAAGCAATTCTCCTGCCTCGGCTTTCCAAGTAGCTGGAACTACAGGCGTATGCCACCATGCCCAGCTAATTTATGTATTTTTAGTAGAGACGGGGTTTCGCCATGTTGGCCAGGCTGGTCTCGAACTCCTGACCTCAGGAGGCGGGTGATCTGCCTGCCTCAGCCTCCCAAAGTGCTGGGATTACAGGCATGAGCCACCAGGCCTGGCCGGAAGATTTCCTAAAGAACTAAAAGTAGAACTACCATTTGATTCAGCAATCTCACTACTAGGTCTCTACCAAGGAAAAGAAGTTATTATATGAAAAAGACACATACACACACACGTTTATAGCAAAACAATTCACAATTGCAAAGATACGGAAAAAACCCAAGTGCTCATCAACCAACAAGCAGATAAAGAATATGTGATATATATACACCATGTAATACTACTCAGCCATAAAAATGAATGAAATAATGTCTCTTGCAGTGACTTGGATGGAGCTGGAGGCCATTACTGTAAGTGAAGTAACATATGATCTCACTTATAATTGGGAGCTAAAACATACAGACACAAAGGCATAAGAATGATATAATAGACTTTGGGGACTTGGTGGTGGGGGCAAGGACGGCGGGGTAAGGAATAAAATACTACATAGTGGGTACAGCATAAACTGCTTGGGTGACAGGTGCACTAAAATCTCAGAAATCACCACTAAAGAACTTACCCACATAACCAAAAATCATCTGTACTCCAAAAACTATTGAAATAATTTTTTTTTTTTGAGATGGAGTCTCGCTCTTTCTTGCCCAGGCTGGAATGCAGTGACATGATCTTGGCTCACTGCAGTCTTTGCCTCCCGGGTTCAAGTGATTCTCCTGTCTCAGCCTCCCGAGTAGCTGGGACTACATGTGTGTGCCACCATACCTGGCTAATTTTGTAATTTTAGTAGAGACGGGGTTTCACCATGTTGGCCAGACTGGTCTCAAACTCCTGACCTCAGGTGATCCACCCGCCTCAGCCTTCCAAAGTGCTAGGATTACAGGCATGAGCCACATGACCGAAATGAAATTTTTAAAAAAATGGTAATGGTGTATGCAAATATTAGCCACCTACTAAAAATAAGCAACATGCAATGCAATGTTCCTTTTCAGACTAGATTGACAATTTAGTGAATGCACTATGGTATCATCCAATATTTGTCCATCAGTCAGCTTTCCAAGGACACAATGAAAGATATTTCACAGAAGCAGGAGACAAAAATGTAAGCATTTTCTAATTCCAGACACATAAAAATCATTAGAGAATAAAAACAGATTTGGCTGGAAGTATATCAATAGTTTAACAGTGGTTTTTTTAGGAAGATAGGATTATGGATGCATTTTTTCTTAATTCTCTAAAATTTCAATAGCATTAAGGAAAAAGAGATGCATTTCAAAACCAGGCGTGGTGGCTCACATCTAATAATCCCAGCACTTTGGGAGGCTGAATCAGGAGAATTGCTTGAACATAGGAGTCTGAGACCAGCCTGGGCAAAACAGTGTCTCTAGAAAAATTTTTAAAAAATTAGCCAGGCATGGTGGCACATGCCTGTAGTTCCAGCTACTTGGGAGGCTGAGGTGCAAGAACTGACTGACCCTGGGAGGTCAAGGCTGCAGTGAGCCATGATCACTGCACTCCAGCCTGGGTGACAGAGTGAGACCCTATCTCAAAAAATAAATAAATAAAAATAAAAACATTCCAATCTAAGGCTCAAAAAATAAACTAGTCCCCAACTGGATCACATCAAAATTAAACATAATATGTCATACTACTGAGACACTAATCTGAAACCACTTCTGGTAGCATTCTTTTGAATGTACTTCTTTCTTTTCTTTCTCCTCTACCCCCATGATCCATTTTCTTTCTTTCTCAACTAACAATGCCTATGCCTTAGACCTGCCAGAGTATTCCTGGACCACAGATTTATGTAAAAAATTATTCTTTCTTAAAATTGCTTCCAAACAAAATGGTTTCAACAAGCTCCAGAATAGACAGCCCTGAGAAAGAGATTACAGGAAAAAGCAGCACAGGATAAGCAGGAAATAGGAAGAACTTCCTGTCTATCTTCCTTATTCTTCTTGTCATATCTACAGAGAGCACCTAGGTTTTTATATGACTGACTGGCCAGGTCCAATTACCTTTTTCAGTTCACATGATGCAGATCAAGGACTACCTAGTTCAAAGGCTAACCTAGTACTTTTAAAAGAACTGTATTATTTGGACCCTGTAGGCAGATTTCCTTACCAATATTAGAAAAATGACCAGACTAGGCAACATGGTGAAATTCTGTCTTTACAAAAAAAAAAAAAAAAAAATTATCCAGACATGTTGACGAACACCTGTAGTCCCAGCTACTTGGGAGGCTGAGGTGGGAGGACTATGTGAGCCAAGGGAGGTCAAGGTTACGGTGAGACGTGATAATACCACTGCACTCCAGCCTGGGTGACAGAGGGAGACCCTGTCTCAAAAAAGAAAAAAAAGAAGGAAAGATGAAAGGTTTTTCAGTTCTCATGCAATCTATTTTCTAGTAACTCCAGGTCATTCTGTATCAGTGATGGAGGAAACCTTGAAAGGAATACGATTCTTAACATAGCCAGTGGGAAACTTTTCAACAAAATGACAAAACTGAGAATGTAGACTCAAAGGAAACCTTAAATAGATTATTTTGTTTCTGATCCTAAAGGACTTGCAGTAAATTTCTACCCTAAGGTTTCCTCAAGAACACTTTTCTTCAGGAGCACATGAACTCCTTCCAGTGTTTCCTTGGTGGTATCAAACAACTTAAAGAACTAAACCTTTTCCTCAATTGATAAGAACAAAACTGCCTGTATTTTTGTCAAGTCCTTTACCCACATAGCGTCAAGCTGATTTTCCCCAGATGGTTTTGTCATGACATATTTGTCTACTTACGGAAAAGAAGGAAAGTATCTTCAGGATCTTGTGGAATATAAACCTTCCAAAACAGACAGATATTTCAATAAGGCTTTGTCTTCTCCAATGAGCTTCTTATATAATATACGTCTGAAACAATAGGCATTTTGCCACAGTAAAAGTGGCACTTCAATCATGATATTGTCCACTTTTGTAAGAACAGAATGTGCATGTAGCATCAGTATGTCACATTCTAAATACAGGACACTTAGAAAATTCTGTGCCTAATCTGGATCCTGATAGATAGTTCTTTTATATCTAAGTATTGCATCATGGAGAATTCAAAATATTGTCCTAGTATGTCTTTGCATCACAGCTGCCATTACAGTGAACACTAGTCTGCACAAGAAAACATTTCATAGTTATTCATAAACAAATCCCAGTATATGGAATTGTCCCTGAACTAAAGACTTAGTGTGATTGCAGTTGTTGCCACTTGACAAAACTTAAAATGAGAAGATCCAAGTTCAACTGATTGCACTACCACTTGCTGTGTTACCCTCCCCACTTTCTAAGCCTCCATCTCTTTATCAGTTTCATTGATATAACATGGTTAATGTGAAGCTCAAATGAATTAAGAAAAATCCAAGCACTTAATAAACTATAAAGCACTCCATAAATATTTAAAGCATTTTGAATTAACTACCTATTTTGCATATTTAGCTTGTGAAATTGACAAAAAAAAGCAATCCTTTTCATACTTTTAACTAAACAAAAATATCCTCGATTTCCTCCAGCATGCACTGTCTAATAGTATTAAACCATGCTAAGAGTTTCTGCTATAGTATAGAACAATTTGGAAAAAATAAATGCCTTGACTATAATCATTTTGCTGTCTAGCACATGTATACAATAAAAACAAAAAAGGAGAAATTTTTAAGGTACTTTGTATTCAAAGTTTACTTCTAAAACTGCCAAGTTTTGGGAGTGCAGCCTTACAATGGTTATGCTAGTCCTCTTAGTAGAATACAAGTGACTTGAAACAGAAGATAGAGATCATTAAATGTTCTATTCAAAATATTTGCATATTGTTCTATGTAAATTTTACCTCAAAAGAAAAAAGTCCTCTACACAAATATTAAACTCTAGCCAATCATGTGCATGCTAAAATATTTAGGGTTGAAGTGTACTGAGATCTGCTACTTTAAACTGCAACAACAAAAGATAAAATGATGAAATCCAGATGGTAGGTACATGAGTGTTCACAGCACAACTCTTTCAATTTTTCTGTATGTTTAAAAAAAGTCTTTTTTTTGGAGACAGGCTCTCCCACTCTGTCTCCCAAGCTGGAGTGCAATAGTGCGATCTTGGCTCACTGCAACCTCAGCCTCCCGGGCTCAGGCGATTCTCCTGCCTCAGCCTCCCAAGTACCTGGTACAACAGGCGTGCACCACTGCACTTGGCTAATTTTTGTATTTTTGGTAGACACAGGGCTACACCATGTTAGCCAGGCTCATCTTGAACCCCTGGGCTCGAGCAATCCACCTGCCTCAGCTTCCCAAAGTGCTAGGATTACAGACGAAAGCCACCATGCTCGGGCTATGCTTAAAATTTTTTAACATCAGCCAAGCATGGTGGCTCACACCTGTAATCCCAGCACTCTGGGAGGCCGAGGCAGGCAAGTTGCTTGAGCCCAGGAGTTTGAGACCAGCCTAGAAAGCAAAGTGAAACTCTATCTTTAAAAAAAAAATTTTTTTAATTTTTTATAATAAAATGTTGGGGAAAGACTAACTGCTTAAGAAATGTGGATGACTAGGGCCAGGCACGGTGGCTCATGCCTGTAATCCCAGCACTTTGGGAGGCTGAGGCTGGCAGATCATGAGGTCAGGAGATCGAGACCATCCTGGCTAACACAGTGAAACCCCCGTCTCTACTAAAAATACAAAAAATTAGCCGGGCGTGGTGGCAGGCGCCTGTAGTCCCAGCTACTCGGGAGGCTGAGTCAGGAGAATGGCGTGAACCTGGGAGGCGGAGCTTGCAGTGAACCAAGATTGCGCCACTGCACTCCAGCCTGGGCGACTGAGTGAGACTCAGTATCAAAAAAAAAAAAAAAAAAAAAAAAAAAAGAAGTATGGATGACTAGGTGAAAAAAAGGCATGGGAATTAGGAATTGCAATTAAAAATCTAGAGTGGAAAAGAAAAGGAAGGTAGAGGTAATCATAGTACTGAAGAAAACCTAGTAGTTACATACACATTAAAAATAAAGATTATGCGGGGTGTGGTGGCTCATGTCTGTAATCCCAGCACTCTGGGAGGCCAAGGCAGGCGGATCACCTGAGGTTGGGAGTTCAAGACCAGCCTGACCAACAGGGAGAAACCCTATCTCTACTAAAAATACAAAATTAGCTGGGCGTGGTGGCACATGCCTGTAATCCCAGCTACTTGGGAGGCTGAGGCAGGAGAATTCCTGGAACCTGGAAGGCAGAGGTTGCAGTGAGCCAAGATTGCACCATTGGACTCCAGCCTGGGCAACAAGAGTGCAACCCCGTCTCAAAACAAACAAACAAACAAAATAAAGATTATGGCAGGTCACCATGGCTCATGCCTGTAATCCCAGTACTTTGGGAGGCTGAGGCAGGCGGATCACTTGAGCCCAAGGGTTCAAGACCAGCCTGGGCAACATGGAGAAACCCTGTCTCTACAAAAAACACAAAAATTAACCAGGCATGGTGGCACACACCTGTAGTCCCAACTACTTGGAAGGCTGAGGTGGAAGGATTGCTTGAACCCAGGAGGTAGAGGATGCAGTACCACTGCACTCCAGCCTGGATGACAGAGTGAGACCTTGTCTCAAAAAAGTAAGATAAAATAAAGACTATGGGCAGGCAGAAAATGGCCCCAACCAGAAGAGGAAAAAAAGGAAAGGAAAGGGAGAGGAAGACAATTAAGAAGGAGAGGGAGGAGAGAGGGGGGAAAAGAGGAGGGAGGGAGGGATTACAGTTAAAGACATCAATCCTGCAAATATCTAAATGAGATCGTTACATAAAATGAATAAATCATTAGCAAAACCTACAGAAAGAATATAGAAGGTACATTCAGAAATTGAGGCAAAGTACAAAATGAAAAAAATATATACAGGCAAAACTGGAGAACTTGGCAAAACAAGGAAAGGCAAATGCTAAACACAAACTAAATGTCAGAAGAACATTAGAAACTATAATGGTTAACTTAAACTCATACTTTATAAAGAGAAATGCTTACAAAGGATGAGAACCTATATAATTATTTCTCCTACTTTTATAGTCATTTGTCCTAAGAATTATCAAAAATGTTTTTAAAGTATCATATTTTGACTACCCACTATCCTCGTATCTCCAACACAACTGATAATCTTTCCATTTCCTCCCTTCATATAACATGCCAGTGGTTCCATTTCTTTACTTGGTAGTTATGTTATTCTATAAATGAACATTAATGGGCTATATGTTGGACATAAATCTTTATACTATTTCATCAACTGTGCAGAACCCAAATTAGGAAGATAGACTAAACAATTCACTTATCCGTATTTTCTGAGAAGCAAACCACTTTCTAGTACCATTCAAATAGCCTCCTTTCTTGATACCTTTTAAAGTATCTCAGAGATGTATGGACATACAATCAGAGTATAAAAGAAAGGGAGACCAACAATTACATATTGCTAAGAGTAGGAAACACTTAAAAGTGTGAAACAGGCCAGGCACGGTGGCTCATGCCTGTAATCCCAGCACTTTGGGAGGTCAAGGCAGGTGGATCGCTTGAGGTCAGGAGTTTGAGACCAGCCTGGCCAACATGGTGGAACCCCATCTCTACTAAAAATACAAAAATTAGCCAGGCATGGTGGCACATGCCTGTAATCCCAGTTACTTGGGAGGCTGAGGCAGGAGAATTGCTTGATCCTGGGAGGCAGAGGTTGCAGTGAGCCAAGGTCGCATCACTGCACTCCAGCCTGGGTAACAGAGCGAAACTCCTCTCAAAAAAAAAAAAAAGTGTGAAATAAAGCAGAAAACAGGAAAAGACTAGAAGTATTAGAAAGAACAATATAAGCCTAGGTAGCAAAGAACCAAAGAATCAAGATGAAACAAAAAATAAGGGAAATGGGAACACATGTAACAAGGATATAATTTTTCAATTTAAAAAAATGCAATTAATATGAAGGAGGCTCTAAAGCTAGAAATTTTCATAAAGTAAAACCTATCACATACCTTTAATTTTTCCCTTTTCAACAAATATTTACTGAGAATTTGCAAGGCACTATTTATATAGCACTGTCACTGCCTTCTAAGTAGGCAAAAGAGAATACTGGGAAAATAAAAGTAAAGAGACCAGAGAGAAGGTACTCTGAAGCACAAAAGTTTTTATTTTGAAGAAGTCCAATTTATCCATTTTTTTCTTTTGTTGCTTCTTTTGATGTCATATCCAAGAAACCTACCTCAAGGCCATGAAGATTTATTTTTACATTTTCTTCTAAGAGTTTCAGTTTTACCTCTTATATTTAGGTCCATGATCCATTTTCAGTTCATTTTCATATATGGTATAAGGCAGGGATCCAACTTCACACTTTTGCACATGGATATCTATTTGTTCCAGCATCATTTGTTGAAAAGACCATTGTTTCTCCCACTGAATTACCTTGCCACCCTTGTCAAAAATCAACTGACCATAAAAGTAAGGGTTTACTTTCTGGATACTTAATTCTATTTCATTGAGCTAAATGTCTATCCTATGCCAGTATCACACCATCTTGATTCACATAGCTTTGCAGTAAATTTTTTAATTGGAAAAAGTGAGTCCTCCAAATTTTTTGTTCTTTCTTTAACACTGTTTGGCTATTCTGGGCCCTTTACATTCCCATATAAATTTTAGAATGAGTTTGTTACTTTCTCTTTTTTGTTTTTTTTGACACAGAGTCTCGCTGTTGGCCAGGTTGGAGTGCAGTGGTGCGATCTCAGCTCAGTGTAACCTCCTTCTCCCTGACTCAAGCGATTCTCCTCCCTCAGCCTCCTGAATACCTGGGATTACAGGCATGTGCCACCACGCCTGGCTAATTTTTGTATTTTTAATAGAGATGGGATTTCACCACGTTGGCCAGGCTGTTCTCAAACTCCTGACATCAGGTGATCCACCTGCCTCCACCTCCCAAAGTGCTGGGATTACAGGCGTGAGCCACTGCACCCAGCCTGAGTTTCTCAATTTCTGGAAAAAAAAAAAAGGAAAGAAAAAGAAGGGGAGGAAAAAAAGGCAGCTGGGGTTTTGATACAAAAATTAGCCAGGCATAGTGGCTCACACCTGTAGTCCCAGCTACTTGCAGGGCTGAGGCAGGACGATTGCTTGAGCCCAATGAGTAAGCCCTATGCGCACAAAAAAAAAAAAAGAAAAAAATTCACTTAAAAGTCTTTAATTAAGTAGTTAGACCTCCAGGTCCCCTTTCCATTGCTAGGCTATTACCTCAGCTTCAACTTCATCTCCTATTCTCCAGGATACCAGAAGTTCTAGAAGACAAAAGGGCTCTGGGGAAGGGAAGGGTAAGCAATGGGAACAGGGATGGAGTAGGAAGTGTGGGCTTAGGTGAAAGTATGCATTTTGAAATGTGGGACTGCTTCAGCCCCCTTTAAATCACCCATCCTGCTACCAAAATATATACCCCTCTTCGAGGGAGGTCAAAATTGACCAACCCCACCTACTTTCAAACCAAGAAGTCTGTGAAAACCCTCTAACTCAGAAGAATAACTTAGTGAAAATAAACTACGCAGGGAGAAGAAAACTTCAAAAATAACCATCATTAATATCTTCAGAAAATTAAGGCAAATTATAGCCATGAAACAAGAACAAGGGGCTATTAAAATATTCAGAGAATAGGGTCGGGCGCAGTGTCTCACACCTGTAATCCCAACACTTTGGGAGGCTGACGCAGGCGGATCACCTGAGGTCAGGAGTTCAAGACCAGCCTGACCAACATGGTGAAACCCTATCTCTACTAAAAATACAAAATTAGCTGGGCGTGGTGGTACATGCCTGTAATCCCAGCTACTCAGGAGGCTGAGGCAGTAGAATCACTTTAACCCAGGAGGCAGAGGTTACAGTGACCCGAGATCACGCCATTGCACTCAAGCCTGGGCAACAGGAGTGAAACTCTGTCTCAAAAAAAAAAAAAAAAAAATTCAGAGAATACAAGATCTTGGAAATTAAAACATGACAGTAGAAATTAAAAACACAACAGAAATCATCAATTCCACTCTATACTCAAGAGAATTGAAAACTTATGCCCACACAAAAACTTGTAACGGAATATTCACAGTAGCACTACTCCTAACAGCCAAAAGTGAAAACAATTCCAATGTCCATCAGCTGATGAATGGATAAGCAAATGTGGCATATCCATACAATGGAATATTACCTAGCCATAAAAACAAATATATTGGGCCTGACATGATGGCTCACGCCTGTAATCCCAGCACTTTGGAAGGCCAAAGCAGGTGGATCACTTGAGGTCAAGAATTGGATACCAGCCTGGTCAACATGGTGAAACCCCATCTACTAAAAAAAAAAAAAAAAAAAAAATGCAAAGATTAGCCAGGCACGGTGGGACACATCTGTAATCCCAGTTACTTGGGAGGCTGAGGCATGAGAATCGCTTGAACCCAGGAGGCAGAGGTTACAGTGAGCCAAGCTCGCATCACTGCACTCCATCCAGCCTGGGCAACACAGCAAGACTGTCTCAAGAAAGAAAGAATAAAAAAGGAATAAAGTATTGATTCGTGCTACATACAACAAGGTTGAATCATGAAAACATGAGAAGTGATAAAAGCCAGACACAAAGATTACATATTGAATAACTTCATTTATGTAAAATGTCCAGAATAGGTAAATCCATAGGGACAGAAAGTATAACAGACTAGTGCTTTCCACAAAGTCTCGGGTAAAGAGGAAATGGAGAGTGACTGCTATGGTATGAAGTTTCCTTCCAGGGGTAATGAAAACCTTCTGGAATTAGGGCTGATGGCTGCACAACTTTGTGACTACACTAAAAAACCACTGAAAAGGTCACTACTTTAAAGGGGTAAATTTTATGACACACGAGTAGTACCTCAATAAAAAAATTAGTTTTACAAAACTCAGGTTGGGAAATAAAGTTCAAGAAGTCTTACAGAAAACAGAGAAAAAAAAAAAAAAGAGGTAGAAAATAAGAGAGAAAAATATATAAGGTTAAAGTATCAGTCCAGAGGGACCAACGTTCAAATAACTGGAGAAAGAGAAAACAGGCTGGGTATGGTGGTTCATGTCTGTAATCCCAACATTTTGGGAGACCAAGGCAGGTGGATCCCTTGAGCTCAGGAGTTCAAGCCTGGACAACATGGCAAAACCTCCTCTCATCTCTATCAAAAACTACAAATATTAGCTAGGTGTGGTGGGGACTGAGGCGGGAGCATCGCTTGAGCCCAGAAGGTTGAGGTTGTAGTGAGTCATGATGATGCCACTGTACTCCAGCCTGGGTGACAAAGTGAGACCCTGTCTCAAAAAAAAAAAAAAAAAAAAAAGAAGAGAGAGAGAGAAAAAACAAAAATAAATTATTAATAAAATAACTTCCCAGAAGTTAAGAACATGAGGTGCCAGACTAAAAGGGCCCAGAGTGTTCAACACAAGTCCTGAGTTCACACCAAGGTATATCTTAGTGAATTTTAAACAACGAGAACAAAGATGACTTTACAAGCTTCCACGGGGTAGGAAAGTCAGGCCACACATAAAAGATTAAGAATGGCTTCAAGACTTTCAAAAGTAATTCTGGAAACAAGAAGATGATAAGAGTGATGCCTTCAAACTCTTGAAGGAAAATTATAGACAATCTATAAGTAGCCTATACCAGTCAAATCCCTCTTTTTCATACTTGATTATTAAAGGCATTTTCAGACATGAAAGGTCTCAAAAATTTACCTCTTTTACACTCTTTGTCAATAAGCTACTAGAAGATAGGCTTCAGCAAGTAAAACTGAAAAACCAACTGAGAGGGAAACTTAGCATACAGGAAATAAATCAAACACAGAAGAGGGGCAAAAGGGAATCTCCAGAAGAATGACAGGTGTATCTCAGAAAGAAAGCTACAGATTGGAACAATATGACTCAAGAGACATAATGAAGGACTGTCATTACCAAAATCCCCACAGCCTTTGGGGCACATCCATTTAACATGAGATGTGCCTGGTCCAGGTTTTCATTGGAATTTAGTTTGTCTTGACCCCGTGTTGATGAAGTTCCTGGAGCCTAGATGGGCTGAAGACTTATTTCACAGCACAGACATGTTTTGCTTTTCCTTATTCTTGAGAGCTAGAGCGTGATAAGCTTAGCTTAGAAGCAAAACCACATAGAGCAATCTACTCTCCCAATCACATTTCTTCTAGATATTTACCGTAGTATCTTGTAAACACTTTAGTTTTGCCAGATTCCCTGACTGTGGGGAGCCTGTGTTTCTCCAGACTCAATAACAAACTTTCCCAATGACTTATCCAAAAAGGATCAAGGAAGACTCTTTTCAGCTTATCTTCTGAGAGCTTTCATCTAATAGCAGTATGTACCTTTCCTTTCACAGCCTCAGTTGATGCTTGCTATTCAGTTTTCCAAAACAAAATGATATACTTCTTAGGGATACATACCATGGCAGAGATTGGCTCATTGTTCACCAAGGCGTTTTCCCTTTCCTTCCTTGCAGTTAAGTGTAGCCATTTGACTCAGTTCTAGCCAGTGGAATGTGGACAAAACTGATGTATACCACATCCTGGCCTGGCCCATCAAACTTTCCATGCAATCTACCACAGTCCCTCTCTTTGTCCTCGCATCTGCCAGCCAGATGCAGGAAATTCAAAGTCTCTGAGGCCCCAGGGGGTGGTAGAATCACTAGCTGAAAGCAGCCTGAGTCCCTCAATGACTCTGTGGAACAGACCACCACTCTGTCACTGCTTTTCAACTCACAGCAAAGATGTGAGTGAGAAATAAATTTTGTGTTAAAAACCACTGACTTGGTAATTATTCATTAAAGTAGTTCAGCCTATCCTGACTAACAGACTTAGAGAGGTAGTAGAGCTTTTTGGTTTTTCAAAATTAAACATTTTGGCCAAAAATACATGTATGGACATGGAGGATATTGCAGGCTTGAGCAGAGAATGGTCCCAAGAGAATGAGTAATATGTTAAAATAGGCTTGTGATTTCCTGGGAGGGAGGGGGTGCCATTAAAGGATATCTTGAGGAAACTTCTAGGATAAATGTAACATGTAATTTCTTGACCTAGGTAGTGAGACCACAGGTGTTCATGTATTCTTCTTCCTAAAACTGTATTTTTGTTTTATATTTCTCTATAGTCCACAACTAATTATTTTATGCAAAATAAATTCATTTTATAGCTTATAAATTGATGTTATAAGCTAGAATGGATGGATGGATAGATACACAGATAGATAAAGACTCTTGAAAAATCTGTTGGCGCATTTAGGGGGAAAGCAACAGGTAAACAGAAAATTATGCAAATGTAAAAGGCAAATTTTAACTCCCTGAAAAAACAAAGTTAAACAAGAAAGGAAACAAGTATGATATACTACATGGCTGATCAGTAAACAATATTTATTTCTTTATAATGAAAACACCAACTATTGATTTAAAATTTCAAAATTGGAATGTTGCAGGGAGGGAAAGTGGGATGAAATAGTGAAGAAATACAAAAGAACAATAAAACCACCAGTAAGTCCCACCATCTGAAGATATTCCTATTTTAATAACATTATTTTTTAAACAAAAATTGGTTAATATGGCAGGGCATGGCGGCTCATGCCTGTAATTCCAGCACTTTGGAAGGCTGAAGTGGGCAGATCACCTGAGGTCAGGAGTTCGAGATCAGCCTGACCAACATGGTGAAACCCATCTCTACTAAAAATACAAAAATTAGCCAGGCATGGTAGCAGGCGCCTGTAATCTCAGCCACATGGGAGGCAGAGGCGGGAAAATTGCTTGAATGTGGGAGGCAGAGGTTGCAGTGAGCCAAGATCATGCCACTGCACTCCAGCCTGGATGACAGAAAAAGACTCCGTCTCAAAAAAAAAAAAAAGTTCCTAAAACATGCTATTTTGTAACCAGTTATGGTAGACAAATTCTAAGGTGGTTCTCCACCCTAATCGCCCTTCCTACTGTTCACACCTTTGTGTAATTACTTCCCCCATGAATGTAGGTGGGTCCTGTGACTTACTTCTAACCAACAGAATATGGCAAAGGTTATATAGGATGCTACTCCCATAACTATGTTACATTAAATAAGACTGTCTTGCAGCCTGGTGCGGTGGCTGACGCCTGTAATCCCAGCACTTTGGGAGGCCGAGGCTGGCAGATCACGAGGTCAGGAGATCGAGACCATCCTGGCTAACATGGTGAAACCCCATCATTTCTAAAAATACAAAAAATTAGCCAGGCGTGGTGGTGAGCACCTGTAGTTCCAGCTACTTGGGAGGCTGAGGCAGGAGAATGGCGTGAACCTGGGAGGCGGAGCTTCCAGTGAGCCGAGACTGCACCACTGCACTCCAGCCTGGGTGACAGAGCGAGACTCTGTCTCAAAAAAAAAAACAAAAAAACAAAAAAAAATGAACTGTGCATGTGAGGGATCTAGGTTGTGCGTTCCTTATGAGAATCTAATGCCTGATGATCATCTGAGATGAAATGGTTTCATCCCGAAACCAACCCCCCCACCCACCCCACCCCCGTCCATGGAAAAATTGCTTTCCACAAAACTGAATCCTGGTGCCAAAAAGGTTGGGGACCATTGCCTTATACCATATAGAAAAGTTAACTCAGGGGTCAGGCATGGTGGCTAACGCCTATTATCCCAGCACTTTGGGAGGCCAAGGCAGGCGGATCACCTGAGGTCAAGAGTTCAAGACCAGCCTGACCAGTGAAACCCTGTCTCTACTAAAAATACAAAAATTAGCTGGGCATGGTGGCAGGTGCCTGTAATCCCATCTACTTGGGAGGCTGAGGCCGGAGAATTGCTCGAACCCAGGAGGTGGTGGAGGTTGCAGTGAGCCCGAGATTGCACCATTGCACTCTAGCCCGGGCGACAAGAGAG
This sequence comes from Gorilla gorilla gorilla, assembly GCF_029281585.2. Classification (NCBI taxonomy): domain Eukaryota; kingdom Metazoa; phylum Chordata; class Mammalia; order Primates; family Hominidae; genus Gorilla; species Gorilla gorilla. Next base: position 47,068,205 of record NC_086017.1, read on the forward strand.
AAACTCTGTCACAAAAAAAAGAAAAGAAAAGAGAAAGAAGAAAGAAAGAAAGAAAGAAAGAAAGAAAGAAAGAAAGAAAGAAAGAAAGAAAGAAAAGAAAGAAAGAAAGAAGAAAAAACTCAAAATGGATCAAAGACCTAAACAAATGAGCTAAAACCATAAAACTCGTAGGAGAAAATATATGGGAAAAACTTCATGATATTGAATTTGGCAATGATTTCTTGGACATAATACCAAAAGCACAAGCAACAAAAGAAAAGGTAAGTTGGATTTCATCAAAATTAAAAACTCTGGGCAGGGCGCGGTGGCTCACATCTGGAATCCCAGCACTTTGGAAGGCAGGGGGATCACGAGGTCAGGAGTTCAAGGCCAGCCTGGCCAACATGGTGAAAACCCGTCTCTACTAAAAATACAAAAATTAGCCAGGCGTGGTGGCACATGCCTGTAATCCCAGCTATTCAGGAGACTGAGGCAGGAGAATAGCTTGAACCCAGGAGGCGGAGGTTGCAGTGAGCCAAGATTGGGCCACTGCACTCCAGCCTGGGCAGAGCAAGACTCCATCTTAAAATAACATAACGTAAAATAAAATAAAATAAAATAAAATAAAATAAAATAAAATAAAATAAAATAAAAAAACTGTGTACATCAAAGCACACTATCAAAAAGTAAAAAGGCAAACCACGGAATAAAAAAAAATTTGCAAATCACATAGCTGATAAAGGATTGATATAAAGAACTCCTACAACTAAGCAACAACAAAAACCCAATTAAAAAGATAAAAGACATAAGTAGACATTTCTTCAAAGAAGATACAAAAATGGTCACATGAAAAGATGCTCAGCCGGGCATGATGGCTCAACATACGTAATCCCAGCACTTTGGAAGGCTGAGGCAGGAGTATTGCTCGAGCCCAGGAGTTGGAGACCAGCCTGGACGTTGTTTGAACCCAGAGTTGGAGACCAGCCTGGGCAACATGTCTCTACAAAATATAAAAAAAAAAGAGGCAAGGCACAGTGGCTCATGCCTGTAATCCCAGCACTTTGGGAGGCTGAGGTGGGCGGATCACCTGAGGTTGGGAGTTCGAGACCAGCCTGGTCAACATGGAGAAACCCCATCTCTACTGTAAATACAAAATTAGCTGGACATGGTGGCGCATGCCTGTAATCCCAGCTACTTGGGAGGCTGAGGCAGAATCGCTTCAACCTGGGAGGCAGAGGTTGCAGTGAGCAGAGATAGTGCCACTGCACTCCAGCCTGGGCAACGAGAGCGAAACTCTGTCTCAAAAAAAAAAAACAAACAAAAAGAAGGAGAAAAGAAAATCAGCTGAACATGGTGGTACATGCCTGTGGTCCCAGCTACTGGAGAGGCTGAGGTGGGAGGATCATTTTAGCCCAGGAGGTCGAGGCTGCAGTGAGGCATGATTGTGCCACTACACTCCAGCCTAGGTGCCAAAGCAAAATCTTGTCTCAAAAAAAGAAAAAAAGAAAGAAAGAAAAGAAGAGAAAAAGAAACGATGCACAATGTCACCCATCACCAGGGAAATACAAATTAAAACCACAGTGAAATACCACCCTATTAGAGATTTTATTTTAAAAATAATAGTTTTTTTGTTAGAAAACAGGGCCAGGCACAAGCAGGCCGGGCGCAGTGGCTCACACCTGTAATCCCAGCACTTTGGGAGGCCGAGGCGGGCAGATCACAAAGTCAGGAGTTCGAGACCAGCCTGGCCAATAGGGTGAAACCCCGTCTCTACTGAAAATACGAAAGTTAGCCGGGCGTGGTGGCGGGTGCCCATAGTCCCAGCTACTTCGGAGGCTAAGGCAGGAGAATCGCTTAAACCCAGGAGGGAGAGGTTGCAGTGAGCCGAGATCGCGCCACTGCACTCTAGCCTAGGCAACAGAGCAACACTCTGTCTCAAAAAAAAAAAAAAAAAGAAAAAGAAAAAAGAAAAAAAAAAAGAAAACGGGACCAGGAACAATGGCTCACACCTGTAATCCCAGCACTTTGGGAGGCCAAGGCTGGTGGATCACTTGAGCTCAGGAGTTTGAGACCCTCCTGGGCTAATGGAGAGACCTCATCTCTACAAAATATACAAAAATTAGCCAGGCATGGCAGTGCACACCTGTACTCCCAGCTACTCGGGAGACTGAGATGGGAAGGAACACTTAAGCCCGGGAGGTCAAGGCTACAGTGAGCTGTGGTCAGGCCACTGCATTCCAGTCTTGGTGACAGAGTGAGACCCTGGCTCAACATAAATAAAAATCAATCAATAAGAAAACAGAAAATAGTAAATGTTGGCAAGGATGTGGAGAAACTGAAACCCTTGTGCATTGCTGGTGGTAATGTAAAATGGTGTAGCCATTGTGGAAAATAGTATGGTGGTTTCTCAAAATATTAAGCATAGAATTACCAAATGAAATTTGGTAATTATCAAATTACTAGCAATTCCACTTCTGGGTATATACACAAAAGAATTGAATGTGGCACTCAAACAGATATTTGCGTACTCATATTCATGGTGGCACTATTCCCAAAAGCAGAAAGATGGAAAAACCCATCTATCAAAAGATGATTAAACAATACGGAATAAACATACGAAGGAATATTTTTCAGCCTTAAATGAAATTCTGATACATGCTACGACATGGATGAATCTTGAAGACATCATGCTAAGAGAAATGAGCCAGACACAAAGACAAATATTACATAATTCCATTTATACGAGGTACCTGGAGTACACAAATTCATAGAGTCAAAAAGTAGAACGATGGTTACCAAGGGCTATGGGCATGAGGTGATATTGTTTAATGGGCAGAGCTTGTTTAGGATGATGAAAAAGTTATGGAGATGGATAGAGGTGATAGTTACACAATAATGTAAATGTACTTTATACCACCAAATTGTACACTTAAAAATGGTTTAAATGATAAATTTTAAGTTATGTACACAGTCATGTGCTGCATAAGGATGTTCCAGTCAACAATGTATTACACATATTATAGTGGTCCCATAAGATTATAATGGAGCTGCCCTATACACGTGTGCCCTTTTAAGAGATGGGGCCTCACTATGTTGCCCAGGCTGGAATGCAGTGCCTATTCACAGATGTGCTCATAGCACACTACAGCCTAGAACTCCTGATCTCAAGTGATCCTCCTACCTCAGCCTGAGTACCTGGAATTACCGGTGCACACCACCATGCCTGGCCTATTTTCTAATCTTTTATATCATATTTTAACTGTACCTTTTCTATGTTTAGATACACGAAAATTTACCATTGTGTTATAATTGTCTACAGTTATAGTATTCAGTACAGTGACATGCTGCACAAGTTTATGGCCCAGGAACCACAGACTATACCATATAGTCTAGGTGTGTAGTAGGCTATACTGTCCAATTTAGTGTAAGTATACTCTATGATGTTTGCTTGACAAAATTACCTAATGATGCATCTCCCAGAACATATTCCTGTCATTAAGCAACAAATGACTGTATTTTACCATAATAAAAATATTTTTAAAAAAGGTCAACAGAGTAAATTTTATGTTATCTATATTGTACCACAATTTTAAAAACAAAACAAACTTTATTGGATTGCAAAGGATGAATCTGGCAAGACAACAAGAACAATGCCCTCTCATTTCCTTGACTGTTCACCTAGATACAGCATTATCTGTGACAAGGGAAAAAACATCTAATCTAAAGCTGAATTTTTTTCTACATTTAGTCCTATAATCCTTAGGTCACTTAACTGGGATACTCACTTTTTAAAAAAAGCAACGCTATATATTCCGTTTGTTCATGATTTAAGCCATTTAACAGGGAAATAAATATTTTAACATCCTAATCCTCTGCATACAGTACGGTATACTCTAACTTACAAAACAGAAAGCCAAAAGATTTCTCCTAGCTGTTAATATATTTCTACTTAGGAAAGTGGGCATGTAAGGAACAACATGCTCAGAACAGTAACATAAAAATTAGATTTGCTTCCCTAAAGCAGTAAAGATATCTGTTATATCAAAAGTAGTTAAAATGTGGTAATGAAGGAACACTAAGATATACAGGGTTCAAAATGAAAACAATGGAAAAAGATAATCCATGATTCTTTAATGAAGGTGTTTATATTCCACCTCTGAGAAAGCACCCTGGTATGTATTCCAAGGCTTTTCCCAGCTCTTTACCACTTTCTTTCACTGCTGCTTTTTATTTCTTTTCTTTTTCTTTTTCTTTTTTTTCCCGAGGAGGAAAGGAAGGCAGAGACAGAGAAGGGAAAATAAGATAATGAGAATAAACTGATAAGGAAGAAAGAAAAACTAGTTTATTTTTTCTCCTCACACTGAATCCTAAATACATTATCATCATCATCATTCTCATCATCATAAATGTGAACAACTGCAAATAACTGAAGGCAAAGGAAAACTAAATTTCCTCCAGTCACAACCTAATCTAAAGCAAAAAAGTGGGGGTGGGGGGGGGTCCATCTGCAGGCTTGCATCTGTAAATTAAGTTTGTATGCTGAATTCTTCAAACAATCTTGACTGTAATACAAAGCTGCTGTTAAATATGGTGACATGAACCTTGGTCTAAGGGTGGAACACTAAGTTCTTTCAACAGCTTTCTAGCCTGAGAAGTGACATCAGTTAAAGAACTTTAAACCCAAGTGTTTCATTCACTAAGTATAAACAAATCAAGGTTTTCATAAGACACCACACAGTACAAACTAAGAGTTTAAAGATATAACTTCATGATACTATATAGTACCACAGGAAAAGCAGAATGAGAATTTGGGAAGAAGCTAATTTATCTGTCTGAACTCAAAATAATCGTGTAGAATAGTCCATTATTCCAAGAGTCCTTTTGATCTTAACGACAAATACCAAGGTCTCTGAATTGGACTGCCATTTTAACTGGGGCCCTCCCTATGCCAGTAACAATAATGCTTTTTCCCCAATGTAAAACATTTGACTGATTCTTGGCAAACACTCTCATATAACCAGAAGATAACATCAATGCTGGCACAATCCTATGCTCCTTCTCGTGCACCTTTTTCTAAAAACTTTCCTCCTGGACGGGCGCAGTGGCTCATGCTTGTAATCCCAGCAATTTGGGAGGCCAAGGTGGGTGAACAACGTGAGCCCAGGAGTTAGAGACCAGCGTGGGCAACATGCGGACACCCCGTTTCTACAAAAAATACAAAAATTGGCCCTGTGTGATGATGTATGCATGTAGTCCCAGCTACTTGGGAGGCTGAGGTGGGACAATCACCCAAGCCCAGGAAGTCGAGGCTGCAGTGATCTGTGTTCATACCACTGGACTCCAGCGTGGGCATCAGAGTGAGACCCTGTCTCAAAACAAACACACAAACAAACAAAACCTTTATTCCTTAGCTTTCCTTAATAAGAGGAAGAAGCAGGGGAGGAGGAGGTAGCAGCAAAAACTTGGGATCCTCGGATATACGGGCTAAGTAGTTGTTCACCCCAAAACCTAGCCTTAATCTTCTGAAGGCAAAATGTCCTTTATAACTCCCCCTTCTGTGCTTGCCACTGATCCTAAACCGCAGGCCTTCCTGACTTGCAAGAGGACCAGGCCAGATTATGGTTATGTGGTAGGTTCTGTCAGGCAAGCTTTGACAAGGTCTCAAAATAGACCCTGGGCACAAGCCAGGGAAGCTGCCACTCATGAGTTCCGACTTCATCAAACTATAGCCCTTCAGTATGTAATTTTTTTTTTTTTCTCTCTAGTGTCTCTCTCATTTCAAAAAGGCAAAGAATCCTGAACCTCCTCCTGGCCACAAGTAACCTATATAACATCAAACCTAAGCCTCCTTTATTCTGTTTACAAAAACTTTGCAGAATAAAGATTGAATCTGTACCTACTTCCTGCCTTGAGAAAGTAATCCATCAAATAGCACTCTAGTTTGCAAAAGGATTTTTGGATCTCAAACTCCATAGAGGTTTATTTTATTATGTATAGATTAGGATGTGGAAGGTAAAGGAAAAAAGGAGGTAGATTATTTACTTCTTTCCTGACTAATAATATAGTAGCCGACTTATGCAGGGCAAGAAGTTAAACTATACACAATGCTTTTAATTGATACTGGTCATAAAATTCTGAAACAACCTACTTAAGATGTAGCCATTTAACTATTATCAAATATAAATGCTTCTATATGACAGTACCAGTCTTCAAACCACAATATTTCTACTTTTACCAATACAAATAAAATTAATCACCTGACACTCAAATGTTTTTAAGTACCTTATAAAATAATTTGCAATATTTTTTAAATGGAGAGATGGATAAAGAATACAAAGTAATTAAGAGCTCCTTTCCCCTTCCACAAGCCCAAGAAATAGGTTAAATTCTATTATAAATAAAGCCAACATAGGATTGAAATAGTTTTAACTTTTCATAACTTCAGTCTCAATCTTACAGTCACACTTTGAAAATACATTCTGTATAGATACTAACTAATGCAAAGACTTATATATGTATTGTTCATTATAGCAGTGTTTGTAGAAGGCTAAAAACAACCTAAATATCTGTCAATAGAAAATGATAAAATAAATTATGGAAAATGAATAAATTATGGTTCATCTACACTAGCAAGGCATGCGGTCTTTTTAAAAAAAGTAAGAAATATGTGCTAAATACAAAAAGATCTTCATATGCCAAAGATAAGAATGAAAGATACAATATATTTCTCCTAGACATATGTGATTGAATATGGTTGCTTGGATTGGGGGGTTGGGGTAAGGAAAGGCTGGGAGTTTGTGATGGAAAGCAGACTATCTTTTCATCATATACCACTTTTTAAAATGTTTTATCAATTTTTAAAAGTCCCATAAACATCTACTGAACCCATGAAATAAGCATTCTCCTTCTATAATGCCATTTCTTCCCCTTCCCTAATTATCTCTACTTTTATCTACTGCTCTCCCTACCACTAGGCTAAAACAAATACATACATATGTTCCCTATGAAGTGGAATTATCTCTTGACTCCCCATCAAAATAAATGAATAATGAACTAATGAAGAAGTATAACACATGATCAACCCAGTTTTTAGCCTAGTTGTTTGACTCCTTTGAAGTCCAGCATAATTTATTATAAGCCAAAAAGTTCACAAGGCAAGTTTTGTTCAATTCCTTCCTTCTGAAGTTTTAAAAGCTGAGTTTTATTGGCCGGGCGTGGTGGCTCATCCCTGTAATCCCAGCACTTTGGGAGGCCAAGGCGGGCGGATCACGAGGTCAGGAGATCGAAGCCATCCTGGCTAACAGAGTGAAACCCCGTCTCTACTAAAAAATAAAAAATAAAAAATTAGCTGGGCGTGGTGGCGGGCGCCTGTAGTCAAAGCTACTGGGTAGGCTGAGGCAGGAGAATGGCATGAACCCGGAAGGCGGAGCTTGCAGTGAGCCGAGATTGCGCCACTGCACTCCAGCCTGGGCGACAGAGCGAGACTCCGTCTAAAAAAAAAAAAGTTGAGTTTCATTTATTTATTTTTGAGACAGGGTCTCACCCTGTCTCCCAGGCTGGAGTGCAGTGGTGTTTTCAGGGCTCACTGCAGAGCTCATGTGGTCTTCCCATCTCAGCCTCACAAGCAGCTGGGACTGCAGGGACACACCACCAGCTAATTTTTTTGTAGAGACAGGGTCTCACTATGTTGCCCAGACTGGTCTTAAACTCCTGGGCTCAAGCAATCCTTCTGCCTTGGCTTCCAAAAGTTGAGTTTTAAATGATGATCACAGATTATATTCTTTATTTGCAGACTGGACAAAGTAGTACATTTTCCCTATTAAAGGACCATCTCTCAATTTAGATGTTCCACATAGAAAGCAACTACCTAAAAGGAAAGAGCTATGAAACAGCCTGTATTTTGCAGGTGCAATGGATAATGATCCTAAGATAAAGACAGAAGAATTTTATTTCCTTTTGAATGATCCTCGTCAACATTCCCAGCACACTGCAAGAATTATTTTTTTCTATATATCATCAACTCTGTTCCTTCTCACACTAGAACAGGGTAAACAATCCACAAAGAGTTCTTCAAGAAATTGCTCCCTCCCTCTTGCTAAATTCATTTCTAATAAAGATTTGTTTTTGTTTTGAGAGACAGAGATACTTTGCCAAATATATTCTCCATATTACCTTTTCCTTTCGTTAACGGAGATACTTAAATCCTGACCTAGGAAGGTTTCCCTTGCATATTTACCTATCAAGACTGTCAGTTACGGTGATTTCCACAAGGGATTTTCCAAAAGGGAATCTGTGTTCACAGGGAACTGAAACTCTTAAGTCACTATTTAAATTAGCTGGACAAAAATCAAAAGCAACATTAGGGAACACTCTGAATATAATGGATACCCAAAGTAAAAAAAAAGATGCCAAAATTTAGTGAAAGAAGTAAAGGAATTTAGTAAGCTAGACCAACAGGATAGACTTGCCATTACTTTATAACTAAAGTTCTTTATAAATGAAAATCAAGGTAAAAATCAGCTGAACTCTAACAGAAGGGAAAGAAAAACAAGAGTAAGGGTATTAAGAACTCTGTGATTTCAACCTTATTTTACTTAACATTTTTAAAGTCAAAAATGAGCAAATTACATTTCAGCAATAAAAAGCTATTTCTAGTTTAAAGTGAATCCATTCCAATCACAACTTCAATACACACTTTCTTCTAGAACAGAACTTAATAACTCATGTAGTTTCATTCTACATTTTTAAAGACAGAATCACAAAAATGGGTGATGCTTTCCACTCAAAAGACTATTTTGTATAGTGCAAATTCTTTCAGTGAACATTTTCGTACCTTAGTGATGGTAGCTCTCCTTTCCACTGACATTTACATCTAGACCCCTTCATTTATCTTCCCACATCTGGCAAAAAAAAAAAAAAAAAGGGAGGGGGAGGAGTAAAATCAAAGCAATCACTTAAAAACCAACAAACTATTCTAAATTCCAGCATTCTGCAAATACTTCAATTTTTATTTCATTACCATTCTTCACGATGATAAATATCCAGCAACAGACCTAACAAAACATAATACAACACTTCCTATAAAATGAGTAAAGAATGCCATCTCATTAGGCAGATACGAACTTAGGTTTCCTCTATTTCAATTTTCAGATTCATAGCAATGATTCACAAAGTGAGTGATCTACCTTCGAAATGAATCACACTTTCCGAAATTCTTATTCTACATATTATAATACTAGGTCATTATCTCTGCATCTGTTAAACAGAGCATGATGTTGGTTAAACAGGGTTAGTGCTGCAAGATATTCAAACCACAACAACCTTGGAGTCCCTGCCAACTAATTCTATTTGCAACACTGCATTCTCCAATAATTGCACTTTTTCATATAGATTTATCCCCAAAATAAAATGTTATCTTGAAAAAATATTATTTTAAACACTGATTAAGAACTTATACATCCATACCCCGCTCTCCTTCTCTCGTTTCATTACTACATCCACATTCTCTTCCCATTATGACAACATAAAAAAATTAAGAGCCACCCTTATCCTTACATATCATTTTTAGTCAATCAATCCACTCTACAATTTTTCTGTTTATAGTAGAAACGCTGAGTCACTAAATGGAAACTCAAAGAAAACCAGCTACTAACAGTTAAGGTTTAGGATACAATATTTATCTAGCCATGTCTCAGCAGCCTGTATTTGTATCTCCCACGGTGAAAAAAGTAAAGCAAACACTTGAACTTTTTTCCCTCTAAGAAAGAAAAAGAAGTGGGTTTCCTTAGGTCCTCCTGCATGCTGCTGGTTACTCACAGGCAGGGCTGACTAGAGTTCTGTAACTTAACAATCTGGGTGTCAATAACGCCTCATATTAGTCAAGTATTAACCCAGCTAGCGCCTGTTAAACCCGCGCGATCCAGCTCAGGTCAAGGAGGAAGAAGTAAAATTCCCAAAAAATGCTACGCCCTACACCGTCCTGACACCGTTCCCTGGGGGTGCTCGTCCCGGGACAGAACCGTAGTGTGGCGTCTAAGGAGGAAGAGAAGGCGCCTAGGGCACCCGAAACGGAGGGACAGCTGCCCAATTTAATTTCTCCCACAGTGGGAATAACACGTACCTTTTCCCCAGCGCGATGGAAGGGTGAGCGTTAGAAATCAGACGGGATGTCTGAGAACGCCGCAGACAGGGGGCGACCCCAGCTCGGGAGCCCGCCGCGGGCCGGCCAGTCCCCAGGGAAGCCCGGCCCCCTAGCCGAGGTCGGAGGCGGCGCGGATCCCACGGGACTGCGGAGGCCGGGAAGAAGGTTCCCAACTCCCCGCTCCCTGCTCCCACCGGGCTGGCGGGAGGAGCGGCCCTTACCTGTGTTAGGGCGCGCGCTGCGACTGCGTCGCTGTCCGGGAAGGGCCGAAGAGCTGCTCGCCCGCCCGGCGCCCGCTGGGGCTATGGGCGAGGGGCGCAGCTGGACGACTCAGTCCTGGGTCCCCGGCCAGGCGGGCGGGGATGGACGCGGCGGCTCCCGTCACTGGCAGCCGGCTAGTCGGTCAGGCCGATGTGCCCTCTGCGCCGCGGCTGAGACAGCGGGAACCGGCCCCAGGAGGAGCCGCAGCCTGAGCGGCCGACTGAGGAGGCGAAGGATGGGCGGGGCCACAGGGTCGACGACCCACTCACCCGGAAGCAGTTGTGGCCGCGACTGCCCGGGAGCGGCGCTGGCCGCGGTCCGGGCTTGCGCCGCGGTCCGGGCTTGCACCCCGCTGGGCAAAGTACCCGGGACTGTCACACGGCGAGCTGAGCCCTGGGCCGGCGGGTGAGGTTCCCCAAGCGGCGATGCCCCTGGCTCCCTGTTCCGCCATTGCGAGCCGTTAGGGCCAAGCTGGAGGGAGGGCGGCGAGGCGCGGCTGCCGGTAGGGCGGGGCCCTGGGCTGCTGGCGGGGCGGAGGCCGGAGGCGGCCTTGGGCGGGTGGCTTCTCTGGGTCCCACGGTTCCTGCCCAGGCTCTTCGAACCAGGACCAGTGCGGGTAATGTGAATTGACACTTGTTCCGGTTCAGGGCTGCCCCACCCCTGGTTGCCCCAAACCCTGCGGCCTGGTGGGCTTGGGCAAGTGGGCTGGAGTAGCGCTCTGTTAGGAAACGAGTATGCGAGGGAGGGAGGGTGGGTGTGGTCGAAATGCCCAAGCCTCGTTTCAAAAATGAAGACGCATGACCTTAAAATTATTTCTGGAGAAGAATGCTTGCGCGAGAGGTGGGGGGGGTGCGGGGAGCGGGATGGAGGGAGGAGTATAGAGTCTGTTAAAAATCTGATAGACACGGACTTGTTATTTATTCCGGAAATATCTAACGAGGCCCACCAGGTTCAAGGCACTGGGGAAGGACCAGGGTCGTGCATTTGAAAAGCTTACCTTAGTGGAATAGACGGGCTGAAGCAAACAAACAAGGTAATGACAGGTGTAGTATGGCTTTGCAGGAAACACACAGAGTGATGAGAAAGATTTTGTAGACGAGGCCTCTGGCTGGATAGGATGGCTAAAAAAGACCTCTAGGAGGAAGTGATAATTGAGGAGCCTCCTGACAAAAAAGGCACGAAATACACCTAACCACGACTTTACATACAGGGACTGCAGATTCCAGAACCCCCTGAATAAGCCCACTAATTCCATGTTGAGCACCTGTCTCTAAAGCCTTCTAAGGGCTGTTTCTGTGCTGCCCACTTCCCCTGCAATTTCAGAAGGCTTGATCACCCTTACAGTTTATGGGGGCTGGCACTGTGGCACTAATGGGGGAGGTTCGAGAGACAGGGAGAATTATACCCATCAGCTTTGAGAGACAAATTCTTTACCTTTTCACTGTTTCTATGTCACTATATTTCTCAGAGTCATGAGTAAACATTAAAACTATGATTTTTACGTTGGCATGTTGTGATCTGAATAAAATGATTAATGACATCTTTTGCCAAATTTGTTGAAGACAAAGGGAGAGGATCTATTCAGATGCAGTACCTGAATAATACCAAAAACCCAACACGTATTAAATATTAACGACATAATTAATAGATTGTCTGGATAATACATTAGATTCTCTTGCCCTTTTAATTTTTCTCCTTAGCCACTTGTTTTGATTCATGCAAACCAGCAGAAATATTTTGCATTGTGTTTCTGGGAAAAGGGACTGGGAGGTAGCTAACACTTAATCACCTTCTATTTACACAGCATTGTGCTAGGAACTTATATATCTCTTCCAGTATTAGGACTAACCTTGAGATATGGGTATCATTATACCCACTTTAGTAACAAAGACATTGAGATTCAGAGAGATTGTGACATACCTAAGGTAGCAAAACTAGTAGCTGGAAGAGCCAAAATTTGAACTCAGATCTCTCTGGCCCTACTAAATGCATCACCATAAATTATTTCATGGGCAATCTTTCCCTGCACATTAATTGATTTATTTCTGCCAAATGTATGTGTTCCTAGATCTTTCTGGAATATTCTGACATGGGAATGCCCCCAGGTCTGTGAGGACTGGCTTCTCTGGGGTTGTATCAATAGATGAAGGAAAATTTTGCAGTTGTTTATACAGTTTGGGGGGTTGAGGTGGTACAATTTGTACATTTTTGTTCCTTTCATAGCAAATTCTTCAGTTTTCTTTGATGAGGCCAAGCAATAAATTTTTTCCTTTCTTAAGAGCAAATACAGGCCGGGCGTGGTGGCTCACGCCTGTAATCCCAGCACTTTGGGAGGCCGAGGTGGGCGGATCACGAGGTCAGGAGATCGAGACCACGGTGAAACCCCATCTCTACTAAAAATACAAAAAATTAGCCGGGCGCAGTGGCGGGCGCCTGTAGTCCCAGCTACTCGGGAGGCTGAGGCAGGAGAATGGCGTGAACCCGGGAGGCGGAGCTTGCAGTGAGCCGAGATTGCACCACTGCACTCCAGCCTGGGCGACAGAGCGAGACTCCGTCTCAAAAAAAAAAAAAAAAAAAAAAAAAAAGAGCAAATACTTATTTTTGTGGTTTTCACAAAAGTTGTCTTTCACAAACACGGTAATACTGTGTTTCACACTGCACATCTCTAAGATGTGAAAGATCATTAGTTCAAACATTAAAAGTAGGATACCACTTTTGAAAGCCTAATATTTGTATTGGTAAAGTGTGTCTGGTCCAGGCGCAATGGCTCACACCTGTAATCCCACTACTTTGGGACGCCAAGACAGGTGAATTGCATAAGCTTAGGAGTTCATGACCAGCCTGGGGAACATGGTGAAACCTTGTCTTTACAAAAAATTAGCTGGGCATGGTGGCATGTGCCTGTTAGTCTCAGCTACTTGGGAGACCCAGGTGGGAGGATTGCTTGGGCCCAGGAGGTCAAGGCTGCAGTAAGATGTGATCGTGCCACTGTCCTCCAGCCTGCATGACAGAGCAGGACCCTGTCTCCAAAAAAAAAGCGTGTGTGTGTGTGTGTTAGAAACATTTTTCTAATTTTATTTAATTCCTTACAAGCCTATGGAAACCTGGCAATGTAATTGTCTTTTACTGTGTATATTTGTTTTAAGTTCTCCTTCTAAGAGTTCCTATCTAGATTTATTTTTTCATGTTGTTATTTTTTCTTTTTTACTTTTTATTTGGATATAATTATTAAAAAGTTGCAAAAATAGTATAGCGGTCCTGTGTAGTATTTGCCCAGTTTACCCTATTGATATCTTACATATCTATAATACCTTATTAAAACCAGGAAATTGACATACTACAGTCTTTAGGTTTTTAATTTATTTTTATGTTTCATATCAAAAAGTTTCCATTTTGCAGTAATTCATTTTTATTATATTTGACTTGGCCCTTCCTCTCCTAAATTAGCAAATGTTAATAAGCTTGTCCTAGTGCTCATCTTGAATTACAAGTTTATTTTTAAAATTATCTGGGTCAACACAATTGAAAGTGATTTATTTGTAAGGTGGTTGCTTTCTCTGGTCATACTGTTCCATGTCATCCTGCCCTAATAAACCTGCAACATTATACAACTTGTGTGTGTATATTTTAACACATCTTCTGACCACTGCAGTTTTTTCACAGATTGTTATCAAAGGAAAACAGAGGAATACAAGACTCCTCATTTGACTGGATTTTTTTAAAAAGTTTCTAAACATCTGTCAAAACAAGAATACTGGGTGGGCATGGTGGCTAACGCCTTGTAATCCAGCACTTTGAGGGGCCAAGGTGGGCAGATACCTTGAGCAAGAGTTCTAGACCAGCCTGGGCAACATGGTGAAATCCTGTCTCTACAAAAAAAAAAAAAAATAGCTGGTTGTGGTGGTCCTCACCTGTAGTCCCAGCTACTCCAGAGGCTGAGGTGGGTGGAGCACTTGAGTCCTGGAGGTCAAAGCTGCAGTGAGCCATGACTACACCACTGCAAGCCAGCCTGGGTGACAGAGCAAGATCCTACCTCAAAAAAAAAAAAAAATAAATAAATAAGAATGCTGTTGGTTAGTGTGCAAAATCTCACTTATGGCTAATTCTAGTTCTACATGGATTCTCCTACCCAGGGCACTCACCCTTTACTCCACCAGAGAATAAACAGGGAAAAAATGAAGGGTAAATTACTTTGTTCAATCTTAGTCTTGAGGAAAGGTTGATGAAAGGGGAAAATTTGGGACTTTGTGTAGGTATCAATTATGTTATGAACACCTAATCACTGATTATCAAGTGATGGTTTTTCTGCATTATATACTTACTATAAATGAGTAAAAAACATCCTTCATATTATAGCTTATTTAACAAACTATTATTTATCTGCTGTGTATCAGCAGGTAAATCAAGCACCCGATTAGGTACTTGACACAGGGACAAAACAATCTCTGCTCTTAAGGAGCTAGAATTCCAGAGTTTCTGTTGATATATATTTTTTTAATGTTAAGCTCTCACTATGTGCTAGATAATTTGCAAATGCTAGACATCCGACGGGAAGCAAAAACAAAAATGTTTCTTTTTCTTATGAAACTGGTAAGGGAGACAATCTCACAAAAGTACCTTTAAAATCTAACAGGTATTACAAAGGGTAGGTATGTGCTGCCATGAGGGCATAAAAGCATTGGGACTTGACCTAACCTGAGGTATCAGAAATGCCTTCTCCTGGGAATAGATGTTTCAAGCCGAGATTTAAAAGTGCCTCAGAGTATAAACTACATGCAGAAGTGGAGGAAAGCAAGAAAGCACAACTAGAGCTCATGATAGAAGCAACAGAGTCCCAGGGACTGAAATGAGAGAATGTGAGATGAGTCTGGAGAGTTAAGGGTCCACCATTCAGGGTCTTAGAGGCTGTGGTAAAGATTCTAATCTTTGTTCCGAAATCTGCAAACCAATCGAGTTTTTAGTGAGAGCAACATGATCAGATTTGTATTTTCAAAAGACCACTCTGACTTCAATGTTAAGAATTCATTCATGCATAGTGTCATGCACCTGTGGTCCCAGCTACTCGGGAGGCTGAGGCACAAGAATCGCTTGAACCAGGGAGGCGTAGGCTGCAGTGAGTCGAGATCATGGCACTGCACTCCAGCCTGGGCCACAGAGTAAGACTTTGCTTCAAAAAAGAAAAATTTTTTAAAAAGAATTCATTTTTGGCCAGGTGTGGTAGCTCACAACTGTAAGCCCAGCACTTTGGGAGGCCGAGGTGAGAGGATTGCTTGCGCCCAGGAGTTTGAGACCAGCCTAAGCAATATAGTGGGACCCCATCTCTACAAAATATAAAAAAATGAAAACATTAGCCAAGTGTGGTGGTGTGCACCTGTAGTCTCAGCTACTCATTCTTTAAATAAATGCATCCTGAGGGCCTGCTATAGACCAAATCCTACTCTGCACACAGAGCACACGGCAGTGGACAACAGACAAATTCCCTATCTGTGAGGATCTTACATACAATATACAAATCATAAATAAGGTAATAGTGCTGTAAGAATATTGGAACAGGGTGAGAATGAAAGGGTAGGGTGGAGTTGCTATTTTATAAGCTTTAATCCTATGAAATTACTGATTTTTAAAAATAATTTTTGACCTGAGAATGACATTACACCTTAGGTTTGAATGGTTCAATCCAGTTGTGTGACATTAGGGTCATATGGTTCAACTTAGTACTTGGAAGAGTCAGAACTAATGAGGTGATCGAAAGAAAGAGAAGCAAGCCATGTAAATACCTGGGAGAAGAGCATTTGAATCAAAGGAACAGCAAGTGCAAAGGCCCTAAAACAAAAATGTGCCTGCCATGTTTGAGGAGCAATAACAAGGCTGAAGAGTAAAGGACAAGTGGGAAGAATGGTAGCAGAGGCCAGATCATACTGGTGACCGTGGTAACAAATTGGCTTTTCTCCTTTTTTTTTTTTTTTGCCTTAAGACAGGGTCTCGCTTTGTCACTCAGGCTGGAGTGCAATGGCGTGCTCATAGCTCACTGCAGTCCTGAACTTCTGGGCTCAAGTGATCTTCCTGCCTTAGCTTCCTTAGTAACTGGGACTACAGGCATCCAGCACCACGCCCAGCCAAGTTTTTTTTTTTAAGAGATGGTATTTCATTATGTTGCCCAGGCTGGTCTTAAACTCCCGCCCACAAGTGATCCTCCCACCTCAGCCTCCTAAAGTCTTCCAAAATGCTGGGATTACAGACGTGAGCTATCACGCCCAGCCTGGTTTTTCCTCTTTGAGTAAGCTAAGCCGTGGGAGGGTTTTGAGCAGAGGAACTACACATCTGCCATTATTTAAAGGACTATTCTGTTAATGGTAGAATATAAGTGGTGGATGCAGAAGTGATTGCTGTAAAATTCTTTCAACTTTGCTGTGTGTTTGAAATTTTTCCTAATAAAATAATAGTTTAAACTGGTTATTGTGAATAGACTTTAGAGGAGCAAAGGTGAGAGCAGGAAGACCAGTTAGGCTATAACAATAATTCAGGTAGCAGTGGAAGTGGTAGGAAGTGGTTGGGAGCAGATGTGGTGTTTGAATTACAAGTCAGTAATTCAGAGGAAATACCAGGTAGGAAATACAAATGTATGAATCCACCTAAAGATTAGGAAAACAAGGACAAATGTCTTGAGAATTAAAAGAAAATGCTCAGAAGTGTACCCTAAAGCCTCTTACTCATGCTTTTGTTCTAGGCTGGTTTTGGTTGTAGATAGTTATCAGTTATTATATACTGCCATTCAGATTATTTATATGTATTACTGTCCACAACTCACTTGTGTTCTAAAGGGTTTTTTTTTTAATAATGTTCTTGTCTTCCCAAGCAGATTATATGCTTTTTGAGAAAAGATGTATTTTTTTGTATACACCCCACAATGCCATATTCCTAGAAGGCATTTTCAATGTTCACAGAATAAAAATATTTGAATACAGAGCTTTTCATGTCTTTTGTTTTTATAAAACATCAATTTTCTTATAAATGTTTAATTTAGACACTTCTGAAAATGAAGGTAGAGTTAGAATTTTCAGTCTGTTGCAACTTATGCCCATTTCAGGTCAGACAAATAAAGAGAGAGCCTTCTGGGGGGTAAAAAAAAAAAAAAAAAAAAGGCCCAGGTGTGTGCCTGTAGTAGTAATGTCAGCTGCCTCAGGAAGCTTGAGCCCAGGAGTCCAAGGCTATATGGCACGACAGTTGTGCCTGTGAATAGCCACTGCACTCCAGCCTGGGCAACATAGCAAGATCCCATTTCTTTTAAAAACAAAATAAAACAAAAAAACCCCAATCAGCTTTTCTCCATATTGGCTTATACTCAGACTTCATCATGTGGCAACAAGACAGTTCTCAAAAACTTTAGTTCTATATTCACTCCAGTCCAAGTCCAGCAAGAGATCCCTTCCGGTAGCTCCTAGATTCACTGAACCAATTACCTTGCTACAGTAATTTGTTAAAGGATAGAGAGTTACCTTCCCATCCTTTAACAAATTACTGTAGCAAGGAAAACTCTTGTGCTATGATTAGCCAAATTTGAGTCATATGCTTTACCTCTGGTCCACCCAAAGATCATGGACTATAGGAGAGGAGTGGTTCCCGGAAGAACAAAATGGAGTACTGTCACCAAAATATAGAAATGGATACTGATGGTGAAAACACAATGCTTACTACACCAACTAACTCAAAGGCCTATGCATTGTTTCTTCCTTAAGCTTTTGAAAGAAGTTAGTCACTGCTATGGCACTCACTTTGAATCTCTTCCAATTCCACACACAATACTGCATTTTTTCCCCTGAATCATCAGGCAGTCATATATTCAGTTGCCATTGAAAAGTAAATGCATGATTATGAAAGTTAACCAGCTGGAAGGGTCAGTATTTCAGTACATCACTTTTCAGGACACTCCCAACTGGTATTGCAGGTAGTTTCTTGTCCTTAAAATTCTTTCCTGTTGTCAAGCTACCTGAAACGTATTTGTCCTCGATACCCTAGGGGCAGGGTGGCTGATGACTAAGGTGCCTGGGAAACACTTCAGAAGCAAGTGACAATGAATTGGCTTAAGCCAATTCATCTTTTAGATGGATATTTAGACTGTAGAATCTTGAAAGGAAAATTTATCTACAGATAACGTCTGTTTTCAGTTTCTTTTTCTTTTTGCACTAACAAGTTATTTTCCCCACATGACGTTTAATCTACCTTACAAAACATTTTTAACATTTTAGTTCAAAATTTGCTTCAGAAAATGGATGACTTTGGTGTGAAACAATTGTTGACTCTATTATTCTAGAATTTGGGATGGCGCCTCTAGTTTGCTGCTTCCTTGGACACCAAA
The DNA here is from genome assembly GCF_029281585.2 of Gorilla gorilla gorilla. Taxonomy (NCBI): domain Eukaryota; kingdom Metazoa; phylum Chordata; class Mammalia; order Primates; family Hominidae; genus Gorilla; species Gorilla gorilla. The sequence continues at coordinate 47,086,942 of NC_086017.1, forward strand.
CATAACATTCTCTGTTCTAGGACATGCTTCAAGTCGGTCATGAGACTGGCAGAAAATCAAACCAAACTAAATGAATGGTTGTTGAAGTTAATCTCCCATCCTGGAGCTGTGCATGCCATGGAGTAGCCAGCTTTTAACAGGCACAATCCTGATCAAAATCACTGCTCTGTGGTCCTGCTCATCAGAATATTATGGAAACTAGATTTAGGCCTGGTTTCTTTAAAAATAGATGTGATAATGAAATAATCATGTATTATAGCCATTACAATTTCTATTGTAGGAGAAAGTGGATAATGTTTTAATGTAAAACAGTAGGTTACTAAACAATGTGTTCTAGATGAACATTCAACATTTTTGTTTTAATTAGCCAGGCATGTGTGATGACCTACGCCTGTAGCCCTAGCTACTCAGGAGGCTGAGACGGCAGGATTTGCTTGAGCCCAGGATTTCAAGGTTACAGTGAGCTTTGATCACATCACTGCGCTCCAGCCTGGGTGACAGAGCAAGACCCCGTCTCACAAATGATAATACAAATACAGAAAAATACTTGAAAACACACCCAAATGTTAACTTTAAGGAATGGAACTATCAGTTATTTTATTTTATTTTTATTTTCTAAAATACTCAAACGTGAAATATACCACATCTGCGGCCAGGCACGGTGGCTCACGCCTGTAATCCCAGCACTTTCGGAGACTGAGCCGGGCAGATCACCCAAGTTAAGGAGTTTGAGACTAGCCTGGCCAACGTGGTGAAACGCCGTTTCTACTAAAAATACAAAATTAGCCAGGCGTAGTGGTGCACGCCAGTAATCCCAGCTACTTGGGAGGCTGAGAGAGGAGAATCATTTGAACCAAGGAGGCAGAGGTTGCAGTGAGCCGAGATCGAGCCATTGTACTCCAGCCTGGGCGACAAGAACGAAACTCTGTCTCCAGAAAAAAAAAAATTGTCTGTTACTGCTATGGTCTGAATGTTGTCTCCTGCCAAAACTCGTATGTTGAACTCTTAACCCCCAAGGTGATGGTATTAGAAGGTGGGGCCTTCCTGAGGTGATTAGGCCATGACAGCAGAGCACTCATGAACAGGATTAGTGCCCTTATAAAACAGGCCTAAGAGACACCCCTCCCTGGTCCATAATGTGACATTAGAATGAGAAAACAGCTGTCTATGAGGAAGCAGATCCTCACCAGACACTGAATCTGCTGGCACCTTGATCTTGGCCTTCTCAGCCTCCAGAATTTTGAGAAATAAATTTCAGTTGTTTATAAGCCACAAAAGCTATATTTTGTTATAGCAGTCCAAATGGACTAAGACAAATACCAATATGACAGAATCAAAATAAAAAACTAAAAATTAAATCTAGGCTGGGCTGTAATCCTGTAATCCCAATGATTTGGGAGGCCAAAGTGGGAGAATCACTTGAACCCAGGAATTCGAGATCAGCCTGGGCAACATAAGGAGACCTCGTTTTTACAAAAAAATGTTTAAAAATTATGCGCGTATGGTGGCACGTGCCTGTAGTTCTAGCTACCTGGGAGGCTGAGGCAGGAGGATCACTAGAGCTAAGGAATTTGAGATTACAGTAAGCTATGATCGTGTCACTCCAGCCTGAGTGACTAAGCAAGACCCTGTCTCACAAAAAAAAAAGTCTAATTATGCTTCTTACTGCTCAAAACCATGGTAGATTTCTCTCTTGTCTTGCATACATTTTATTTTATTTATTTTTATTTTTTTTGAGACGGAGTCTTGCTCTGTCGCGCAGGCTGGAGTGCAGTGGCGTGATCTCGGCTCACTGCAACCTCTGCCTCCCGGGTTCACGCCATTCTCCTGCCTCAGCCTCCCGAGTAGCTGGGACTACAGGTGCTTGTCACCACACCTGGCTAATTTTATTTTGTATTTTTAGTAGAGACGGGGTTTCACCATGTTACGCAGGATGGTCTCTATCTCCTGACCTCATGATCCTCCCCCCTCGACCTTCCAAAGTGCTGGGATTACAGGCGTGAGCCACGGCGCCCAAGCTTTGCATAATCATTTATTCTTCCATTTAAAAAAAAAAAAAAAGTGTGTACAGGGCTGGGTGTGGTGGCTCAAGCCTGTAATCCCAGCACTTTGGGAAGCCGAGGCGGGCAGATCACCTGAGGCCAGGAGTTTGAGACCAGCCTGATCAACAGGCTGTAGTAGAAACCCCGTCTCTACTACAAATACAAAATTAGCCAGGTGTGGTGCATGCCCATAATTCCAGCTACTCGGGAGGCTGAGGCAGGAGAATCGCTTGAACCCAGGAGGCAGAGGTTGCATTGAGCCGAGATTGCGCCATTGCACTCCAGCCTGGGCAACAAGAGCAAAACTCCATCTTAAAAAAAAAAAAAAAAACAGCATGTACAGATTTTACAGATGCTAGGAGTAAAATAAGTATACAGATACAGATGTGGCTACTGTTCCCCCAGAACTAACTGTCTAGAGGAGATATAACAAGTAAGCTAACAGAAACAATCCAGTATGTCACAGTCAATAACAGGGTTTCATGCATCCTCCATCAAAATACCTAAACCTTCTTTTACACATCAAATGCTGGCTTTGATAGCTAAGCTACCAAGCAAGTGAAACTCACACGCAGTGGTAGTGACTGTCAGTCATTACTTCAGTTTAAGCAGCATCCCTGTGGTTGTCCACATGGTATGGTAGTGTTCAGTTATTTGAGTAGTGTTCAATTATTGGAATATTTATTTGCTCTTATTTTATGAAAATGCAGATGCAAATACTAGTTATAGGAAAAGTAGGTCTTATAAATGTAATCTGAATGACATAAAAATGGAAATCACTAGTAGGGGTGCCAGAGCAGTCAATCTTTAGCCTCAATCAGACACCAAAAATTCGTTAAATAAAATCCAGTAAACTGAGTAAAGGAAAAGGAGAAAATCAGAGAACAGGTAGAAAATCCTGGAAATATTGTTAAGTATGTTTAGAGATTTTGGTCTTACGTTTTGGTTCTTCAGGAAAATATTTCTCTTTAAAGCAAAGGAAGTTTATTGTTCAATTTTTTTTTTTTTTTTTTTTTTTGAGACAGAGCCTTGCTCTGTCACCCAGGATGGAGTGCAAAGGCGCGATCTCACTGCAACTTCAGCCTCCTGGGTTCAATAGATTCTCCTTTCTCCTGCCTCAGCCTCCCAAGTAGCTGGGATTGCAGGGGTGCACCATCACACCCAGCTAATTTTTTTTTTTTTTTTTTTTTTTAAGACGGAGTCTTGCTCTGTTGACCAGGCTGGAACACAGTGGCACAATCTCGGCTCACTGCAAGCTCCACCTCCTGGGTTCACGCCATTCTCCTGCCTCAGCCTCCTGAGTAGCTGGGACTAGGGGCGCCCGCCACCACACCCAGCTAATTTTTTTATATTTTCAGTAGAGGCGGGGTTTCACCGTGTTAGCCAGGATGGTGTCTGTCTCCTGACCTCATGATCCACCCACCTCGGCCTCCCAAAGTGCTGGGATTACAGGTGTGAGCCACTGTGCCCAGCCAATACCCAGCTAATTTTTGTATTTTTAGTAGAGATGGGGTTTCATTATGTTGGCCAGGCTGGTCTTGAACTCCTGACCTCAGGTGATTCACATGCCTCGGCCTCCCAAAATGCTGGGATTACAGATGTGAGCCACCGTGCCTGGCCTATTGATAGATATTTATTTTATTTTATTTTTTTAATAGAGATTGGGTCTTGCCATGTTACCCAGGCTGGTCTTGTACTCCTGAGCTCAAGCAATCTTTCCACGTTGGCCTCCCAAAGCACAGAATGTATTTTAAATCACTTATCACATCAATGATGTTAAAATTGACAAGTTCATAACGATACTAAGAAAATAAATTCAGGCCAGCTGCGGTAGCTCACCTGTAATCTGAGCACTTTGGGAGGCCAAAGTGGGAGGATTGCTTGAGCCCAGGAGTTCAAGACCAACCTGGGCAACATAATGAAACTCTGTCTCTACAAAAATTTTTTAAAAAGGAAAGAAATTCACTACTTGCCTATAGAAGTTGCCATGGCAAGTTGCTAATTATATGGTAATGGTAATTGGTAAATAAAGGGAAATAGGCCAGGCGTGGTGGCTCACGCCTGTAATCCCAGCACTTTGGGAGGCAAAGGGGGGGCGGATCGCCTGAGGTCAAGAGTTCAAGACCAGCCTGGCCAACATGGTGAAACCCCGTCTCTACTAAAAATACAAAAATTAGCTGGGCGTGGTGGCAGGTGCCTGTAATCCCAGCTACTCGGGAGGCTGAGGCAGGAGAATCGCTTGAACCCAGGAGGCAGAGGTTGCAGTGAGCCGAGATCGCGCCATTTGCACTCCAGCCTGGAGGACAAGAGTGAGACTTCATCTGAAAAAAATAAAATAAAAAAGGGAAATAACCAAACATTTGTTCTGCCTTTATTGTACAAATTGTATTTCAGGGTAGCCAATGAGTTTTAAAGGAAAAGTCCTTTTGTGTAAAATATTTTCAACTAATAAATGTAAAAGAAATGATAGGCCGGGCGCGGTGGCTCACGCCTGTAATCCCAGCACTTTGGGAGGCCGAGGTGGGCAGATCACGAGGTCAGGAGATTGAGACCATCCTGGCCAACATGGTGAAACCCTGTCTCTACTAAAAGTACAAAAATTAGCTGGGCGTGGTGGTGCATGCCTGTAGTCCCAGCTACTTGGGAGGCTGAGGCAAGAGACTCACTTGAACCCGGGAGGTGGAGATTGCAGTGAGCCGAGATCGTGCCACTGCACTCCAGCCTGGGTGACAGAACAAGACTCTGTCTCAAAAAAAAAAAAAAAAAGAAACATAACAATTGAATATAGTATGTGGATCTTTATTTCATAATCCAATTATTTAAAAATAAATTTCTGAGACAATGGGCAAATTTGACTATAGGCTGGATATTAAATGATATTAAGGAATTAATATTAATTACAGATTAATATTTCTGTCAATGTCTTAATGATACTGTGGTTGTGTTTTTGAAAACAGTTGGCCTGGTGTGGTGGCTCATGCCTATATCCCAGCAATTTGGGAGGCTAAAGCAGGCTGATTGCTTGAGCCCAGGAGGAATTCAAGACTAGCCTAGGTGTCATAGCGAAACCCCATCTCTACAAAAAAATACAAAAATTAGCTGGTCGTGGTGGTGCACGTCTGTAGTCTTAGCTACACGGAAGCCTGAGATGGGAGGATCTCTTGAGGCTGGGAGGTGGAGGTTGCAGTAGCCCAGATGGAGTCACAGAGCAATAGAGTGAGTCCCTGTCTCAAACAAGAAAAAGGAAAAAAAAAAAAAAAAGTCTTTTTCTGTTAGAGACATATACTGAATTATTTAAGGATGAAATTATATGGTCTCCAGTATTTCCTTCAAAATACTTCAGAGGAGAGGAAGTGGCAGCACAGAAGATTAGGAGAGAGTCAATAAATTTTTTTTATTATTTTTTTGTCACCCAGGCTGGAGTGCAGTGGTGCGATCTTGGCTCACTGCAAGTTCCGCCTCCTGGGCTCACGCCATTCTCCTGCCTCAGCCTCCCAAGTAGCTGGGACTACAGACGCAAGCCACTACGTGCAGCTAATTTTTTTGTATTTTTAGTAGAGACAGGGTTTCACTGTGTTAGCCAGGATGGTCTTGATCTCCTGACCTCGTGATCTGCCCGCCTCAGCCTCCCAAAGTGCTGGGATTACAGGCGTGAGCCACCGCGCCCGGCCAGTCAATAAATATTAAGGCTTAGTGATGGGTACGCGGGAGCAGGGGAGGAGCATAATACCTTTTTTTTTTTTTTTTTTTTTTTTTGAGACAGAGTCTCACTCTGTCGCCCAGGCTGGAGTGCAGTGGCGCAATCTCGGCTCACTGCAACCTCTGCCTCCCAGGTTCAAGCTATTCTCCTGCCTCAGCCTCCCCAGTAGCTGAGATTACAGGTGCACACCACCACACCCAGCTAATTTTTTTGTATTTTTTAGTAGAGACAGGGGTTTCACCATGCTGGCCAGGCTGGTCTCAAACTCCTGAGTGATCCGCCCACTTCAGCCTCCCAAAGTGCTGGGATTACAGGCATAAGTCACTGTGTCTGGCCTTTTTTTTTTTTTTTTTTTTTTTTTTTGTATGTTTGGACATTTTCGTAACAAGAAGTTAAATTTTAAATAAGTAAATAAATAAAGGCTTTAATGCAATTTATGTCTGCACTTGGCTTATGCCCTGGGGAAGAGACTGAATGAATGAATCCAAAGAACTGTAATATCGGGATCCCTGTACCACTTGGTTTTGAGTGCTCTTGTCTAAATGTGTAATCCTGAGGAAAAAGGCATCTCCCTTCCTTTTTTAGTGGAAGCCTTGAAGGAAGATGTACCAGTATCAGCCCCAGCGAGGACACAAATCTCAATCCAAGTCATTTCTTTCAGATGGCCTATGTGTCAGCAAGAGATCACAGTATTGGTAGCTGGAACTTGGGTTTGAGATGGGCTGCAATTATTTCTGACTGGGGCTTTAGTAGACATAAGGACACTGTGCTCAAATCCTGTGGTCAGCAGTGGAAGATGACAAAAGGCATGGCTTTTCAAGGGTATAACTTTGACAAAGATATTGCTTTAAAACATTTCAGAATCAGCAGTGACACCAGGCTCTCAGCTTCTGCAGCAGCTAGGGTGATACCTTCCAGAGCAATCAGCTGTGGTTGTGACCACTGTGACTCCTAAGCTTATCAGGGGAAGGAGGTTGAGCTAAGAGGGGAGAAGGAAAGGTCTAGATTTTCCACTAATCTAGGCACATGCAGCTTGAGTTGACAAATGAAAGGCATCCTTATGGTGAGATGTCTTATGTTCCTCAGCTGGTGAAGCAGGATTTACTCATTACCTGTTCTTGAATTGTGTGATTTTAGTATTATATTTTATGGAAACAACTTTTGACTATGATTCAGAGATGTGACTAGAGTATCTCTCCCACTCCCTTGTCACTTGTGTCATCTTGGGCAGGTTGATCTTCTTTAAATTAAGATAATAAGACCTTGCCTGTCTACCTCCAGGGTTGTTGTGAGGATCATAAGAGATAATATATAAAACTATAATTTTTGTAAACTAGCTGTATAAATCTAGGCATCATTATTATTGTAAGTGACTAAGTGATTTACATCTTAAAGCCCCTTATTTTCCTTGATTCTATGTTAACAATAAATGTTTAATTAGTATGCTCTAAAATTAGATAGTCCCAAAACAACTACAAAGAAATTTAGTGTATAGTATTATCTTTCTACGTTCTGCAGTGTTACATAGGAATTCCTGGGAATAAGAAAAATTTTATCCAGTTACTGTTTTATAGTTATATCCTTGACTGTATTCTCATCAATTTAGGAGACAAATAAGTTACTATTTATTCCATAAATAGTGCCAATTATTTTATAATCTCAATTTAAGAAGTCAATATTTCTTATGTTCAATAATGTATAATCAGGCCAGGCATAGTGGCTCATGCCTATAATCCTAGCACTTTGGGAGGCTGAAGCAGGTGGATCATTTGAGGTCGGGAGTTTGAGACCGGCCTGACCAACATGGTGAAACCCCGTCTCTACTAAAAATACAAAAATTAGCTGGCATGGTGGCACTTGCCTGTAGTCCCAGCTACTCAGGAGTCTGAGCCGAGATCATGCCACTACACTCGAGTCTGGGCAACAGAGCAAGATTCCATCTCAAAAATAAATAAATAAATAAAATAAAATGCAAAAGTAAACATACAAAAATTAGCTGGGAGTGGTGGTGTGCGCCTGTAATCCCAGCCACTTGGGAGACTGAGGCAGAAGAATCGCTTAAACCCAGGAGGTGGAGGCAAGATCAAACGCTGCACTCCAGCCTGGGCAAAAGAGCAAGACTCCGTCTCAAATAATAACAATAATAATAATGTATAATCAATCAGAAGATTAGAGCAGAAGTTGGTAAAGTGTGCCCCATAGAATGAATCTGGCCACTGTGGCCTGAAAACTAAGAATCATTTTGACATTTTTTAAATGGTCTTTTTAAAAAAATCAAAGAAGACTATATTATGACATGACACCTGAAAATTATGTAAAATTCAAATTGCAGTATCAGCCAGGTGCAGTGGCTCACACCTGTAATCCCAGCACTTTAGGAGGCCGAGGCAGGTGGATCACCTGAGGTCAGGAGTTCGAGACTAACCTGACCAACCCCATCTCTACTAAAAATACAAAAATTAGCCAGGCGTAGTGGCATGTGCCTGTAATCCCAGTTACTCAGGAGGCTGAGGCAGGAGAATCGCTTGAACCTGGGAGGCAGAGGTTGCAGTGAGCCGAGATCCCGCCATTGCACTCCAGCCTGGGCAACAAGAGTGAAACTCTATCTCAGAAAAAAAAAAAAAAGGGCCGGGTTGGGTGGCTCACGCCTGTAATCCCAGCACTCTGGGAGGCCGAGGCCGGTGGATCACCTGAGGTCGGGAGTTCGAGACCAGCCTGACCAACATGGAGAAACCCTATATCTACTAAAAGTACAAAATTAGCCAGATGTGGTGGCACATGCCTGTAATCCCAGCTACTCTGGAGGCTGAGGCAGGAGAATCGCTTCAACCCACAAGGTGGAAGTTGCAATAAGCCGAGATCGCACCATTGCACCGCAGCCTGGACAACAAGAGCAAAACTCCATCTCAAAAACAAAAACAAAAATTGCAGTGTCTATTTATTAAGACATGGCCACACCCATTCATTTATGTACCATCTGTGGCTACAACAGCAGTTGAGTAGTTATGAAAGAAACCATGTGGTCCACAAAGACGAAAATATTTACTACCTGGCTCTTTATAGAAAAGTTTGCCTCCCCTTAGACTAGACGATTCAAAGGGATAGAAATAAAAATGTTTTTCTAAGTTGCTAGCTCCCTGTTAGTATAAATAAACCTGGGATACAGGTACTCAAATGATGCATATTTCAAAAACTCAGTTATGGTTTTTTAAATGAAATTACATTTTTTTTTTTTTTTTTTTTTTTTGAGACAGAGTCTCACTCTGTCTCCTAAGCCAAGCTGGAGTGCAGTGGCATAATCTCAGCTCACGGCAACCTCCGCCTCCTGGGTTCAAGGGATTTTCCTGCCTCAGCCTCCCAAGTAGCTGGGATTACAGGCATGCACCACTACACCTGGCTAATTTTTGTATTTTTAGTAAAGATGGGGTTTCACCATGTAGGCCAGGCTGGTCTCAAACACCCCACCTCAGGTGATCCACCCGCCTCAGCCTCCCAAAGCGCTGGGATTACAGGCATGAGCTACCATGCCCGGCCAATTTTTTTTTTTTTTTTTTTTGAGACAGGACCTCACTCTGTTAACCAGAGTGCAGTGCTGCGATCTTGGCTCACTGCAACCACTCCTTCCTGGGCTCAAGGGATACTCCAGCCTCAGCCTCCTGAGTAGCTGCAGATATGGTTTTAACATGCAATGACCAACTAAGCCAATTTTAAGAAATTAAAAGCCAATTTTGTTTTTGAGACAGTCTCACTTTATTGCCCAGGCTGGAGTGCAGTGGCACAATCTCAGTTCACTGCAACCTCCATCTCCTGGTTCAAGCGATTCTCCTGCCTCAGCCCCCCAGGTTTCTAGGACTACAGGTGCGCACCACCATGCCCAGCTAATTTTTATATTTTTTTAGAGACAGGGTTTCACCATGTTGGCCAGGCTGATCTCGAACTCCTGACCTCAGGTGATCCGCCCACCTCGGCCTCCCAAAGTGCTGGGATTACAGGCATGAGCCATTGCACCCGGCCACGAAAATCTTATTTACAAAATGTAATAAATAAAATATGAATAAGTATAATGCAATTAAATAATTTAAAATTTTCCCATTTTGCTCATTGATGGTGGCAGAAAAAAAGAGAATTGGGATTATATTAGTTCTCTTACTAACACACAATAGAAACTGACTCTGACTAAGGGAAGAAGGGGTTTATTGGAAAAAGGATTCTTGAGTAGTTCCAGAACTGAGGGAAGAGATAGAGATCATGACCTTTGGAAGGACAGGAAACTGGGAAGCTCCAGGTCCTCACCAGCAGGTGACCCTGGGCCTGCTCTCAGGGCACATCTATGAGACTTCAAGAGGCTTTCATTGGAGTTTCAAGTTTTATGGAGAAATAAATTGATGGGCCCAGTTTATGGCCACGTAGCCAAAGGGAGGGAATAATGTGATTGGTAACCTCCCTGGAGTCCCATGGTTGAAATGGAGAAGGAAGAAAGGAGAGGTAAGTAGGATTAAGGGCTGCCAGGCCGATGAGAACCAACAGATGTGTGCACAGCTTGTCAGGAAACATGGGCTATAATCTCAACTTCACCAAACGAGTGAATATACTGGGCTTCAGTATTATGTTCAATATGTAATAATTATATATTAGTATAAAAGGAGGGGCAAAAGACCCATCTGCCATAAAATAATTAATTGGCCACAGTGCAGAGGATTTGGTTTTTTTTAGTTAAAGAATTTTTTTTTTTTCTTAAGAGACAGGGTCTCGCTCTGTCACGCAGGCTGGAGTGCAGTAGCACTATCATAGCTTACTGTAACCTCGAATTCCTGGCCTCAAGCCATTGTCCCAAATCAGCCTCCCAAAGTGTTGGGATTATAGGCATGAGCCACCATACCAGGCCAAGAGCTTTGTATATTCACATACAGAATTCATAAACAGTTCACCTGATATACAGAATTCATAAACAGTTCACCTGAACCAACAAGAAAAGACATCAAATAGTGCTTGACTTCATTACTTATTAGGCAGATGCCAAATACTTTTCTTTCTTTCTTTTTTTTTTTTTTTTGAGACAGGGTCTCACTCTGTCACCCAAGTTGGAGTGCAGTGGCAAGATCATGGCTCATTGCAGCCTCCACCTCCCATGCTCAAGTGATTCTCCCACCTCAGCCTCCCAAGTAGCTAGAACTACAGGCATGTGCCACAGTAGCCAGCTAATTTCCTTTTATTTTTAGTAGAGATAGGTTTTCGCCATGTTGCCCAGGCTGGTCTCAAACTCCTAGTGATTCATCTGCCTCAGCCTCCCAGAGTGCTGAGATTACAGGTGTGAACCACCATGCCAGGCCTAGAGATACAAATTAAAACCACCATGAGATAATACTGCGTATCTACTAGAATAGGTAAAATGAAAAAGACAGATAATACCAAGTTCTGGTAAGGATGTGGGGCAAGTGGAACTTTCATACATTGTTTGTTTGTTTGTTTGTTTGTTTTGGGACAGTCTCTTGCTCTGTTGCCCAGGCTGGAATGCAGTGGCGTGATCTTGGCTAACTGCAACCTCTGTCTCCCAGGATCTAGCAATTCTCCTGCCTCAACCTCCCAAATAGCTGGGATTACAGGCATGCACCACCACGCCTGGCTAATTTTTGTATTTTTTTAGTAGAGATGGGGTTTCATCACGTTGACCAGGCTGGTCTTGAACTCCTGACTTCAGGTGATCTGCCCACCTCAGCCTCCTACAGTACTGGGATTACAGGCATGAGCCACCGTGCCCAGCCTACTTTCATACATTGTTAAAAGCAGTATCAAATGATACAACCATGTTGGAGAACTCTTCAGCAATATACACTAAAGCTGAACACATTTATGCCCCAGAATCCATAAATTCCACTTCTACTTATGTACCCAGGCACCTAAAATACTCTTCCTTAATGGGTTTAGGCCTGGGGTCACAAACTCAAATGCACACAGAAAGATTATATCATATGATCAATTGTGGTAGACAGTAGGGAGTGTCAAGGACTGTGGTTAAACTGGAAAGCTCCCTATTAAGATTATGTTAAAAAAAAAAAAGAAAAAAAAAAGACAGCCTGGCCAACATGGTGAAAACCCATCTCTACCAAAAATACAAAAATTAGCTGGGCTTCCTGGCAGGCACCTGTAATCCCAGCTACTCAGGAGGCCAAGGTAGGAGAATTCGTTGAACACAGGAGGCAGAGGTTGTAGTGAGCTGAGATTGCCCCACTGCATTCCAGCCTGGTCAACAAAGCAAGACCCTGTCTCAAAAAGAAAAAAAAGAGAGGCGTTCTTATCTACACCTGTAGCCATGCTTTCCAAGGGCTCATTGCACTTTGTGCAGGTCTTCAGATGCAAGAAGACAGCCACAGCTGTGGCACACTGCAAACGCAGCAATCAAGGTGAACAGGCGGCCCCTAGAGATGATCGAGCTATACACACCAATATATGAGCTGCTGGAACCAGTTCTGCTTCCGGACAAGGAGTGATTTGCTGGCATGGACGTGTCCATGTGAAGGGTGGTGATCACATGGCCTAGATATATGCTATCCATCAGTCCAGCCTCAAAGCCCTGGTGTCCTATTACCAGAAGTATATGGATGAGTTTTCCAAGGAGGAGATCAAAGACAAAGATCAAAGACATCCTCATACAGTACGACCAGATCCTGCTGGTGGCTGACCTCCACCACCACTAATCCAAAAAATTAAGAGACGCTGGTACCCATGCTTGATACCAGAAATCCTACCAATAAGCCCATCATGAGAATTGGGGTTTACTTGTATAATAAACAATGTTTGAGGGATTTTTAAAAAAACAGAGATGATCCTTTTGTAGTTCATGAGCATGATGATTGGGTGTTCCCGCCCACGTGTGAGATGAGCCACCCTCGAACCTTGTTACCATGTCGACATATTACCCGACTGACGTGAGAAAAACAAAAAAAAAGGAGATTATGTTAAGTGCCTGGGAAATACTCTTCTTACTGAGGAAGAAACACCTGGCCAGTTGTACATACTGGCCAGGAGAGCATTCTCAGTAGAATTTATTCAAGTGGGTACTATGGACACCATTTGGTATAACTTCCCATCACCCTTGTTCACTTTCCTCTGGAAATAGCCCTGCTGCCATGTCTAGACTTCAAGGTTTTGCCTCTCTCTCAATGGCTAATTGCTCTTGAGTGGACACCTTACCCAAGCCAGGAGCAGTGGATTCTGTTGGTGCTCTACCCAGATCTCCTTGACTAGGCAGTGCACCATCCCCCAGCTGCTGTGAATGTCAGCTATGAATACCTCACAGGTGGCTTTGCTATTGAATCATCTTGCCCAAAAATGCTTGAGAAAGTATGTTCTCCCCCTGGAGGGAGAGGAACACCATTGCTTCAAAGTGGGATAACTCAGTCGTGTCATTCACTCTCCAGGTCCCACCACCGGATCAGGCTGAGGCTAGGCTTGCTTAGCTCTGTCTCCTGTACCACCCTGCTTCCCTCACTCCCTTAATGGATTTCTCCTGAGAGCACTCTCCCCGTACATCACAACAGAATCCCTCTGCCTTTGGGGAACCCAAGCTAAGTCATAGGGCCCATGAGATCCTTTTATCCCAAAGAACCAGAGAGCCTGGACACACTGAAACAGAATCATATTAATGGCAACACAACCATGAACTCCTGGTGCTCAGTTTCTTCCCTTGCTGAGCTGTGGTTATCCAGCTTTCTTTTTGATTTCATCAAAGCCCACAGGAGCTTCCCAATAATCCTCCTTTTTGTTTAAGTCAGCCAAAGTTTCCTTTTCTTCCCTGAAACCAATATAACCTTAACTAATGTGATGGGTAACCAAGGCCTGACCTAACGTGGCTTTGGAAATATGACCCAATACTTTATGGGACAACCTCAGTTGGAATCCTGAGGGAAAAATTAATTGATTGCCCTTCCTATCCCTAGGCATTAGTAACTAGAAATGTTGCTGGGATCACTCCCTGTCTTTAATCCTCCAGGAATTTGCCTTGCTGGGGAGCTAATTTGTTACTCATGGCTGTTTTCCTGAGACCTTGTGATTCCCTGGAGGCACAGGAGTTAAATTACTTCCACTGGCCATCACACCCTTGCATCTTTTGTTGTTTTAGAGCCAGTACTGTCAGGAAGGCTCTAACATCTCTCTGAGCCTTCTTGTTTCTGAAAAATGCTTTTCTTCATCTTTGTATTTCTCTGTGTGTGTACACATGTGGTACATTTGCACACATGTTAGGAAAGTAGAAGGAGGTCGGGGGAAGTCAGAGGAGGAGTGGTCAGATTTCAGATCACTGAACCATGGGTTATAAATAAAGGGTGACACAACACAAGCCTGATTAGTTCCACTCAGAATTGCTCACTGATTCATCAGAAAATTGATCCTTCTGACCTAGACACTCCTCTCTCAATAGTCAAAGGCAGCTTTTGTTTGAGTCAGTAATTGTGCCTCTATAGGAATTTTATGGAGTTTAGCCCAAGAAAACGTTCTATCCAAGCCAAATGTGGGTATGGTAGAATACTATTTAAGATATTAACCTACATTCTCCAATAGGCATGTCCTCCTCTTCTTTCCCTCCATTCAAGCAGCCATGTGGTCTCAGGCAGACATGCCGCAGAGAGAAGAATGAAAAGTTGACAAGTTTTTCTGGCTTGTTTCTAATAATAGATGCCATAAACTGATAGTTCACTGATCTTTGAACACCCACACATGAGTGCCACTGTTTTGGCCCACACAGTACTTTTTTAAAGTATGATTCTGTTCACATGAGGCTCAGCTCTCCAGGTCACCACAGTCCCCAGCATTCCTTATTGTCTGTCACAATTGACATTACCTGCCTGGCCTCTCTCTGTGTGCACTTGATTCTGTGACCCCAGGCTTAAACCCATTAAGGGAGTTTATATTAGGTGCCTAGGAAGCAAACATTCTTTCGTCTTAGGAAGACCCGGAAGATTAAGAGAGGGAAGGTTTCCCTTTTAAGAGGAAAAACCCTAGGGTTATAGTCAATAATGAGCCAGGGCCTCTTCTTTGTATCACAGAGAGTGGAAATTCTGGACTCTCAGGCCCAGAACGCTGGGGTCCAAATGCCTGAGGAGATGGGGGAGTTACGGAAGGAGCAGTACTCCCAAGACAGGATAGAGGCAAAGAGGCACATGTGAGGGTCTCGAGTCACAGTGAGGAAATTCTCCCTGCAGCCACCCATTAAGTCCCCTTCTTTTTCCCACATGATTCATCCACCAAACAGATATTTAGTAAGAGTTCACTGTGTTCACTGTGTGCCAGCAATGAACAAACATTTGTGGGCTTTTCATTATGTAATCTCTCTCCATCCATCCAGATTCTGAACTATTTCCAAGAAAATGCCACCACTTGCTTTATCTCCTGAGGCACCTTGAATACCCCTTTGCCTTGAATGAGAGAGAGAAAATTGTTTTTCCTTCATTCATATAATTCTGGAATGATAGCTCTGAAAAAGCCATGAGAGCTGATAAAGGCCTCCTATCTCCAAGAAAGAAAAGAAACCAAGAAGATTTGGTATCTTTGGTTCACCACTGTATCCCTAGCAGTGTCTTGAACAATGCCTGACACATAGTAGGTTCTCAGTGTTTATTTGTTGAATGAATGACCAGCTAAGCAGTTAAGGGCAGAGTGGGTCCCAGTTGCCACATGTCCTCAATCTTTATCCAGGCTCTTTCCCAAACTGCAGGTTAGCAGAGGGAAAGCCAATGTTTTTTTATAAGAGCCTTCTTTTTTTTCTGTTTGTTTTTGTTGTTTGTTTTTAGAGACAGGGTCTCACTCTTTTGCCCAGGCTGGAGTGCAGTGGCATGATCATAGCTTACTGCAGCCTCAAACTCCCGGGCTCAAGCAATCCTTGTGCTGCTAAATTTAAAAAAAAATTTTTATATATATATGCATATATATGTGTATATATATATTATACATATATTATATATACATAATTATATATATATTATATATATTATATATATAAATGGAGTCTCACTATGTTGCCCAGGCTGGTCTCAAACTCCTAGCCTCAAGTATTCCTCCCACCTTGGCCTCCCAAAGCACTGGGATTACAGGTGTGAGCCACGGCACACAGCCCCCATAAAGGCTCTTAATAAGAAACTAAGAGGGAAAAAAGAATCGTAACAGGGGATTTAATGGCAGTGACAGTTTTCAGAAGTGTATATGACCATGGTGGAAGTCTATAAGAACCTGGCCTAATGGAGCCAGTCTTGAGCTGCAATTCTTCTATCTAATTCTCCCAGAACCTCTTGACTTAGTTGCTTTCACTGGAAAATAGGTGTATTCTGGGGGTTAAAAAGTTCTCCAGGGAAAGCTTCCTACTTACCTCACCGTCTTGGTATCCCGCTCTTCCACCCAACATACAAACATGCAGCTGGTCACTCAGCCAGTCCCTAAAACCTGTTAATTGGCCCATAGTTTGGCTCCGAGCAAACCTGTGGACTTAGGAGCCTCAGCTCTTGCCTCCCAGGAGTTTCTCAACTTTGGGGGAAGGTAACATATGTGCTCTGAAGCAAGCACAATGATGGCTATGACAGGCATTTCGCAGCACACGTTTAAATAACAACCCTAGGTGAGGCAGGTCAGTGAGAGGCCATCAACAGGGAAAATAGCAGTGTGAATCTAAGGCTTGAGACAAGGGAGAGAAGGCTGTGGCCTTAGTGTTCAGCCTTCTCAGCATCCCTTCTCCCCTCTTCTGGTAGCAGCACTTTTTTTTTTTTTTTTTTTTTTTTGAAAGAAGGTCTCACTCTGTTACCCAGGCTGGAGTGTGGTGGCACGATCTTGGCTCACTGCAACCTCCACCTCCTGGGTTCAAGTGATTCTCGTGTCCCAGCCTCCCAAGTAGCTGGGATTACAGGTGTGCACCACCATCCCTGGCTAATTTTTGTATTTTTAGTAGAGACGGGGTTTTACCATATTGGCCAGGCTGGTCTCAAACTCCTGACATCAAGTAATCTGCCCTCCTTGGCCTCCCAAAGTGCTGGGATTACAGGTTTGAACCACTGCGCCCAGCCTTGTTGCAGCACTTTAATTATCCCTTAAGAAACTGTCCCCAACTAGTTGCATGTGGGTGGACTTGGCGGGACTATGCATTTTTTTTTTTTTGAGACCGAGTCTCGCTGTCTCCCAGGCTGGAGTGCAGTGCGCGATCTCGGCTCACTGCAAGCTCCGCCTCCCGGGTTCACGCCATTCTCCTGCCTCAGCCTCCTGAGTACCTGGGACTACAGGCGCCAGCCACCACGCCCGGCTAATTTTTTGTATTTTTAGTGCAGACGGGGTTTCACCGTGTTAGCCAGGATGGTCTCGATCTCCTGACCTTGTGATCCACCCGTCTCAGCCTCCCAAAGTGCTGGGATTACAGGCGTGAGCCACCGTGCCTGGCCGGGACTATGAATTAAAGAGCTGTGGTCGATGGGTATGTGTGGCCCAGAGACCCAAACTAGGCCATTCCCACTCTCTCCCAAGGATTTGAATTTTTTTTTTTTTTTTTTTTTTTTTTTTGAGACGGTGTCTCGCTCTGTCATCGTCCGGGCTGGAGTGCAGCGGCATGATCTTGGCTCACTGCAACCTCCGCCTCCCGGGTTCATGATTCTCCTGCCTCAGCCTCCGGAGTAGCTGGGACTACAGGCGTGCGCCCCCACCCTGGCTAATTTTTGTATTTTTAGTAGAGACCGAGTTTTGCCATGTTGGCCAGGCTGGTTTCAAACTCCTGACCTCAGTGATCCTCTTGCCTCGGCCTCCCAAAGTGCTGGGATTACAAGCGTGAGCCACCCCACCCGGCCGGGATTTGAATCTTGAGTACAGGAACATAAGGGTGGAAAATCTATCCCGGATGGAAGCTCTCTGAAGGGACCTCCCATTAACTCCTGCTACTTGGACACCTCAGGTCCCCTAACTGCTCTTCCTGGGGCCTGCCGGCTCAGATTCTGTAAATTCTGTGAGCTTTCCCATATCATTCCAATAAGGTCTTTTAAGGGTCTGCTTCTGTGACTGGCAACCTGAGAACCCTGCTTGGTACAACAAAGGTTCCTGGAAAATGTAGGAACGTGAACTGGCATGAATAGCTGAAAAGGATGCAGAACTTATCCCAGTCCAGGAGAACATCATCTGTAAGGCCTCTCCAGAACTCTGCTTGGCCTAACTCAAGGGGAGATTTCAAAGGGGGAGGTATGAGAAGTTAGGAGGGGGGTGTGGAGTGGAGCCAGAGTGGACTGGAGGGTATGGCCTTTCTTCTAGAGCAGAGGTTCACACAATGTTGTTGGATACACTGCTGGGCCATAGTCGTGAGAGCTGCAGATGGAGGTAGAGCCAGCCAACGGACAACTTGGCAGGATGCACTAAAAATTGGAGCTGGGCCTCAGAAGTGGGTTATGCTGGCCAAATATCATCTGTCTAGTGTGTCCAGGCAGCAAAGAGTTGGGAACCATTACTGAAGAAAAACAAGAGCCGTGGAGGAGGGGATTGTTTGAGGATGCAGTAATTGCAAAGAATAGAGTGAACTCTTTGGTCAGCCTGGATTTGAATCCTAGCTCCATCACTGATGTTGTGTGGTTGATTTTCTTACCCTTAAATGGTCCCTACCTCAAATTAATATGGTGGCTGGCACATAATAAGCACTCAATAAATGATGGCTGCTGCTATTATTTTCATCAATAACATTTTATATAAATCCACATTGTTAATTAGTAATTATTATTATTTCCAGTTAAACTTCAGATTTAAAGCCATAGATTATCCCTGCATGCATACCCACCCACACACAAAACACACAGTTATATTCAGAAATACCCCTGGGGCCCAATCTGAAATTACAGACTAATAAACCCTAGACAAAGCTAACAAGATATAAAAGCAATGATCCAACAGGCATAAACTTCTACCACTAGGTTAAAAGAGAAATGGTGATCTATGACTCAGAGCTGTGGAATAGTCAGGGACCCAAGTGACTGGCAAAGTTGGGACAATAACCTGGGTTTACCTCCTGTTCTGACAAGACCCTTGGAAACTGGATGCAGATGCAGCCCAGATGCTCGAACAGGAGTGTGATGGTCCATGAAGTACCCAGTGAGTCTGAGGAAATGGACCTGAAAATGTCACTGTATTATGAAAACAACTTCATTTATCACTCTTCGAGAAGACAGAGTGATGGGGAAAGTGCTGGCCTGGGACTTGAAAATCCTAGAGTCCACCGAGGGTCTATTAGGACTTCTGGAAAGTGGTTAATCCTCTCAATGCCTGGGTTTCCCCTATCAGTAGACCCTGACCATGGCATGAACGTTCCTCCTCCACCTTTGTGAATATTGCCCATTCTGTCTGTAATACCATAATCTCACTCTTTCTCCACCTCATCCTGATGCTCTCAGGATCTCTGAATTTTAAACACAAATATATCCTCCCCCACAGCTGACATTTTATCTTCAAGGCCAATTGGCACAAATATAGACATAGCCATTGTGTTATCATAAGCTGCAGGTGGGTCTTTTCCTTAGGATATTGAAGCATAGGGATTTATTTATTTATTTATTTATTTATTTATTTATTTATTTATTTATTTATTGGGGATGGAGTCTTGCTCTGTTACCCAGACTGGAGTGCAGTGGCGGGATCTTGGCTCACTGCAATCTCTGCCTCCTGGGTTCAAGCGATTCTCCTGACTCAGCCTCCCAAGTAGCTGGGATTACAGGCACCCACCACAACACCTGGCTAATTTTTGTAATTTTAGTAGAAACAGGGTTTCACCATGTTGACCAGGCTGGTCTCAAACTCCTGACCTCTGGTGATCCACCCACCTGGGCCTCTGAAAGCGCTGGGATTACAGGTGTGAGCCATCGAGCCCTGCTAAAGCATAGGGATTTAAACTAAAAGGCCACACTTCCACCACACACTGCAAGGTAGGAGGGACAAATATTAACCTCATTTCACAGGCAAAGAAATTGAATCTCAGTGAGGTGGGGTGACTTGCCCAAGATCACAGAGCTGGGAAATGTTCAGTCAACTCCACATCCACCTTATCTGCTTAAATTCCAGGGTTCTCTCCTTCATTATCAGCTATGTCTTAGGCAACTTTATGATCTCCAAGTTATATGGTCTCTGAGGGATCTTCTGGGCTCAGGGACTTGGGAACAGTCCCCTCCAGGTAGAGGGGAATCCTTGGGGAAAGCCTCAGGGTGTAGCTGGAAACATCCTAAGAGATGTTTGGATCGTATCAGTGAACAAGACACCAAGAGCTCCATCTCTGTGGAATTTACAACCTAGTGGGAGTAAGAGTCAATAAGCTATAAAAATAACAAATACAGAGATTATATAAGATGTTAAAAGGTTATAAGGGCTACAAAGAAAGAAAGAAAAGGGAATGGGAAATGGGTATCAGAAGTGTCAGGCTAGAAGGAAATGTTGCAATTTTAAATGGGGCAGTCAGGAAAAGTCTCATTGAGAAGGCGACATTTGAACAGAGACTTGAAGATCAGGGATGGAACCACAGGATATCTGGGCAAAGAGGATTCTGGGCAGACAGAAGAGCCAGCACAAAGGCCCTGAGGTGGAAGCATTCCTGGTGTGTATAGAAGACAGTAAGCAGGACAGGGTGGCTGCAGCAGAGTGAGCTGGTGGTGGAGAGAAAAGGGAGACCAATCATGTAGGGACTCGGGGACCACTGTAAGAACTTTGACTTTTACTCTGAGTAGAACAGCAAGCCATTGGAGAGTCTTGAGCAGAGAAAGGACTGACCTGGCTCATGTTTTGAATCTGGCTGCCGTATTGGAAGTAGATTGGAGGAAAAAAAAAGTGGAAGCCCTGGGACCCACCATCATGAACAATCAGGGAGAAGACAAGAGGCCAGCAAAGGAATGAACACAGGTAGTAGGACAAAAACTGTAGTGTATGTTTTCCTGGAAGCCAAAATGACGAAAGTCTCTCAAAGGAGGGAGTGGGTCTATTTAGCCCCCTTCCAAGACTACAACTGCAGTGAATGTTCCACAAAGCATATCAAGTCCTTTAAAATCCTTGAAAAACTTCCTACTACCCTCAGGAATAGCCCGAAGCAATTATCAGGACTTGTCAAGCCTTTCTGAGCTGACCTTGCTTGTCTCATACCAAGCGCATCTCTACCTGAAGCATTTGCAGCTCCCCAAACATGGGGTGCTTGTTCTTAACACTGAGCCTTTATGTAGTTCTTCCTTTGCCTGGAAACTTCCTGTCAATCCTTCAGGTCTTGACTGAGATGAGACACCCCCTTTCAAGTCTTCCCCTGCTCTGTGCTCCATGAACATCTAGTGCTTACTCCAGCTGGAGCATCTAGTGCATCTACAGCTGGAACATCTAGTGCTTACTCCAGCTGGAGCTAACTGAAAAGATATATTCTCCCCCAACTTTAAGAAGGTACTTTGTAATATTCTCCCACACCCTTAAGAAGGTACTTTGTAATATTTTCCCCCTGCCCTTAAGAAGGTACTTTGTATGCCTATCCCAAACCTATAAGAACTAATGATAATCCCGGCCGGGTGCGGTGGTTCACACCTCTAATCTCAGCACTTTGGGAGGCCCCGAGGTGGGTGGATCGTGAGGTCAGGAGATTGAGACCATCCTGGCTAACAGGGTGAAAACCCATCTCTACTAAAAAAATACAAAAAATTAGCTGGGTGTGGTGGCAGGTGCCTGTAGTCCCAGCTACTCCAGAGGCTGAGGCAGGAGAATGGCAGGAGAACCTGGGAGGCGGAGCTTGCAGTGAGCCGAGATTGTGCCACTGCACTCCAGCCTGGGCGACAGAGCAAGACTCTGTCTCAAAAAAAAAAAAAAAAGCACTAATGCTAATCCCACCACCCTTTGCTGACTCCTTTTTTGGACTCAGCCCGCCTGCACCCAGGTGAAATAAACAGCCTTGTTGCTCACACAAAGCCTGTTTGGTGGTCTCTTCATAGGGACGCATGAGACATTTGGTGCTGAAGACCTGGGTCTGTGGGACTCCTTTGGGAGACCAGTCCCCCATCCTCACCCTCACTCTGTGAAGAGATCCACCTACGACCTTGGGTCCTCAGACCAACCAGCCTAAGGAACATCTCACCTATTTTAAATTGGGTAAGTGGCCTCTTTCTACTCTCTTCTCCAACCTCTCTCACTATCCCTCAACCTCTTTTCCTTTCAATCTTGGCGCCACCCTTCAGTCTCTCCCTTCTCTTAATTTCAATTCCTTTCATTTTCTGGTAGAGACAAAGGAGACACATTTTATCCGTGGACCCAAGACTCCGGCACAGGTCACAGACTCAGGAACACAGCCTTCCCTTGGTGTTTAATCATTGTGGGGATGCCTGCCTGATTATTCACCCACATTCCGTTGGTGTCTGATCTCCGTGGGGATGCCTACCTTGTTCATTCACCCACATTCCCTTGGTGGCAAGTTAATTGTAGGGACACTTGCTTTGGCTGCTCACCCACATTGCAGCCCAGGGCTGCTCATGTCACCCCTTCTCTCTGTGTCTCTACCCTCTCTTTTCTCTCCACTTTCCTGGGGGGCAAGCACCCCCCACCCCTTCTCTCTGTGTCTCTGCCCCTTTTCCACTTTCCTAGGGGGGCAAGCACCCCCCGCCCCTTCTCTCCATGTCTCTGCCCCTTTTCCACTTTCCTGGGGGGCAAGCACCTCCCACCCCTTTTCCACTTTCCTGGGGGTCAAGCACCTCCCACCCCATTTCCACTTTCCTGCAGGGGCAAGCACCTTCTTTTCAAGGGCCTGTTTCCCTTGCCTCCATAACTGTTGTGGGTATTGACAGTCAGGCTTCTAAACCTCTTAAAACTCCCCAACTCTGGTGCCAACTTGGACAACATTCTTTAATGCACTCCTTTTTAGTTATCCCACCTGCCCAGCTCGCTTATTAGTTCAAAACATTTTAACTAAATTATCTGCTTCCCTGACTATTCCTGGGTTACAGCCACACCTCACTACTGCCTTTTGCCCCAGTTCAATGCCTCCTGCACATCCTCTCCTTGTATCTCCCCACCTTAATCCACAAGTGTAGGACACCTCTACTCCCTCCTTGGCGATGGATGATGCACCCCTTACCATCCTATTAAAATCTAATCACCCTTACCCTGCTCAATGCCAATATCCCATCCCACAGCACGCTTTAAAAGGATTAAAGCCTGTTATCACTTGCCTGTTACAGCATGGCCTTTTAAAGCCTATAAACTCTCCTTACAATTCCCCCATTTTACCTGTCCAAAAACTGGACAAGTCTCACAGGTTAGTTCAGGATCTGCGTTTGTCAACCAAATTGTCTTGCCTGTCCACCCCATGGTGCCAAAGCCATATACTCTCCTATCCTCAGTACCTCCCTCCACAACCCCTCCATAACCCATTATTCTGTTCTGGATCTCAAACATGCTTTCTTTACTATTCCTTGCACCCTTCATCCCAGCCTCTCTTTGCTTTCACTTGGACTGACCCTGACACCCATCAGGCTCAGCAAATCACCTGAGCTGTACTGCCACAAGGCTTCACAGACAGCCCCCATTACTTCAGTCAAGCCCAAATTTCTTCCTCATCCATTACCTATCTCGACATAGTTCTTCATGAAAACACACGTGCTCTCCCTGCTGATTGTGTCTGGCTAATCTCCCAAACCCCAACCCCTTCTACAAAACAACAACTCCTTTCCTTCCTAGGCATGGTTGGATACTTTCACCTTTAGATACCTGGTTTTGCCATCCTAATAAAACCATTATATAAACTCACAAAACCAAACCTAGCTGACCCCATAGATCCTAAATCCTTTTGCCACTCCTCTTTCTGTTCCTTAAAAACAGCCCTAGAAGCTGCCCCCACACTAGCTCTCCCTAACTCATCCCAACCCTTTTCATTACACACAGCCAAAGTACAGGGCTGTGCAGTCAAAATTCTTACACAAGAACTGGGACTGCACCCTGTAGCCTTTCTGTCCAAACAACTTGACCTTACTCTTTTTGGCTGGCCCCCACCCCCATGACTGTATCTCTCTGATCCACCTGACATTCACTCCATTTCCCCGTATTTCCTTCTTTCATGTTCCTCACCCTGATCACACTTGGTTTATTGATGGCAGTTCCACCAGGCCTAATCGCCACTCACCAGCAAAGGCAGGCTATGCTATAGTCTCTTCCATATCTACCACTGAGGCTACCACTCTGCCCCCCTCCACTACCTCTCAGCAAGCCAAATTCATTGCCTTAACTCGAACACTCACTCTTGCAAAGGAATTATGCATCAATATTTATACAGACTCTAAATATGCCTTCCATATCCTGCACCACCATGCTGTTATATGGGCTGAAAGAGGTTTCCTCACTATGCAAGGGTCCTCCATCATTAATGCCTCTTTAATAAAAACTCTTCTCAAGGCCGCTTTACTTCCCAAGAAAGCTGGAGTCATACACTGCAAGGGCCACTAAAAGACATCAGATCCCATTGCTCAGGGCAACGCTTATGCTGATAAGGTAGCTAAAGAAGCACCTAGTGTTCCAACTTCTGTCCCTCATGGCCAGTTTTTCTCCTTCTAATTGGTCACTCCTATTTACTCTCCTACTGAAGTTTCCACCTATCAATCTCTTCCCACACAAGGCAAATTGTTCTTGGACCAAGGAAAATATCTCCTTCCAGCCTCACATGCTCATTCTATTCTGTTGTCATTTCATAACCTCTTCCATGTAGGTTACAAGCCGTTAGTCTGCCTCTTCAAACCTCTCATTTCCTTTCCATCGTGAATATCTATCCCCAGTCCTCCACTCTTGACTCCCTCTTGGAGTGGATAGATGATCTTTGCTGACAGGACACATTCCAACACTTTCACCCTGATGAAGTCCTATTCTTTACTTTTATACTCACTCTTATTCTTGCTCCCATTCTTATGCCACCCTCTACCTCTCCCCAGCTATCTCCACCACACTATCAATCTCACTCACTCTCTCCTAGTCATTTATAATCCTTCTTTAACAAACAATTGCTGGCTTTGCATTTCTCTTTCCTCCAAAATCACCAAGGCCTCAATTTACTCACTGCTGAAAAGGGAGGACTCTGTATATTTTTAAATGAAGAGTGTTGTTTTCACCTTAATCAATCTGGCCTGGTATATGACAACATAAAAAAACTCAAGGATAGAGCCCCAAAACTCGTCAACTAAGAAAATAATTATGCTGAACCCCCTTGGGCACTCTCTAATTGGATGTCCTGGGTTCTCCCAATTCTTAGTCCTTTAATACTTGTTTTTCTCCTTCTCTTATTCAGAACTTGTGTCTGTCATTTAGTTTCTCAATTCATACAAAACCACATTCAGGCCATCACCAATAATTCTATATGACAAATGCTCCTTCTAACAACTCCACAATATCACCCCTTACCCCAAAATATTTCTTCAGTTTAATCTCTCCCACTCTAGGTTCTCACACCGCCCCAATCCCACTTGGAGCAGCCCTGAGAAACATTGCCCATTATCTCTCCATACCACCCCAAAAATTTTTGCCACGCCAACACTTCACCACTATTTTGTTTTGTTTTTCTTATTAATATATGAAGACAGGAATGTCAGGCCTCTGAAACCAAGCTAAGCCATCATATCCCTTGTGACCTGCATTTATACATCCAGATGGCCTGAAGCAAATGAAGATCCACAAAAGAAGTGAAAATAGCCTTAACTGATGACATTCCACCATTGTCATCTGCCCTACCCTGAGAAGATATATTCTCCCCTGCCCTTAAGAAGGTACTTTGTAATATTCTCCCCCTGC
Source organism: Gorilla gorilla gorilla (assembly GCF_029281585.2). Taxonomy (NCBI): domain Eukaryota; kingdom Metazoa; phylum Chordata; class Mammalia; order Primates; family Hominidae; genus Gorilla; species Gorilla gorilla. The sequence goes on from NC_086017.1 coordinate 47,112,463, forward strand.
CCTTAAGAAGGTACTTTGTATGCCTATCCCAAACCTATAAGAACTAATGATAATCCCAACGCCCTTTGATGACCCTTTTTTCGGACTCAGCCCGCCTGCACTCAGGTGAAATAAACAGCCTTGTTGCTCACACAAAGCCTGTTTGGTGGTCTCTTCGCAAGGATGCATGAGACAGCATTTACTATGCTATTGAGATTGCCTGTTGAACCTTTCTGCCTCCTCCAACAGAGAATAAGTTTATTGAAGGCAGAGAATATTTATCCTTCACGCAGAACTTGAAAAAACAGTTATAATTTTTTTTTTGAGACAGAGTCTTGCTCTGTTGCCCAGGCTGGAGTGCAATGGCACGACCTCAGCTCACTGCAACCTCTGTCTCCCGGGTTCAAGCAATTTTCCTGCCTCAGCCTCCCAAATATCTTGGATTACAGGCACCTGCCTTCATGCCCGGCTAATTTTTGTATTTTTGTAGAGACAAGATTTCACCATGTTGGCCAGGCTGGTCTTGAAGTCCTGACCTCAGGTGATTCACCTGCCTCAGCCTCCCAAAGTGTTGGGATTACAGGCGTGAGCCAACACGCTCAGCCAGTATTTTTGAATGAATGAGAAAATACATTTTGGGACATGCTTGGGACATGTTGAATTGAGGTATTTATGGGACACAGAAGGCAGAAGCATCTGGTAAGAGCAGTGGTGTGCTGGTAAATGTTTATCAACTGGCTCTCAGTGGAAAAAGTTCCAATTTGCAGCATTTGTTGAATTCCACAACATCAACACTCCCACCGTTGGTATTCAAGCTGCCAATGTGGCATTGCTAAATATAGAGTTGAGAAGAGATGTGCACTATTGGCTCTCACAAGTTGGTGTGAGCAGGCTCCAGCACATCACTGCCTGTGGGTAGGTGGATTTAAGGGTATGAGGTTCAGGAGTGCAATGTGGGCTGGAGAGATGGATTTGGTGGTCATCTTCGAAGTGATGGTCATTGGAGCTAGGGGAACAGCAAGACAACCCAAGGAGTTGGTTCAGGGTCAAAAGGAGAGAACAGGAATCGAATCTGATGCAAGGCCAACATTTTAGGTAGCATGTGGAAAAGGAGCATCTTTGAAGGAGAAAGACGTGAATGAAAAAATCATTCAGGAGAACAATTCAGGAGAAAACCTGAATGATTTTCTCATTCAGACAGGAAGACCTGAATGAGAAAATCAGGAGAGCCAGGTCAGAACAGTGTCAAGGAAGTCAGAGAATAGGAATTTTCAAGAAGATTCTTCCCATCGTAAAAATTATGCAGAGAGATGCAGTAATGCAAGGTCTGGAAAATGTCTATTAAGTTTCAAAGTTAGCAGGTTATTATTACTTAACCAGAATAGTAAGGACAGTGGCCAGAGTATAGAGAGGAAAGTGAGAAGAGAGTGTATATGGTCAGGGATGGTGGCATTTGGGGTGTTTATTAGTTACCTATTGCTGCATATCAAATTACTTTAAAACTTAGTAGCTTAAGCCGGGCCCAGTGGCTCACACCTGTAAATCCCAGTACTTTGGGAGGCCAAGGCGGATAGATGACTTGAGGGCAGGAATTCAAGACCAGCCTGGCCAACATAGCAAAACCACATCTCTATTAAAAATACAAAAAATTTAGCTGTGCATGGTGACAAGTGCCTGTAATCCCAGCTCATTGGGAGGCTGAGGCATGAGAATCACTTGAACCCAGGAGGTGGAGGTTGCAGTGAGCCGAGACTGTGCCACTGCACTCTAGCCTGGAGCAAGACCCTGTCTTAAAAACAAACAAAACAAAACAACGTAGTAGCTTAAAACAAAAATAAACATTATCTCAGATTCAGTGCGTCAGGAATTCAGGAGAAGCAGATCTGGGCAGTTTAGACCTGGGGTCTCTTATGATGTTACTTGGGGCTGTGGCCATCTGAAGGCTTGAATGGGGCTAGAGGACCTCATGTGGTTGGCAAACTGCTGGCCATTGGCAGGAAGCCTCAGTTCTTCCCCATGAGGACCTCTCCATAGGGCTGCTTGAGTGTCCTCACAATATGGCAGCTGGTTTCCTCCACAGTGAATGATCCAAGAGAGAATGGCAGAAGAAGCTGCAAGTGTCTTTAATGGCCTAGCCTTAGAAGAAATGCACCATTACTTCTACATATCTTGTCAGTCACACAGACTAGCCATGATTCAGTGTGATGGGGATGATACAAGGGCATAGATATCAGGAGGAAAAGATCATAGGGGGCCATCTTGGAGGCTGCTACCACAGATGGAGGCAAGGGCTAGTAGGATTGACTGTCCTCAGGGTTGCAAACAGAACTCTGATATTAATCTGCTTCATTGAATCACTGGTATATTTCGGTTCCCCAGTAGAGGTGTTATTCAAGCTCCCAGTGCTGGGACATCTTTCTGTAGACTTTGAGGTTGGTGCAAGTAGAAGACTAGCAGTGTGGATAATTTTTTCTGTGAGAACCATAAGCCAACATAGGCTGAGCCTAATGTGTGGCCTCATTATTGAGGCTATTTCAAATACAGACTCCCTCTCTTGGAAGGTACACAATGATTGGGCCTGGAAACTGTGCAGTCAGATGGAAGTAGCACCATGATCAGAATGTAAGAAGCACATTTTCTCTGAATCAGGATAAACCTCACTGATCAGGGCTTACCTCTTTCTACCTCTGAGATTCTTTTTTTTTTTTTTTTGAGACAGAGTCTTGCTCTGTTGCCCAAGTGCAGTGGTATAATATTGGCTCACTGCAACCTCTGCCTCCTGGGTTCAAGCGATTCTCCTACCTCAGCCCCCTGAGTAGCTGGGATTACAGGTGTGCACCACCATGCCTGGCTAATTTTTGTATTTTTAGTAGAGAGAGGGTTTTGCCATGTTGGCCAGGCTGGTCTGGAACTCCTGACCTCAGGTGATCCACCTGCCTCAGCCTCCCAAAGTGGTGGGATTACAGGCATGATCCACCTCACCCGGCCTTCAGTTTCCTTTTTTTCTAATAGTAAGATACAAATTTGGGGGAAATGTTTTTACTTTCTCAGTTTTGTGTATCATAAATCTATAAGGGCTTATAATAATGGACATAACACCTATCATCATGGTTAGAGTTTGGAATCAAATTTGTGGAAACGGCCGGGCGTGGTGGCTCATGCCTGTAATCCCAGCACTTTGGGAAGCTGAGGCGGGTGGATCACCAGAGGCCAGGAGTTCGAGGCCAGCCTGGCCAACATAGTGAAACCCCATCTCTACTAAAAATACAAAAATTAGCGGGGCATGGTGGTGGGCGCCTGTAATCCCCGCCACTCGGGAGGCTGAGGCAGGAGAATCTCTTGAACCCAGGAGGTGGAGGTTGCAGTGAGCCGAGGCTGTGCCACTGCACTCCAGCCTGGGCAACAGAGTGAGACTCTGTCTCGAAAAAAAAAAAAAAAAAAAAAATTCTGGAAACTAGAATTTTCTACTTAATCGCCTGTGGGACGTTCTCTGCTGCTGCCATCTTGTGGCCACTTGGAGTAATAGCAATCACAGTGTGCCTTTGGTCAGTCCAGTGACTCACCAGATGATGTAGGAAGGTCCTCTGGATTCTGGGTAAATATTTCCGATGACAGGTTTCCAATTATTCTACAAGACAGGCTATACCTATGGTGTAAAGCTTTGCTTATTAGAAAGTTCTTTCTGAAACTGAGTCAAATTCTGCTTTTATTCCATTTCTATACAATTCTTTTTCTACTTTCTAATTTTTTTTTTTTTTTTTTTTTGCGGGGGGGACAGGGTCTTGGTCTGTTGCCTAGGCTGGAGTGCAATGGCGTGATCATAGTTCACTGCAGCTTCAAACTCCTGGGCTAGCTCCTAGCTAGCCTCTCAAGTAGTTAGGACCATGGGCGTGTGCTACCACGCCTGGCTAATTTATTATTATTATTATTATTATTATTGAGACAGAGTCTCACTCTGTCACCCAGGCTAGAGTACAGTGGCACAATATTGGCTCACTGCAACCTCCAGCTCCCAGGTTCAAGTGATTCTCCTGTCTCAGCTTCCCAAGCAGCTGCGATTACAAGTGTGCACCAACACCCTGGCTAATTTTCGTATTTTTAGTAGAGATGAGGTTTCGCCATGTTGCCCAGGCTATTCTTGAACTCCTGACCTTAAGTAATCCATCTGCCTCAGCCTCCCAAAGTGCTGGGATTGCAGATGTAAGCCACCATACCTGTCCTGCCTGGCTGATTTTTAAAATTATTTTTTGTAGAGGGTCTAGCTATGTTGCCCAAACTGGTCTTAAACTCCTGGGCTCAAGCAATCCTCCTGCCTTGGTCTCCCAAAGTGTTGGGATTACTGGTGTGAGCCACTGCACCCAGCCCTCTAATTCTAAAAAAAAAAAAAAATTGAAGGCAGCTGCTTATCATATTTCCCTAAATCTTTTTTCCTAAATATTTTAGCTTCTTTATCTCTCCCTGAATAATATGATTCCCAGAGCCCTCATTCATCATCCAGGATCTGAGACAGGGATGCTGGTGCAAGTGATTTACTGGGGAGTGGCCACAGGGGAAACCTGTAGGGAAGCCAGGGAAACAGGATGGGGAAGAGGGCGGAGCTAAGCAAGAATGCAGTTTAGCCAGAGACCAGCCCAGCCTGATGCCACAGGGAGCTCTGGATCCTGAGTGGTGCTACAGAGTGAGTCTCACCTTGAGGCAAGGGGTTCAGTCTTGTATACTGTGACACTCAGTCATTGGCTCTGGGGGTGAGGGGTGTTCGAGGAAACCTTCCTGAGTGAAGTGGTTCCCATTTGGGCAAGGGCAATTCTCAGGAGGGTTAGCAGCTGACGCTCAACAGCATGTGGGAAATGGGTGACCAGGAAAGAGGATCTGTATACCTTCTGCTCATATCTCATCTCAGTCATTATAGTCAGACCAGGACCCAAATATCCCAGGTGTAGTCTGAAGTGTAGTATTCAAGGAATCCAGGCCGAGCACAGTGGCTCATGCTTATAATCCCAGCACTTTGGGAGGCCGAGGCAGGCAGATCCCTTGAGCCTGGGAAGTCAAGGCTGCAGTGAGCCAAGATCGGGCCACTGCACTCCAGCCTGGGTAACAGAGTGAGACCCTGTCTGGAAAAAAAAAACAAAAAAGAGTTCAAGAGATTCATTATATCCCATTCTCCTTAGCCCAGTATTAATAGTCCAGGCTTACATTTGGGTTGTCTGATCGAAACCCCAAGATATTTTTCACATAAAATTGCTCCCAGGCCAAGTGTCTTCCATCAATGCCTATGGCATGGTGATACCAAAAGCAAAAGCAGGTAAAATGGTATTCCTTTAAATTTTCCTCTTGTCAGTTTGGACTCACATTCTAGCTAACTGAGCCCTCATTGAATCTGGATTCTATCATCTAATCCAGGACTCTACGCTCTGTCTTCTGCAGACTTGATCCGTGTGTCTCTTTGGTAACTTCAACTCCCTTGTCTGTTCATTACCTTTGGGCTGGTCATCTCTCTTTGTTTGTTTGTTTGTTTGTTTGTTTGTTTGTTTGTTTTTTAAGATGGAGCCTCGTTCTGTTGCCTAGGCTGGAGTGCAGTGACACAATCTCAGCTCACTGCAACCTCCGCCTTCCAGGTTCAAGCAATTCTCCTGCCTCAGCCTTCTGAGCAGCTGGGACTACAGGTGCATGCCACCACATCTGGCTAATTTTTGTATTTTTAGTAGGCACGGTGTTTCACCATGTTGGCCAGGCTGGTCTCAAACTCCTGACCTCAGGTGATCCACCTGCCTTGGCCTCCCAAAGTGTTAGGATTACAGGTGTGAGCCACAGCACCCAGCCAGGGCTGGTCATCTCTTAATATCTGGCTGTCACTGCCCCTGCCTGATGATATCTGTTCTGTTGCTGTCCGCAGAACAGCACTACAGAGGGAACTTTGGTTGAAAACAGCCAGCAGCAAGCCTGAGGCCAGGGTCATAGAAAGAGAGCCATGTTTATTTGAGAAACATGAGTCTGAAATAAGTAGACAGCCCAGAACCTAGGTGGTTAAGTAGTTAATGTTATGTGACCAATATAGAAAACTTGAGAATATCAGCTCAGTAGCCCTGAGCCTTCTCGTAGCTTGACAGGTTCTGGGAAGGTATCTGAAAATAATTTAAGAAATATATTCTGGCCAGACGCGGTGGCTCACGCCTGTAATCGCAGCACTTTGGGAGACTGAGGCGGGTGGATCACCTGACATCAGGAGTTTGAGACCAGCCTGGCCAACATAATGAAACCCTGTCTCTACTAAAAATACAAAAATTAGCCAGGAGTGGTGGCACATGCTTGTAGTCCCAGCTACTTGGGAGGCTGATGCAGGAGAATCGCTTGAACCCAGGAGGCGGAGGTTACAGTGAGCTGAGATCGTGCCACTGCACTCCAGCCTGGGTGACAGAGCAAAACTCTGTCTCAAAAAAAAAAAAAAAGAAAAAGAAATGTATTCAACCAATATTCAACTCATTTAAATGAGTTGTAGAGTGGTATATGATTACCTTAAGCTTTATAATTTGCAGAGAATTATACATCATCTAGGATAACATTTTCCACATATCCAACTGCACCATCACTTGCAGCATCAGACCCAGAGGAGGCAGGTAGCATGATGCCTTCTCCCTCCCTCCATCAGCTCCAAGGCTCACACATCGAACTGGCCCTGGGGCAGGGAAGGTCACGCCTCCTCTGACCCTGACTGAGGTGTTGAGACAGTCTTTTCTCACCAGGCCTCCATTAGCAGAAGAAGCCACCATTCTGAGTAGTCCTGCAAGCATGTTTCTCTCTGCCAGCCTTGTCCGGAACTGGCAAGCCCTTTCCCCTAAAGGGCAGTAGAGGAAAAGGGTCACCATGAAAGGCAGATCATACTTAGGAAATGCCAAGGAGCACCTAAAATCCCCTTATGTACCGCCAGAGATATGTATGTCCCACTGACCTTTGGGACACACCAACTTGCAGCATCTATTCTGGAGTGGAGAATCATCTAATTGTTCCGTCCTCCCATCCCTACCCTCCCAGACCAAAGACCTAAAAATCTTCAGAGCAGTAAGACTGCATAGTGGAAACCACATTAGAAACTTATTGCATTTGTCACCTCTGAACCACAAAGTAGATTTTTTTCTTTCCTAGTTAGAGGCATGGAGCTTTACATATGACAAGTGTTCTCTCATTTGTTACCCTGCCCACTAAGTTCAATAAGTCTCTACATGATTGGGTTCTCTTTACAAAGCAACTTAAACGAATTGCAGTTATGATATCAAGGAAAGATTCCAGTGCTGAAGAACAGCCTGTTTTGGAATTTACTCCCCCAAATGCAGGCACAAGGCGAATTTCATACTGGGATGGCTTAACTAACCTGTCTTGATTTTAGAGTCACTATATCTGTCTACATTTAAAATAGATAATTATCTTTTAACTAGGCCAAAGCATTCAGGTTACAAAAAGTCACAGTGAAAAGTTAAGTTCTTGTCTCTGCAGGAAGCAGGCAAGAGCCCCACCCTCCTGGGTGCAGCCGCAGCTGCCCAAACTGCAGCTGCAGACCCAGGCATCTCTGCACTCTCTGGGGCCAGGAAGGGCCCCCCTGCCCCTGCAGACTCAGAGGTGTCTGTTCCCACTTCCTGGACTCTCTCTGCTCCTGGCACCCACTCCGATCTTGGAGCAAGGTTGGGGTCAAGCCTGGATGCTGTCACGGCCCAGCCAGGTTGTGACACAGCAGCCCCCTGCTGCCTTGGCCCCCTCTGGACTTTGGGCACTGATCAGCACGAGAGGGAGGCTGAGGTGGGGGCTGAGGGCAGCTCATTGTTGGTCTGCAGGCGCCCTTCAGCACAAACAGCCTGGCATGCCATGAACTGCAGCAAGAGGCAGAGAGGCTCCTGGGTGGAAGAGGGCAGGTCTCCAGTGAAGCTCCACCTTCAAGCTGGGGAGAGCCTGAAGCCTGATGGCCAGGCTGCTGGTCCCATGGACCAGAGTGGAAACTTGTGGTGCCTTTTCTGGGCCTGCCCATGGCTGCCCATGGACCAATCAGCATGCATGTTCTCTGCTCTGAAGCCCATAAAAATCCCAGACTCAGCCAGACTTGGGGAGATGACAGGACTACCAGTGGTGGAGAGGAGCTACCGACCCCAGGGTCTCCTGTTGGCTGAGAGCTGAAGATACAATGGGACAACTAGCTGCAGAGAGGAGCTACCCACTCCAGGTTCTCCTCTCTGCTGTGAGCTGAATGCTCATCAGGACATCTTGCCTGTGGAGAGGAGCTACCCAATGCCGGTCTCCTCTGAGCTATACTGTCACTCAATATAGCTCCTTTTTGTCTTGCTCACCCTCCATTTGTCTGCATACCTCATTCTTTCTGGACACAGGACAAGAACTTGGGACCCACCAAATGTCAGGGCTAAAAGAGCTGTAACACAAACAGGGCTGAAACATGCCTCTTGCTTGCCACATTGCAGGTGACAAGAAGGAGAGAAGAGAGAGGGAGAGAAGAGCTGTGGCCCATTGGGGAGCCCAGACCTAGGAGCTCCCTGAGCCAGGGCTGTGACACCCTCTTTGGAACTCTGGGGTTCCTGGCATCTCCAAGCTTCAGGGCACCACTGTGTTCCCTGGTGCCAGCCATGGAAGCTGCTTGCAGTATGCCTGGCCCAGCTGCAGCCTCCCAGGGAGCTGGGACCCATGCCAGCACCTGGAGCTGCCCACTCTGCCATAGCTGGTGTGCCTGATTGTGCGCAATGGCCAGACCCTACAGTTGCTCACACACCTCTTGCTGCTCCATGCCTGGCTTGCCATTGGCAGGCAGTGGGCTCCAGGCCAATAGTGCAATATGAGTACAGCCTGCCAGGCTGAGCAGCCAGAATAAGCCCAGTGGGCCTGAGCAAAACTCAGGCAAAAAAAGCCACTGGCCTCAGAAGTTTCCAGCTGGTGAAGTGACACCCCAAGAATCCCATGATACAGGCCGGGTGTGGTGGCTCACGCCTGTAATCCCAGCACATTGGGAGGCCGAGGCAAGTGGATCACGAAGACAGGAGGTCGAGACGAGCCTGACCAATATGGTGAAACCCCATGTCTACTGCAGATACAAAAATTAGCCAGGTGTGGTGGCATGCGCCTGTAATCCCAGCTACTGAGGCAGAAGAATCGCTTGAACCCAGGAGGTTGCAGGGAGCCAAGATCGTGCCATTGCACTCCAGCCTGGGGGACAGAGTGAGACTCCGTCTCAAAAAAAAAAAAAAGAAAAAAAGAAAAAAAAAAGAATCCCATGATACTATAAATACAAAAAATTAGCTGGACATGTTAGCACATGGCTGTAATCCCAGCTACTTGGGAGGCTGAGGCATGAGAATCACTTGAACCCAGGAGGCAGAAGTTGCGGTGAGATGAGATGGCACCCCTGTACTCCAGCCTCGGTGACAGAGTGAGACTCTGCCTCAAAACAAAACAAAACAAAAAAAAGCTAGTTCCTCCCTTCTCAAGCTCCCTTTCCCCTGGCAATTAATGTTAGTTAACTGGAGAGTGAGCATTCTATCAGACTCCATTTAGAGTCCAGAAGATAAACAGCTAGGCTTTCCTGTTGGTGACAGCTGCTTTTCAGATGCCAAAATCACCTCCAAGATCTTTTATTGCATTAAAAAAAAATGATCCCAGATGCTGCTTTTCACAGACTTCTTAGATGGTTTTTCAATATATTACTCCACAAAGTGGAAGCCATTATCACATTCATTTATTTTTCATGAGGTGCTGTAACAGGAATCCTGGATTCAGCAAGTAAAGCTGAAAGCCATATAAATAATGTATGTTAAGTACAACTGATAAGCACCCTTGTCATCTTGACATCACTGAGAGTTTTAGAGCAAAGCAGCATACGTGTGGCAACATGATCACATTCTTCATCCCTTCTGCCAAGAGACTGGTAATGAAGGGACTGAAGGTGAATTTTTAGTTTTCAGCTTAAGTGAGTGGTTCTCCAGCATTACTGAGTAGAAAACCCATCTGCAGGTGATTCCTTTTTTTTTTTTTTTTTTTTTTTTTCTTGAGACAGAGTCTCAGGCTAGAGTGCAGGAGCGTGATCTTGGCTCACTGCAACCTCTGCCTCCTGGGTTTAAGCAATTCTCTTTCATCAGCCTCCTGAGTAGCTGGATTACAGGCGTGCACCCACACCCAGCTAATTTTTTTATACTTTTAGTAGAGATAGGGTTTCACCATATTGGCCAGGCTGGTCTCGAACCCCTGACCTCAAGGGATCTGCCCACCTTGGCCTCCCAAGTGCTAGGATTACAGGCATGAGCCGATGTGCCCGGCCAGGTGATTCTAACTCAAAAGGTCTCTCTCTTTCCTTCCCTTCCTTCCTTCCGAAAAATTTCTTTTATTTTTATTTTTATTTTTATTTTTGGCTTCCCAGAAAGTATTTCACCAACAAGTATCTTTTAAGCTCCTGACATGTATCAGACAATGCTTTGGGCCTCAGAATCTGCATGTTAACAAGCCCCCTAAATGATCTTCGGGTAGGTGGTTCAAAGAACACATTGTACAAGCTGGCCTAAAGAAACCTGTAATTGATACTGTGGTTATCGTTTAATTTTTTTTTAATTTTCTTTTTTTATAAAATAGAGGTGAGGTTTTACCATACTGCCCAGGATGGTCTTGAACTCCTGGGTTCAAGCAATCCGCCCACCTTAGCCTCCCAAAGTGCTGGGATTACAGGCATGAGAAACTGTGACCAGCCGATACTGTGGTTACCAAACACTCATTTTATCCAGCTCCCCAACCCCTACAACAGATGGTATGTTGTGTTTAGGTACCCACCCTTCTCTGCTCAACCATGTGCTTCAGGAGAGGCTGGCCACAGACCCAGGGAGTAGATCCTGATTGTTCAAAGGCAATCATGGTCTTCCCATTTCCCTTTGCAGGGACTGGTTTAGACAAGGCCATGCGATGCAGCTCTGACCAGTAAAATGGAGGATAAATCTGCAGGGGGTTTCTGGGAAAGATTTTCTTGCTCCTAATAAAAGACATACAAGAAAAGATGGTCTTTTCTTATTCTGAGTATGGTTGTATACAGATATGAAGGCTGGCACTAGGACAGTCACCTTGCAACAAGAAGGGGAAAGCTAGCCCCCAAATGAAGCCTGCCCAGCAGGATGACAGAGCAGCAAGATGGAAAGAACTTGGTTCTTGAAAGTGTCATTGAGCCATGGAATTACCCAACCCTGGAGCTGTCCTATTCTTGGACTCATAGGTGCAGAATAACACATTTCTTTGTTTAAGCCAGTTGGGCTTGGGACTCTTTTATACCTTCTGCTAAAAACATTCTGACTGGCATTGAATTTTTATGTGCACTTTTGATTCAAGGTTTAAGCTTTCTGTAATTCACTGTTAAATAATTGTAACACAGTGTCTCAGGTGGGTTCCCTAGAAGTTGAGTCTGAGACAGGGATTTGAGTGCACATGATTTATTGAGGTCATGCTCTCAGGAGATTAGTAAAGCAGGAGGTGAAATAGAGAAGAAAAAAGGAAAGAGATGAGCAAGGATGCGGTTGCATGCAAAGTCTAGCTTTGGCCTGATCCATGGATGGTTCTGGAGCTGTATTGTTCAGTATGGCAGCCATTAGCCACACGTAGCTATTTAAATTTAAATTAATTAAAAGGAGTTAAAATTTAAAGCTCAGTTCTTTAGTCACACGCCAAGTGCTCAGTGACTGCAGAAGCTCATAGGTAAAGTCGTTAGCCACATCAGTCATAGCAGCCCCAAACTCACCATCAGGTAAAGGTATCTGGAGAGAGTACCACTTGTGACTACTACCCATGGTATGTAAGTAGACATGAGCTGCATGCAATGCTATTGGCAGAGAGGTTAGATAACACTCCTTTTTTGCTAATCCACATTGGGAATTTAGAATCTCCTGAGATTGCTCCTAAGGAGCACTTTTATTTCCTAACAATCCCTAGAGTTCAGACACATACTAACTATATAAACATATCTGATAGGTGAGTCACTCCAGTGATGCTCAGATTGCAGACAATGGAGGCTCAGAGAGCAGACTCAAAGGGAGAAAGGGACTTGGTGCAATGAGTAAGAACTGAAAAAAGTGCCTGAATGTCAAAGAGAACTGGTGGGGACAGAGGTCTGACTCTGGACAGAACTTGAAGCTGCCACTGGAACTGTCTCATCCAGCCACTGTGTCATACAAAAAAGAAAGAAGAGGGTATGTATTTTCACTTTTTCACTATGTTCATCTCACTTTTTTTTTTTTTTTTTTTTTTTTTTTTTGAGTCAAGGTCTTACTCTGTCACCCAGGCTGGAGTGCAGTGGTGCAGTCTCAGAATCCAGATCGCTGCAACCTCCCTATCCCAGGCTCAAGTGATTCTCCTGCCTCAGCCTCCCGAGTAGCTAGAACCACAGACACGTACCACCACACCAGACTAATTTTTTGTATTTTTTGTAGAGAGGGGGGCTCACCATGTTGCCCAGGGTGGTCTCAAACTCCTGGACTCAAGTGGTCTACTTGCCTTGGCCTCCCAAAGTGCTGGGATTACAGGCGTGAACCACTGTGCCCGGGGTGGCCTGTAATCTGGCACGGTTTGAAATCCAACTACTTTGCCCATCTCACTTCTATAATATGTTTTCCTATGTTTTATGTCGTCTACTCTTTGGTTATCTCTTCATATGACACCAACTTTGTAACGCCATCTTCTAGAAAGAGAATAGAAGATAATTCAGTCTTTCCTCTTACATGGTTGACCACAATTTGTTTTTGGTTATTGCTACTTTATTTTAATTTTATTTATTTTTTTATGAATTCAAAAAATTTTTGTGGGTACATCGTAGCTGTATATATTTATGGGGTACATGAGATGTTTTGATACAGGCATGCGATGTGAAATAAGCACATCATGGGGAATGGGGTATCCATTCCCTCAAGCATTTATCCTTCGAGTTACAAACAATCCAATTATAGTCTTAAAATATACAATTAAGTTATTATTGACTATAGTCACCTTATTGTGCTATCAATAGTATTTATTTTTATTTTACTATTATTATTTTTTTGAGACAGGGTCTTGCTCTGTTGCCCAGGCTAGAGTGCAGTGATGCAATCATAGGTGCAACCTTGACCTCCTGGGCTCAAGTGATCCTCTTGCCTCAGCCTTCCAAGTAGCTGGGACTACAAGTGTGCATCATCATGGCCATCTAATTTTTTAATTTTTTGTAGAGATGGGGTCTCGCTTTGTTGCCCAGGCTGGTCTCAAACTCCTGGGTTCAACTGATCCTCCCACTTTGCCTTCCAAAGTGCTGGGATTACAGGCTTGAGCCACTGCGCCCTGTCTATTATTGCTACTTTAGAAATATTTCCTTTTGCTTCACAACTTACTATGGGAAATGCCTCATCTTTACCTTCCTTCTCAGTCCTTTGATCAGGGGTTACTTCTTGTCTGGAGGGAAGTCCTCAGATTTCATAGCCATGGCCTCCCAGTAGCTGCTACCAGAGCAATAGCTGCTACCAGAGCAATAACTGCTGGTTCAGCTCAGGTCAGGTCCTCACTGCCCTGTTCCATCACTGGTTTGGTCCCGGGGGGTAAGCAGGAGGGGGTTGGGGGTACAGGAGAAGTAACTATGAGCCTGAGTCATAGTCACCCTTGAGCAGGAAGCAGAGGAGCTTCTCATTCAGATTTTTCTCCTTGAGGTCAAAGATAGAATCCAGAGGCTAAACCACATAACCCCTCAGGGCACTCCATCCCAACTTCCAACTGCTGACACCTGCAACTTTGGCTAAGGGCTGTTCTCTGGTCACTGAAGCCCACTTTGCTCACCTGTGTGGCAAGCTGCAGATGTCCACGAATTACTGTTCCTCCCCACAACTCCCAGTAGACTTCAGCTAATGATTAATGGAATTTAGTGTATAAATACCAAAGCTCCTCATTCCTTGGGTGGGATACCTGAGCACGAGTCTACACTGGCTCCCAGAGTTTCCTATCATGATTGAACTCCATTTGTCCTCATGGTGATTGGCTGGGTAATGCCCATGCCTCCTTTATTTGGCTGCCTTTCCTATACTTTCTCAATTCCCCTCCTTCTTTGTCTCTCAAATGAACTCCTTGCACTCTCAGCATCTGCTTCTGGGGGTACCCAACTAAGGCATTAAATGACCACAAGGGCAGTTGTCACTGGGGGCTGGGTGATTCAGACATAGTGCTGGCAGCCTGCTGCTTAGCCTAAGCCCGAGGACCATCATCAGGACACAGAGACTGGGACAGCACACTCTGCCTCCACATCTTCTGCATGGTTAGTTTAAGCCTGGAATGAAGATTACTAGCAAATATATGGACCATACAACAAGCTGCTTACTCCCACATCATTCTTACTTATTTATTTTTTAATTTTTATTTTTTTGAGACAGGATCTCACTTTGTTACCCAGGCTGGCGTGCAGTGGTATGATCTCGGCTCACTGCAGCCTTGATCTCCCAGGTTCAAGTGGTCCTCCTGCCTCAGCCCCCAAGTAGCTGGGATTACAGGTGCATGCCACCATGCCCGGCTGATTTTTGTATTTTTTGTAGAGATGGGGTTTTGTCATGTTGCCCAGGCTGGTCTTGAATTACTGAGCCCAAGTGATTTTCACACCTCAGCCTCCCAAAGTGCTGGGATTACAGGTGTGAGCCACTGCGCCTGGCCTTCCATATAATTCTTATCAGTTCTAAAACTGTTACTTTGTTCGCCATCTGTTTGACTTCTGTGTTTCTCTCTCAATCGGTTCAGAACTTGAAAGTAGAAGGTCATTAATTGAGCCTCCTGAAACTGTTAAAAATAAGCATGGTAGGCTGGGTATGGTGGCTCACGACCATAATCCCAGCACTTTGGGAGGCTGAAGTGGGCGAATCATGAGGTCAGGAGTTCGGGACCAGCTTGACCAATATGGTGAAACCCTGTCTCTACTAAAAATACAAAATTTATCTGGGTGTGGTGACGCATGCCTATAATCCCAGCTACTAGGGAGGCTGAGGCAGGAGAATTGCTTGAACCCAGGAGGCGGAGGTTGCAGTGAGCCGAGAACATGCCATTGCACTCTAGCCTGGGCGACAGAGCAAGACTCCATATCAAAAAAATAATAATAAATAAATAAGCATGGTAGAAAGATAGGACCTCAGGATGAGCACAATCCAGGGAGATTGGAAAGAGGGTGGCTAGATGCTGGCCCCTGGCCTGAGGGAAGGAGCAAATCTATAGTCCATAAAGGAGGAGGCAGAATGAGGTACTAGGCAGAATACGAGAATAAGAATTTAGAAATGAAGAGAAGGCAGAAGCCAAGTAATTGGAACACATGGGGATGCTGGATGTGATCCTGTTGAGACTAGAGCTCAATTATCAGAACTGGGTCACTGCAACTAGAATAGAGTAATCCATGCTGATGCATAGCTTGTGAGGTAAGAGCTAGTCAAATACTTTCTTAACAGGCTATGATTGGGCCTGGGGGTGAGAGGCTGGGGCGCAGCTGAGGACATGGTAAACCCAGGTGTGGACAGACACTGAGGAAACAGGCTGGCAGGCTGGTACTAATTGGTTCTGCAATCAAACGTTTAAAAGACTGGCGCAATTCTATCCTTCTTATTTGTTTTATTTTTGAAACGGAGTTTCGCTCTGTCGCCCAGTCTGGAGTGCAGTGGCACGATCTTGGCTCACTGCAACCTCTGCCTCCTGGGTTCAAGCAATTCTCCCTGCCTCAGCCTCCCAAGTAGCTGGGATTATAGGTACCCGCCACCATGCCCAGCTAATTTTTGTATTTTTTAGTAGAGATGGGGTTTCACCATGTTGACCAGGCTGGTCTTGAACTCCTGACCTCAGGTAATCCCCCTGCCTCAGCCTCCCAAAGTGCTGGATTTACAGGCATGAGCCAACGTGCCCAGCCTTATTCTTCTTATTTGTAAAGGGGCAACACTGTGCTTTATAAAGCCACAAAGGAAAATGCCATTCTTTAGTCCTTTTTCTCAGATTTTGTAGACGTTAGACTTAAAAGCCTCCCTGCCTAACCTGTCTCTTTCATCTTCTCTGTTGAGGTTCATGCATCATGAGGAAATACCAGCTGCTCTAAATGACTTCAAATTTGCCTGATCCAAACAAGTTGCATGTCAGGTATAGAAGTGGGGACTTTGTCAGTTACAAACGACAGAAACCTGAGTAAAACCAGCTTACGCAGAAAGAGTTTTTTTGATTCAGATAACTGGGAAGGATCCTGGGCTAGTTTAGAGGGTGGAAGGAAGAGCCCAAGAATCTAGGGTCTCAGAGACTTGAACTCTGGACTCATGGTCAACCAGACTCTCTCTCCATTCAGTTCCCAAACCAGTTTGTCACAACTTTTTTAGCATATTCACCTTTTCTTCTCTTACTGCAGACAGAACTTTACAACACCTTTAATCTCCCTAGCAGCCTGAGTCACATGCTATCATGCAGCTCGGGCAGCTCAGGTCAGGTCCTCACTGCCCTGTTCCATCACTGGTTTGGTCCTGGGGGGTGATGGGAGGGGAATGCCAGCAGGAAGAGATTTGTGTATCGCATCCCTGGAGGACACTGATTAGTGCTGCCTGCATCTTATACCCATTTCATGGCCCAGCATGTAATTGACAATCAATAAATACTCCTGAATGCATGAGTAAGGCTATCATAAATAATGTGACAGAGGTAGCTCTCATTGTTGTAAATTAATAAATTTTAGTTTATGTCTCTATCTGGAGATGCTGGTCCATGTGCACTTACTTCTGAGAGATGTCTGCTGTCAGTGTTTTGAGGAAACAGCTTCTGAGTCTGCAAGCTTTGGTAAATTCAGAAGGTGATTAAATGCCATCCTTGGAGGTTTCCCGGATAACAGTCTGTTCTAGATGACCACCTAGACTATAAGTGTTGATGGAAATTGCTTTTCCTTACTTGAATCTCTACACTGAGAACTTATTAATGAAATGTATATGTTTTTCAAACTTATGTTTACAACATCACAATGAAGTAATTATAGTCAAATAAGATCTTATTGTCTCCATTTAATAGCTAGGAAGGTCCAGGCATATATTGGGTAAGTCAGTGTTTTTCAAGGAATGTCTTCCAGAAAACAAGACCCCTAGGTGATTCATGAAAAGGGGTTCTGTGGTCAGTTATGATTGGGAAGACTCTGAATGATTTCCAATATACGTTAGTGTGCTAAAGATTCTGAAGGAAGCAGTTAAGAATTCTATAAGGGGCAGGTGCAGTGGCTCATGCCTATAATCCCAGCACTTTTGGAGGCCCAGGTGGGAGGATCACTTGAGCCCAGAAGTTCAAGGTCAGCCTGGGCTTGTAGAGACCTGGTCTCTACAAAAATTAAAAAGTTGGTTGGGCATGGTGGTGCACACCTATAGTCCCAGCTACTCAGGAGGCTGAAGTGGGAGGATCACCTGAGCCCAAAATTCAAGGCTGCAGTGAGCCAAGATCATGTTACTGCACTCCAGCCTGGGCAACAGAGCGAGATGCTGTCTTTTTTTTTTTTTTTTTTTTTTTTTGAGATGGAGTCTCGTTCTGTCACCCAGGCTGGAGTGCAGTGCCGCAATCTCGGCTCACTGCAAGCTCCACCTCCCGGGTTCATGCCATTCTCCTCCCTCAGCCTCCCAAGTAGCTGGGACTACAGGTGCCCACCACCACGCCTGGCTAATTTTTTGTATTTTTAGTAGAGATGGGGTTTCACCATGTTAGCCAGGATGGCTTCGATCTCCTGACCTCGTGATCCACCCACCTTGGCCTCCCAAAGTGCTGGGATTACAGGCATGAGCCACTGCGCCCAGCCAAGATGCTGTCTTTTAAAAAAAAACATCAGCAGAAGAAAGCTATATGAAGTAAAATCTGTTTAACATTGATCAAAAGGATTTAGCAAAATTATTGGACCTTAAACCTCCTGTTTCTGCGTATATCTTCTCTTATTCCCTCCTGTTTTCATAGAGGATCTGTCTCTTTCTACCTAAGGCCAATCTCTCCATCTATACCTAGGACCCTATTTTCCTTTCCCTCCATTCCTAGGAATCTTCTATTTCTCAAGTATTCTTTCTCCCTCCTCATCCTAGGGGTGGTAGCAGCTCCCTGCTCTTGCTAATCATCCGTTTGATTTTCTAATACCAATTTAATTAGTTCCCCTTACCTGGTATGAGTTATGTTTTCCTAATTTGATCCTAACTGATGATGATACACGGAAGTATCAGAAAATAGGGAACAGGGGGAAGGAGAGCATTTGAGAAACAGGCAAATTCTACTTGACTTGGTGGATTACCTTGAAGTCAAGGTACCTTGGGGAAAGTAGAGGAGACTGGGAGGCAATGGCAGTAGATTGATGTCTATGAGCTCTTATCTAGGCATCACTCAGTTTCCTGTGAAAGCAGATGTCCTCCACACTAGGGGTTGTGGGGAAATTGTATGAGTAGAGAAAAGGGCAGGTTACAGAGGACAGCCCATCTCCTTGTATATGAGCGATTATCTCTGGTTGTCAGTAAGTCACAAATAAGTCAGTGCTGTCATCTAGTTGCCTGGGGTGGGGGTCAGAGGACTTGCCCCACAGCAGAAACCTCTTCATCTGGGAACTAGTTGGGCACAGCTTCTTTTGGCTGCATCTGTAACCTGTCCTGGGTTGGCCCAGCTGCTGAGTTGTCACAGTTTGTGGTTGGCGCCTATTGTTAAATGTCAATATTTTCACAGTCATCCCACACTGCTATGCTATGGCATTTGTCCCTTGGCCTTGGGAGGACAGGCAATTCTTTCATACATAATAGGAAAAGATAGAAGAGAGACTGTCTTTTTCTCTCAAAGACTGTTCAAGCCAGTAGCAGGTCATTGTACTCTGAATAATGCCCTTTCAAATGGAGAAAGAATATAATTCTGAAATCACACACTTCTGGGACCATTAGAGACACCAGTTTACTGAGCGTGACTTTTGCAAGATGATTCTGTAATGAAATGTAATCTTCAAAGTCTGAAATAAGTAAAATGTATTTATTCAGAAAATGCATGAGTGTTTGTGTATATGTATTAAAATCTATTACCCTTAAAGTGCCCCGTGATCAAGACAGGAGATGAGAATTATATTGTGCTTGAAGTATAGACAATACTGAGTCTGAGAGTGTTGGGCAGACGTGAAGTTCCACATGTAACAATGTCTATCAATCGAGGTGTCTCTGGAGTTTTCTGGAGGTTGAATCTGGAATGACCAGTTCTTGGGTGTGCCCTGTTGAGGAGCTAACTGGTGCAGGGGCTATCTGGGGTGAAATCACTACCCATGAGAAGAAAAGCCTCTCCTCCACCTTTCCCAGGCTGAAAAGACAGTTTGGCTTGGGGATGGCATGGGTGGAGCTTTCAGCTGAGACTAAAGGCCCAACTCTCCTCCCAGTGTGAGGAGAGGTTGACCGTACACTCTTCCTGCTGCCACAGGAACCGTGGAGGCAGCTGTTGAGGAATTACCCCTGATTGAAGGAGGGCATAAATGCTGATTCTCCTCTGAAGGTCTGTAAAGTGCAGCCATAAACATCCCAGTCTCTCAAATGTGAAACACTTGTCCTTTCGCACCTGGGTTGAAAAGTCAAGCCTAATTCTTTTAATAATGCCCCAATGCCTTGAACTTCATCCATTCCTATAAGAGCTTAGCACCCCAGCAGAAGGAAACCTAGCACCCCAGAAACTCTGCTTAAGACAAATAATCCTCAGCTGGATTTTGTGGCTAATGCCTGTAATCCCAGCACTTTGGGAGGCAGAGGTGGGAGGATCACTTGAGGCCAGGGATTCAAGACCAGCCTGGGCAATATAATGAGATCCCATCTCAAGAAAGAAAGAAAAGAAGAAAGAAAGAAAGTAAGAGAGAGAAAGAGGGAAGAGAAAGAAAGAAGGAAAGAAAGAAAGAAAAAAAGAAAGAGTATTGTAAAAATCCTTAGTGTTGAAAATAAAGTTCCATGGTTAGGAAAATGTCAGTAAAAGGACTTTATTTTTTAAGATTTAATTTTCTTAAATTTTAAGTGCTACCCTTAAAAAATTATTGATGACAGAAAAAAAATTTCCTTCCTTCTTCCTCAGGAGGCAGTTCCTAGTTAGTAATAAGAGGATTTTTTTTTCCTTTTTTTCTAAGTGCAAAATCTTCCTTGTAACTTCCTCATAACAATTGCCTTTCCTGAACATGAGGACAGGGTTCAGTGATAAGTGCAGGAACGCAGGAGAGGTAGGGCGGAGAAAACTCTGCTTCAGGAAGGGAGAGATAAAGATGGCCAAAGTCCCTGTACTGGGTAGAGAAAGCTGAGCCAAACAAGGCCAAAGTCTGCATGGGGAAGATTAAGACAGCAACCCAGAGGGCAGCAGGGAGAGTTGTTCGGGGAGAAAAGATACTTTTAATAAGATTATTTGGAGTAAATACTGTGCACTATACAATGTAGACTATGCCCTTTTTTCCTTATAGAAAACCTAGACTGTAGAAATTCTACATTCAAGAGTAAAATATCTATTTTTTGATAGTGTGTGGAAGAGTCTGTTTTCTTTTGGAGATTTGGTTCGAAGATTGCAACAAGAAGGGTATAGCTCCTGCCCTTGGGGCTCAGCTACATGTTGGCTACACAAAAGTATTAAATTCTCATGGTAAATTTTCTTCTTCTTTTTTTTTTTTGAGACAGAGTCTTGCTCTGTCGCCTAGGCTAGAGTGCAGTGGTGTGATCTCAGCTCACTGCCAGCTCCATCTCCCAGGTTCACACCATTCTCCAGCCTCAGCCTCCGGAGTAGCTGGGACTACAGGTGCCCATCACCACGCCCGGCTAATTTTTTGTATTTTTAGTAGAGACGGGGGTTTCACCATTAGCCAGGATGGTCTCGATCTCCTGACCTCGTGATCCACCCGCCTCAGCCTCCCAAAGTGCTGGGATTACAGGTGTGAGCCACCATGCCCAACCAAGGTAAATTTTCAAAACATACAAAAACACACAAAGTGAAAAGTGAAATTTTCACTCCCCCCCCCGCCCCCCGATTCTGATTAATTACATTGTTCAGAGTTAACCTATCCACAACTAATCATTTGGTGCTTTAATGTTTTTCCTAAGCATTTATGGACACGTATGATTGAATATTTGGCTCAAAAAGTATTCAAGGTTGAAAATAATTTTCCTTTAAAGTTTTGATGGTATCGGTCCATTGCCTAGTTCTTCTTTAGCATGTTAAAATTAATTTTTGAATTACATGCTTGGGGTATGAATTCAAAAGGTAAAAAGTATATAAAATAAGTCTCTTCACCACTGATCCTGCCATCTGCTTAGTTCCATCACTGGTTGTAACTACTGTTACTGGTTTCTTTTTCTTTTCTTTTCTTTCTTTCTTTTTTTTTTTTTTTAATGAGACTGCGTCTTGCTCTGTCGCCCAGGCTGGAGTGCAGTGGTACGATCTTGGCTCACTGCAACCTCCGGGGTTCAAGCAATTCTCCTGCCTCAGCCTCCCGAGGGGTTGGGGCTACAGGCATGCGCCACCACACCCAGCTAATTTTTGTATTTTTAGTAGAGATGGGGTTTCGCCATGTTGGCCAGGCTGGTCTCGAGCTCCTGACCTCGTGATCTGCCCACCTCGGCCTCCCAAAGTGCTGGGATTACAGGCGTGCGCCACTGTGCCCAGACTTTTTTTTTTTTTTTTTTTTTTTTGAGACAGGGTCTCACTCTGTCACCCAGGATGGAGTGCAGTGGCGTGATCTCAGCTCACTGCAGCCTCTACCTCCCTGGAGCAACGATCCTCCTATCTTGGCCTCCAGAATAGCTGGGACTACAGGTGCACACCACAAACCCAGCTAAATTAAATATTTTTTTGCAGAGACAAGGTTCTGCTACGTTGGCCAGGCTCAAACTCTTGGGCTCCAGTGATCCACCCATTTCGGCTGCCCAAAGTGCTGGAATTACAGGTGTGAGCTACCACGTCTGGCCAAAATTGCCATTTTTGAAGTTAAAAAAAATCAGCAATTCCATGAGATTCAATCTAACATATGTGTATAGCATATGCTTATGCACATAATTTTTAATCACACTGATGATAGCATGCTATATACACAATAGATTTCTCACTTAACAATTAATCCTGAGATCTCCCCATATCAATATATATAGAGCTGCCTCATTCTTTTTTTATTTTGTGCCTATTTATTAGTTTTCTTGGCTAACTATTGTTATTCTAAAATTTACATACAGAAAAATTGAGCTCCATTTTTGATTTACAGCTCTACGAGTTGTAATGCATGCATAAATTTGTGTACCCATTACAATCGGGAAACAGAAATAATTCAAATATATCAGTGTAACCTCCAACAATGACCAAAACAAAATATTATCAGTGCTCGAAAATCTCCTCTGAAACCCTCATCTCCATTGCTATGCCTTTCCTATACCCCAAGACAATATTTTCCTTTACTTCTAACACAATAAATTAATTCTGGCTTATATGGAATTGTATATGGAATCATATACACTAAAACATCCTTTCGTTTGTCTTTTTTTGTTCACCATGATGTAAGATTTATCTATATTGTCTTATGATTACTATAGAGCAATGAATTGCACCGTATTTCATCATATTATAGTATTTTTGATAAGCAGAATTCATAATAAACTTTTGCATAGATTGACAAACTATTTTTATTTATGGTTTCTGGATCTTGTGTTACACTTAGGCCTTTAGCACTCCAAGATTATAAAATTCTCTTACATTTTCTCCTAGTACTTTAATAATTTCTTTCTTTCTTTCTTTCTTTCTTTTTGAGACAGTCTCACTCTGTCGCCCAGGCTGGAGTGCAGTGGCGCCATCTCGGCTAACTGCAAGCTCCGCCTCCCGGGTTCACGCCATTCTCTCGCCTCAGCTTCCCGAGTAGCTGAGACTACAGGCTCCCGCCATCATGCCCGGCTCATTTTTTTGTATATTTAGTAGAGACGGGGTTTCACCGTGTTAGCCAGGATGGTCTCGATCTAGTGACCTTGTGATCCACCCTCCTTGGCCTCCCAAAGTGCTGGGATTACAGGCGTGAGCCACTGCGCCCAGCCAATAATTTCATTTTTTTCAAACTTAATTCCCACCCCTACCCCGCCACCAAAAGATATCAACCTATTACCCAAATACTCATTTAATCCTTACAGGAATTACAGTGGATACAATTGAGAGGTGACAGCGTGCTGGCAGTCCTCACAGCCCTCGCTCGCTCTCGACACCTCCTCTGCCTGGGCTCCCACTTTGGCGGCACTTGAGGAGCCCTTCAGCCCACTGCTGCACTGTGGGAGCCCCTTTCTGGGCTGGCCAAGGCCAGAGCCGGCTCCCTCAGCTTGCAGGGAGGTGTGGAGGGAGAGGCGCGAGCGGGAACCGGGGCTCCGCGCAGCGCTTGTGGGTCAGCTGGAGTTCCGGGTGGGCATGGGCTTGGCGGCCCCGCACTCGCAGCAGCTGGCCGGCGCTGCCGGCCCCGGGCAATAAGGGGCTTAGCACCCTGGCCAGCGGCTGCGGAGGGTATACCGGGTTCCCCCAGCAGTGCCAGCTCACCAGCGCTGTGCTCGATTTCTCACTGGGCCTTAGCTGCCTTCTCGCGGGGCAGGGCTTGGGACCTGCCGCCCGCCATGCCTGAGCCTCCCACCCTCTCCATGGGCTCCTGTGCGGCCCGAGCCTCCCTGATGAGCGCCGCCCCCTGCTCCACGGCGCCCAGTCCCATCGACCACCCAAGGGCTGAGGAGTGAGGGCACAGGGCGAGGGACTGGCAGGCAGCTCCACCTGCAGCCCCAGTGCGGGACCCACTGGGTGAAGTCAGCTGGGCTCCTGAGTCTGGTGGGGACGTGGAGAATCTTTATGTCTAGCTCAGGGATTGTAAGTACACCAATCGGCACTTTGTATCTAGTTCAAGGTTTGTAAACAGACCAATCAGCACCCTGTGTCTAGCTCAGGGTTTGTGAATGCACCAATCGACACTCTGTATCTAGCTACTCTGGTGGGGACTTGGAGAACCTTTGTGTTGACACTCTGTATCTAGCTAATCTAGTGGGGACGTGGAGAACCTTTGTGTCTAGCTCAGGAATTGTAAACGCACCAATCAGTGCCCTGTCAAAACAGACCACTCCACTCTACCAATCAGCAGGATGTGGATGGGGCCAGATAAGAGAATAAAAGCAGGCTGCCAGAGCCAGCAGTGGCAACCTGCGGGGGTCCCCTTCCATATTGTGGAAGTGTTGTTCTTTCTCTCTTTGCAATAAATCTTGCTACTGCTCACTCTTTGGGTCCACACTGCTTTTATGAGCTGTAACACTCACAGCGAAGGTCTGCAGCTTCACTCCTGAAGCCAGCGAGACCACGAGCCCACCGGGAGGAACGAACAACTCCAGATGCACCGCCTTAAGAGCTGTAACACTCACCGCGAAGGTCTGCAGCTTCACTCCTGAGCCAGCGAGACCAGGAACCCACCAAAAAGAAGAAACTCCGAACACATCCAAACATCAGAAGGAACGAACAACTCCAGATGACCCACCTTAAGAGCTGTAACACTCACCGTGAGGGTCTGCAGCTTCATTCTTGAAGTCAGTGAGACCAAGAACCCACCAATTCCGGACCCACAATTACATGTCTTAATTTTAGAGATGAAGACACTGAAACATACAGAAGTTATTTTCCCCAATCACAAATAATAAATGGCAAAGCTGGCATCTGAACACAATCAGTTGACTTTAATGTGAATGTGCTTATTCTATCCAGCCTTTCCATGGGAATTCATCACCATTATCAACATTACTGGCAAGCACCTCTTTTTTTTTTTTTTTTTTTTAACTACAACAGAAACACAGTATTTAAATGTTTGCAAGAGTGAATTAGGTTACTTAGGAGTCTAATTAGCAAGTAGTTACTTAGTAAGGAGTAGGGAATTTGACACCTTCTCATTTCTATTTCATGGACAGTTCTGTCTCTTACCAAGGGACCTCATTCTTGAAATAAGATTTACTTCTCAGCCCAGTGTTGTTTTCTCTTCAAATGATTGCTCTGATTCCATTTTTGAGTCATCAGCCATGTAAATATCTCTGGAACATGTCATGTAAACAAATGCAAAACTGTTAAAAATTAAGTTGGGCTGGGCGCGGTGGCTCACGCCT
This sequence comes from Gorilla gorilla gorilla, assembly GCF_029281585.2. NCBI lineage: Eukaryota > Metazoa > Chordata > Mammalia > Primates > Hominidae > Gorilla > Gorilla gorilla. The sequence continues at coordinate 47,137,563 of NC_086017.1, forward strand.
GTAATCTCAGCACTCTGGGAGGCCGAGGCGGGCGGATCACGAGGTCAGGAGATCGAGACCATCCTGGCTAACACAGTGAAACCCCGTCTCTATTAAAAATACAAAAAATTAGCCGGGCGCGGTGGCCAGCGCCTGTAGTCCCAGCTACTTGGGAGGCTGAGGCAGGAGAATGGCGAGAACCCGGGAGGCGGAGCTTGCAGTGATCCGAGATCGCGCCACTGCACTCCGGCCTGGGTGAAAGAGCAAGACTCCGTCTCAAAAAAAGAAAAAAAAAAATTAAGTTGAACAGCTTAAAAATATTAGCAAACTGTGACTCAGAGAAGTGAAGGAAGTGTTAAACACAGCTGGAGACCAGGAAAGAGGGCAAGAAGTCCTGGAGTCACTTTCCAGTTCTATCACTGAGATCATATTACTATGGACAAGTCATTTTTTGGTTCTTTGTGTCTATTTGTCAAACAGAGCCAATAAGAGTAAGAAGTGGCTCTTCACTTTTCCATAGTTTATTTACTTTATGCCAATAATGGGCATTAAATTAACAACAAACATTTGTTTAAATTTTTAAATTTTAAATTTTAAATTTTTTTTTTTTTTGAGACAGAGTCTTGCTCTGTCACCCAGGCTGGAGAGCAGTGGTGCAATCTCAACTCACTGCAACCTCTGCGTCCCAGGTTCAAGCAATTCCCCTGCCCCAGCCTCCCAAGTAGCTGGGATTACAGGCACGTGCCACCACGCCGGGCTAAGTTTTATATTTTCAGTAGAGATGGGGTTTCACCATGTTGGTCAGGATGGTCTTGAACTTCTGACCTCATGATCTGCCTGCCTCAGCCCCCCAAAGTGCTAGGATTACAGGCGTGAGCCACCGAGCCTGGCAACAACAAACATTTTTAAAAACCCTCTAAAGATTAGTTATACCAGGCTGAAAAGTTGGCTAAATTTCAGAGAGTCTAAGTTCAGACTCTGATGTGTAGAACTTTCTTCCATGAGAGGTTTTCCAACTGTTTTATAATTAAAATTTACATAGCCTTACAATATTCTCCTGTAAAAGTAAATATTAACAACATAACATTTTGAAGCCTTCTAATGAAGTATATTAAAACAATATAGTAATACAAATATTTCAATTTCTACATCTTTGTTACTTGTTACAACAAAAGTCTCTCTTCTCCCACCTCCATATCTTGAGTAGAACTGTAATCGAAGGAAGTAAGAGCTGGGGTCACAGAATATGTGACACCTACCCTAAATTCAACTCATTCCCCCCTCTCCCCCAACTCCCACCCCATAAAACCCCTTGGAAGCATAAGCATCAAGATCCCCAGGGAACTGCAGTCATGCTGTCCAGGCTGAGACCGGTAACAAATGGAGAAGTGTCCCATAGCAGAGAGGAGATTTAGCAAAAGTAAAAAGACAGTGAGAAGAACACATAACTTGGAAGATGAAGGACTATTTTACTTCCCTAAATATACTTAGAGGGAATTGTCCCTTAGGGGAAAAGGAAGAGCAAATATCTGGGTTACATGAATTGTGTAATACAATGTGAAAGAACTATGATAACATACACACTTAAGATGACATTTTAACATTGCTTATAATTAAATAAATGGAAACTACAACAAAAGTAAAATACGATTCACCATCTTTTTGATCGACAAAAAATTAAAAACATATTCATAAGGGCATTTCCCGCACTATCAGTAGAAATATAAATTGCTATACATTTTGGAGATCAAGTTGGCATTAATCATGCTCATTGGATGGAACTCTCAATTATACTTCTAGAAATCCATTATTTTCTTTTTTCTTTTTTCCTTTTTTTTTTTTTTTTCGAGACGGAGTCTCGCTCTGTCGCCAGGCTGGAGTGCAGTGGCACCATCTCGGCTCACTGAAACCTTGGACTCCCTGGTTCAAGTGATTCTCCAGCCTCAGCCTCCCGAGTAGCTGGGACTACAGGGGCGCACCACCATGCCAGGTTAATTTTTGTATTTTTAGTACAGACGGGGTTTCACCACGTTGGCCAGGAGGGTCTCAATCTCCTGACCTTGTGATCCACCTGCCTTGGCCTCCCAAAGTGCTAGGATTACAGGCGTGAGCCACCACTCCTGGCCAGAAATCCATTATTTTCTACAGAAACATACACACTAGTATACAAACATTTATTTATAAAGTTGCTCACTTTAATAGTTTTTTATTAGCAAAAAACAGGAGAGAAGCTAAATGCCTACCAATTAGAAATCTTAAATTATAATTCATATATAGTATAAAATACTATGCAGCCATTAAAGAGATTGAAATACATACACTGATTAGAAATGATATTCATGGCATATTAATTGAAGAAAGCAAGATATGGATTTTGTATAATCAATTTTTCATAAAACAAAACTAAATATATTTATGTATAATTAAATGTATATATTTCATATATTTTATGGATAAATAGATAATTAAATGTATATATTTTATAAATACAGAAAAATTTTAAAAATGAAAAATGAATTACTAATACAGGTTATTTGCAGGAACCAGATTACATTTGTTACAATGAGCATATTACTTTTGTAACAAAAGAAGATAAAAATTCAGTGTGATACATAAACAGTATGTAAGACTGAGGCTGTATAGAGGAGAGCATGATTAACTCCACTGATATGTGTGTGTCGGGGGTGGTTTGGGGAGTGGTATTAGAGAATGCTTGAAAGAGATAATGAAATGTGAGCACAACATTGTCCAGGGTAGAGAGGCAAAGTGGAAAAGGAAGAAAGGTACAGTCAAGGAGGACAATGAGTACACTGCCGTACTCATGATTTTCACAACTGCTCTGTATAATTTGTAGAGCAAAAAAAAGAAAGGCAAGCACGTATATAAAAGCAGGTTGTGGGCCAGGCATGGTGGGCTCACACCTGTAATCCCAGCACTTTGGGAGGCTGAGGCAGGCGGATCACCTGAGGTCAGGAGTTCGAGACCAGCCTGGCCAACATGGCAAAACCGTCTCTACTGAAAATACAAAAATTAGCGGGGCGTAGTGGCATATGCCTATAATCCCAGCTACTAGGGAGGCTGAGGCAGGAGAATCACTTGAACCCAGGAAGTAGAGGTTGCAGTGAGCTGAGATCATGTCACTGCATTCTGGCCTGAGTGACAGACTGAGACACCATCTCAAAAAAAATAAAAGAAAAGCAGGATGTGGCTAGGTGTGGCGGCTCACACCTGTAATCTCAGAACATCAGAGAGGCTGAGGCATGTGGAACACCTGAGCCCAGGTGTTGGAGACTAGCCTGGGCAACACAGTGAGACCCTGTCTCTCTCTCTTAAAAAAAGAAAAAGCAGAATGTACCAAGGGAACCCTGAGTTAATTTGACATTTCTGGAACTTTGAAATGTGAAGAGTGGCCAGGGTTTACTAAGAGGGAAAGCAGGAGCCAGGCTGCTGAGGGCTTCTTGTACTGCCTGGTAGCATGAACACTGTTATGTAGGACAAGGTGACCACTGATGGGGTTGCAGCAGGAGAGTAACATCAGCTATGTGGAAGATGGATTGGAAAGAAGCAAAACTGGAAACTGGGGGGCCATTTAAATGATAAGCTATAATGAAGACTGAAACTAGTGGCAGGGTAAATTAGGAAAGCAGATGGATTTCAGAAGTATTTCAGAGGAAAATACCCAAGACTTAGTTATTCTCTGGATACGGGTGATGTATAGAGAGGGATGTCTTGATTGACTTCCAAACTTTTGGCTTTGGTAACTGGGAAGATGGAGATTACACCAGCCAAGGTAGAAAATATAGATGAAAAAGCAAGCTTATGAAAAGGAGAAGCAGCAAGAGGGTGAGAGGAAACACAGAAGGGACAAGCCTGATGGTGATGGTAGAGGGGTAGTAGCAGATGATTTCGTTTTTGGAGATGTTGAAGGTGAGATGCCTGTGGGCCATTAAGGAGGGCCATTAAGGGAAGTTGCCCAGTTGGCCATTAAGGCAAGTGGATGTATTAAGATTAATTAACCGGTTTTTTTTCCCCATTGGTTGTGTATTTAAAAAAAAAAAAAAAAAAAACCCTGGCACAGTGGCTCACTCCTGTAATCCCAGCAATTTGGGAGGCGGAGGTGGACGAATCACTTGAGGTCAGGAGTTTGAGACCAGTCTGGCCAACGTGGTGAAATCCCGTCTTTACTAAAAATACAAAAATTAGCTGGGCTTGGTGGCACAGGCCTGTAGTCCCAGCTACTCATGAGGCTGAGGCAGGAGAATTGCTTGAACCCAGGTGGCGGAGGTTGCAGTGAGCCGAGATTGCGTCACTGCACTCCAGCCTGGGCAACAGAGTAAGACTCTGTCTCAAAAAAAAACAAAAAATACTAACTAACTCTGTAGAAATGTAGTGTCAGGCCCTGTACTAGCACTGACTGGGATGCATGACAGACATAGTTCTTGGCCCTGCTCAACCTGAGAGCCCAGTGGAGATGCTATAGTCTAGAGCAGGGGTGTCTAATCTTTTTGCTTCCCTGGACCACACTGGTAGAATTGGCTTGGGCCACACATAAAATACACTAACAATAGCTGATAGCCCCCCCAAAAAAAATCACAAAAAAATCTCATAATGTTTTCAGAAAGTTTATGAATTTGTATTGGGCCACATTCAAAGCCATCCTGTGCCACATGCAGCCTATGGGGCCGTGGGTTGGACAAGCTTGATCTAGAACTCAGGGGAAAGGTGTAGGCTAGAGTTCTCAACATACAGAGGGAGAGCGTTATGAGTGAGAATTAAACTCTTAGAATTTATAAGTTTCATTTACTATGAACTGTACGCTTTACACATATCATCTCATTTGAACTTCACAACAATCCTATGAAATAGTATTAAATTGTTAAAGATGAGGAAAATGAAATGCAGAGAGCTAAGACTCAGAGGTCACAATCTGGCCTTTGGGCTGAATTTTATTCTAAGAGTTGTTTTGTTGCGTTGATTTAAAAATGCCCCTAGATGGGTTCATACTGTCATTTGTTACTTTCCTACATTTTCCATTGTCTTAAATCCTATGTATATGTGCTTTACTCATAACCTTTTGTTCCCTTTAGGCATTTGATTTTGTATACTGTGGTTTGCTTAAGTGCCAAAGGTTAAAGAACTAGAAAATGGATGGCTTTTTTTATTTTTTATTTTTTGAGACAGAGTTTCGCTCTTGTTGCCCAGGCTGGAGTGCAGTGGCACGATCTCAGCTTACTGCAACCTCTGCCTCCCAGGTCCAAGTGATTCTCCTGCCTCAGCCTCCTGAGTAGCTGGGATTACAGGCATCCGCCACCATGCTTGTTAATTTTTTTTGTATTTTTAGTAGAGACGGGGTTTTGCCATGTTGGCCAGGCTGGTCTTGAACTCCTGACCTCAGGTGATCCACCTGCCTCGGCTTCCCAAAGGGTTGGGATTACAGGCATGAACCACCGCACCCTGCCTAAAAATTGATGACTTTTATGTAAACCAAAGACTGTGCTCTTAACCATTATACTATACTGTTGTGGTTGGCAGGTACAAGGATTCTTGATAAGGGTTAAGCAAATGCATTGTGTGGTGACGCAAAAGGACTGATGATATGTTTCTGGTCAGAAAGTAGGAAATCAGTTGAAGGTTTCAGATGTGTATTGGTTCTTGACTAGAAGCATTTTCTGACATGCTATTTTGTTAAATCTAAGGCTTGGAAAGCAATCTGAACCCCTAGCAATTATGTTATTCTGAAAATTTTCTGAAACATGGAGATAGTATTTGCATTTTGTGCAATTGGAAGGGGTGGAAGAATGACAGTTGGTCTATAACTATTAGAATTGCTTCTTTGTGTTGAAAAAGGTGGGTACTAGTTCCACTGGGAAAATAAATTCATGAGGCCTTTGATCATTATGATTGAAATGCAAGCCTGTTTTAAATATCCTGCTCTGCGGTGAGGTGTGCTAATCCTTGAGCAGCTAGATAGGAAATGAGTTCAAATTACTAACAGAAAACGGGGCAGGCTGTGTGCTTCAGCTGGACTGGTGCAGAATTCTGAGAAGTGGGCCAAAGCCTGAGACTACAAAAGGTGATTTGCATCCAAATTTGTGCCACCCAGAGGAGCTGAAGAATTGAGTAATTTCTAGGTTTAAGAGCAGTCAGAAAGACTGCTCTTTCCGACTGAAAGAATGTTAATTTGCAGAGACCTGAAGCAGAATGTGGCTGTGAGGAGGTTTAATGTTTTAACAACATTGTGTTACATGTGATGAAGGGTTTCAACCCTGTCTCCTTTTTTGTGTCCTGGCAAAGCTATCCCTTTTCACATAATTAGCACTCTTCTGATGTCTTTCTCTAAGTGATATCTTGGATCCTTTTTATTTATTATTTAGAATAGTTGGCTTTGATAGGGCCCACATATATGTACAAACACAGATGTATGCATATATATGTATACATATAAAATTGACAAACTTTGATGCACAATTGTGAAAATTGGGGGGAAGATGTATATTGGGCATCTGGAGCTGAAAGCAGTTGAAGGCCTATTGAACTTCCGTCAGTTGAGAGTTAAGTACTCTTTTTATTTTTATTTTGAGATGGAGTCTCACTCTGTCTCCCAGGTTGGAGGGTAGTGGTACGATCTCAGCTCACTGCAGCCTCCGCCTCCTGGGTTCAAGCAATTCTCCTGCCTCAATCTCCCGATTAGCTTGGATTACAGGCATGTACCACCAGACCCAGCTAATTTTTGTATTTTTAGTGGAGACCGGGTTTCACCATGATGGCCAGGCTGGTCTCGAACTCCTGACCTCAAATGATCTGTCCGCCTCGGCCTCCTAAAGTGCTGGGATTACAGATATGAGCCACTGTGCCTGGCTGAGAGTTAAGTACTCCTGAAAAACAAAACAAAACAAAACAGAAAAGCCCAGAAAAAACTCTCGGTAACTATATAAGGCATTGGTCCCCAATCTTTTGGGTGCCAGGGACCTGTTTCATGGAAGACAATTTTTTCCTGGGGGTGGGGGCTAGGGGGATGGGGAAGGATGGTTTTGGACGATTCAAGTGCATTATATTTATTGTGCCCTTTATTTCTATTATTATTGCATTGTAATATATAATGAAATAATTACACAACTCACCATAATGTAGAATCAGTGGGAGCCCTGAGCTTATTTTCCTGCAACTAGATGGTCCCATCTGGGGGTGATGGGAGACAGTGACAGATCATCAGGCATTAGATTCTCATAAGGAGCATAATCTAGATCCCTCTCATGCCTAGTTCACAGTAGTTCCAGCTCCTATGAGAATCTCATGCCACAGCTAATCTGACAGGAGGTGGAGCTCAGACGATAATGTGAACCATGGGGAGCAGCTGTAAATACAGATTAAGCTTCCCTGGTTTGCCAGAGATTCACTTCTTGCTGTGTAGCCCGGTTCCTAACAGGCCATGGGCTGGTACCCGTTTGTGGCCCGGGGGCTGGGGACACCTTACATACATAAGGTGTTCACTACGAGATATAAGAGGACTTAGCCCAGGTGTTAAGGCAGTGTTCCAGGCCCCACTGTGGCTCTAATACATTTAGGGATCAGAATATGGACTCTCGAGAGCAGGTTGCTCCTACTATTGCTGGTAAACAAAATTTGCTAGAACGTGGAGATCAGCATATACTGTTAGATTCTGATACCGGAGACAATGTAAGCAGTTTCAGATGATACCAAAGGTACAGCATGCAAAAGTGGGTTGCTGAAATGGACCTGAGGATTCACAGGCAGCCAAAGTTCAGGGTTTTGGATAAATGAGGCACATAAACATTAAAATCTTGTAGGATGATTGCAGGTGTTAGGAGTAAATTTGGACTCATTAGGAATCTGTGTCTTCCACTAGGCTGTAAATTCTTTTAACATCTCCAAGGCCTGATAAAGGTTTTTGAATGAATTCGTGAAATACACGATTTCGGTGAAGAAAAGAATAAAGCAGGTGTCCAAACACTTGAGGTTTTACAGTATTGGCATAAAACATTTGGACCCCTGGCGCCTGGTATCAGGGACTTCCCGACGCTGGAAGAGTTCAGGGAAGGGAAGCGGGCCCCTCTGGCACTGAAGACATAGAATCCTAGCTACAGCTACTAAAGAAAAGAACACTATCAATTAGGGCCCGCGTCAGGTTCTCTGGATCTCCCCTTCTCCCATCCTGGACGCTCATCCCTGTGTTCTTTGCGGTGGGCCCGTCGGCCCTGCTGCCATCGATAGAAGCAGCACTCTCCCCGTCTGATTTCGCAGCGCCAAAGCCCAGGTGAGAGTCAGGGTAGTGTTCAGACTAGCCCACGCTCCGGTTCTGAGCCGCGACGGCGGTCTCCGCACGCAACGAAATCAGGCAGGACCGAACCTTGCGTCCTCCAGTGTAGCGAGTTCGGAAGCGACCGGCCGAGCGCGCATGTGCGGGACCCGACATTGTGCTTGTCCCATCCGGTGCTCCGTAGTTAGCCTATGTGAGCTCCACGTAGGCCGCGCAAGCGCCCTTGGCGCACAGTTCACCTGCTGCCGTTGTCGTCGCCGCCGCGGCTCCCGGGGCTGGATGGGGGGCCGAGGCCAGCCAGTGACACCCGGAAGAAAGAGACGCGGCGGCGGCGGCGACGCCGACACCCTCAGGACGAGTGTCCGGACTTGCCCACAGGCTCAAGGAGGAGACGGCGAGGCCCGGCCCTCGCTGTCCCTGGTGTAGAGAAGTCGCCGTAGTCGTCGCGGCCGGGACTCCCCGGGCTCTCGCACCTCAGGTTTCATTGACACTCAGGACCCTACGAACGCTGCGCCATGTTCAAGAAACTGAAGCAAAAGATCAGCGAGGAGCAGCAGCAGCTCCAGCAGGCGCTGGCTCCTGCTCAGGTACGATGGCCGCCGCTCTCCTCCCCTAGTTCCGAATACCCCTTGAACCGGCCCGCGGACGAAAGAGGCGGGGGGAGTGGGGAGTTCTTCCGTGACCTTTGACCCCTAACCCGCACTCTTCCCAAACTCCGTACCCAGAAGGAGCTCCGGGCGGTGCAGGTCGTCCGTAACTCCTGACCTGGATTTTCCCATCGCAAAACTTCATCCAGTAATGAGTGGATGGGGGTGGCTGGATCCCTCGTGACATCCCATCTCCGTTAAGAGTTTTCTCCTAAGGCCAGACTCCGAACTTGCATGATTTCTGATCCATATTTGAGGTTCCCCCACCCATCTGAGACCCCACGCTGGGAATGAGGGCGGGGTGGGAAAACCCGGGTCCCTTGTGATATCTGACCTCTGCTCGAGGTGTCCCCCTTTCTCTTGCCAATCGTGAGATTTTGTGTGGAATGGCCAGGATCCCGCACAATTGACCCTTGACGGAAGTCTCCTAATTCCAAACCCAGGTTCAGGGATTGAAGGCTGGGGAGTAGAGCCATCCTGGGTCAGGCTGCTGGTAGGAGCGGTGGGACCTGAAAGAGGTGGCGGCGTGGCTGGCGTCCAGCGCCCGAGGCTGTCACGAGTTAGTCACTTCGCATAACTTGGTTAATCCGGGACTGGCGGGCGGAGGGGCAGACACTCTGCCTGTCCGGAGCTCTGCTCTGCTTTTTAAGTCTTGCTGCTCTGCTGCTCTGCGGACAGGGTTATGCTTGTTTTTCAGGAATGCTGTTGCTTTAGGAAATGCGTTTCCAGGGAAAAGGAGGCGTGTTAAGTAGTATTTAATTTAAAGAAACAATTTCCTAAGCGTTCACTGGAGATGTTTCGATGCTGGCAGCACAGGGTCTTAACAGCGAAGACGTCGGTTTCTGCTTAATTTCTTCCCAGCCTTTTTGAATTTCAACAGACTGAGCAGATCTGTCCCTTAATTTTAGGGTTTTTGGTCTTTGCTTGCGGTTGCAAGAAAAGCTGAGTTTTGGCTAACTTGGAGGCATTTCTAAATTCTTAACGTACAACGATTGCATTAGGTTTATTCTGAAACTATAAATTGAAGTTGTTCTTTTTAAATTTAAAGCTCATGTGTAGTAAAACAGTGCTTGAGAAAAACATCAGAACACAACACTGAAGGGTTGCTTCTTTTCTCAAGTGCAAATGGTAATTAAAATTTAAGTGGTAAAGATTGTCCTTTTCATACCATCTATTGCAGTCATTTACAATTTTACAAAACACTGTTAATTAAGAAACAAAGATAAACTTTAAAAGTGAGGTAGAGATGAGGAATGTGAGGAAATGGGCATGTTAGTGAATGTAAGGCACTTCCACTTGGGAATGTATAAAATGTAATTGAGCCAGGATTCCATTTCTAGAAATTTATTCTAAGAAAATTTAGGATATATTAAAGATTTAGCTCTATGGATTTTCATGTCAATGTTGTTTTAATAGGTTAAAAACTAGCCAAAAATGTCCAACAATAGAGAATTGGTTAAATTTTATCAGGCAATTAGTTATGCTTGATAGGTTATTATGCAGCCATAAAAAGTCAACATTTACTGTGTCCTTAGTATGTACCAGACATTTTGCTTAGTATTTACACAGATTATTTAATCTTACATAAACCTGTGAGGTAGATAATACTATAATTCCTCTTTTATAGATGAAGGAGTGAGGCTCGAAGAGGTGAAGTAACTTGCCTAATGTTACGCAGCTAGTGTTAGAGTCTTCAGAAAAGTATTAACACAGAAAGATATTTGTGGTAAAAGACAGAAGCAGCAGGTAAAATGTGATCCCAGTTTTGGGAAAAAGAATCTGTATGTAAGTGTATTTATATACACACATAGTAAAACTAGTTTAAGAAGAATATACTTTAAGGTGCTGGTGAATTATTGAGTGTGCTTTTTCTTATTTGTAGCGTTTAGCTTTTCTTCGTGAAAGTGAATTGTTTTTGTTCATTAACAAAGAGGTTTTTAGTAATAATAAACTAGTCACAAACTAAGATATAAGAGCTCTGTTTCTATAGCTTAATGCTTCTGGTGAGACAGGGCATCCGGATCAAATAAAATCACTTTGTGTACGAAAGGTTTAAAATAATCCTTTTGGATTATATGTATATTCACTGTGTTGGCCAGGCTGGTCTCCAACTCCGGACCTCTGGTGATCCGCCAGCCCCGGCCTCCCAAAATGCTGGGATTACAGGCGTGAGCCACTGCGCCTGGCCATTCGTGGTCTGCTTTTGATAATTATTTTGTAACCTTTCTTTCTGCCTGCCATATGTTTTTCTCCTTGCTTGTGAATTGTTGTGATCTTAGAAACAAAAAATGTGGCCTGGTATGGTGGCCTTACGCCTGTAATCCCAGCACTTTGAATCGCTTGAACTCAGTAGTTCAAGACCAGCCTGGCCAAGATGGCAAAATCCCATTTCTGGCCTGGCACTGTGGCTCATGCCTGTAATCCCAGCACTTTGGGAGGCCAAGGCGGGCGGATCACCTGAGGTCTACTAAAAATACAAAAATTAGTGGGGCCTGGTGGCGCACGCCTGTAATCCTGGCTACTCCAGAGGCTGAGGCAGGAGAATTGCTTGAACCTGGGAGGCAGAGGTTGCAATGAACTGAGATCGCGCCACTGCACTCCAGCCTGGGAGACAGAGCGAGACTCCGTCTCAAAAAAAAAAAAAAAAAATATATGTTTTAACAACAAATACCTATTTTGGATTTTTAAACTCCTTAAAGAACTAAGTCAATAAAAGAAACATCAAGAAGTAATACGGACATTGTAATTTCTTGGGATATATGTAGTACATGAATACAAATATTTTAAAACATTTTTAGCCTTTTCAAGTACTTCTAAAACTTAAAAATTATAGAAGTACAGATACAAAAGGACGAATACATGACTCCACTTAATTGAGGTACCTAGAGTAGTCAAATTCTTAGAGACAGAAAATAGAATGGTTGTTGCCAAAGGCTGGAGAGAGGAGAGAATGGGGAGTTACTGTTTAGTGGGTACAGAGTTTTAGTTTGGAAAGATGAAAACGTACTGGTGATGGATGGTGGTGATTCCACAACAGTGTGAATGTAGTTCATGCCACTGAATTGTACAGCTACAAATGTTTAAAATGGTAAATTTTATGTTATGTATATTTTTTAAAAAATCAACATATACGCCCCTCCTTATGCCTGCAGAATCATCCCTTATTTTTTTCCCTCAGCTCAGAGATGGCAGCTGACCTCACTCTTTTAGAGTGAGACCCCAAAATAACAGTTTATGTGATACAAATTTAAAAAATAAAAACAAAAAACCAGCAAACAGTTCCACAGATAACAGGGAAAAGAGTCCTTTCTGAAGGGACATAGCCTTATTGTAAATCCAAGTTTACTAAATAGTTTCAGTCTTGAAACTGGGGAAAGCATGAGTCCCAGAGAAAACATTTAGATCAGAAGGTAGTTTATTAAGAACATGATGAAAGGCTTTAATAAGTTTGGTACCTAAAATATAAAGGTTTATTTGAAGAATTAACACCAAGTTACTTTGACTGCTCTTTTAGAACTGGGATGAGGATTCAATGGCTGTGTCTCTGCCATGACTAATCCATAGGTGTTGTAGGGAGAGTGAAATGAACCAGATGTTAGTTATGAACAGTGAATGCCTAGGTCCTCTGCTGGATGTTGCATTTGCTTTGAAGGGTCTATGTAGTCCCTACACAATGGAGTTGAGAGACAAGTACTTTCAGTGTAATGGTGATATATACAGGGTGTTGTAGTTGGGCAAAATAAGGCATTTCTGGAGAAGATCAGGGTGACATCTGAGTAGAGCCTTGATGGATAATGAAAAGTCATGGTATAGGGACAAGGGATTCAAGGCTTATTCCTAAGGAGACTGGATTAGTTTTCTAATATTGCATAACAAGTTACCACAACCTTAGTGCCTAATAACCCAGTTATTATTTTATAGTTCTGTAGGTCAGAAGTCTGGCATGGCATGACTGGGTTCTCTGCTCAGGGTCTTGCAAGGCTAAAATCAATATGTTGTCCAAGCTGCTTTCTCATCTGGAGCTCAGGATCCTTTTGTATGCCCATGTGGTTGTGGTAGAATTCAGTCCTTTCTGGTTATAGGACTGGGGCCTTCATTTCTTGCTGACCACTTTTGGCTTAGAGGCTACCAGCAGCTCCTTGCCACGTGCCCCTGTAGGCATTTTGCTTTCTTTCAGGACAGCAGAAGTACGTCCCTCTGCCCTCTAGACCCATATTTGAAGGGCTTATGTAATTAGTTTAGACCCATCCAGGTAATCTTTTGATGAACTCATGGTCAACTGATTAGTAACCTAGTAACCTTAAATATGCCTTTAAAATCCCTTTGCCCTGTAATATAACAATTATGAGAGTGATAGCTCATTATATTCACAGGGCAGGGGTCATTTGGGGTCATCTTACAATTTTGCTTATCACAGTGACTAAAATGGTTTTTCTTAAGTTTTTGTAGAGTCAGGGTCTTACTGTGTTACTCAGGCAGTCTTGAACTCCTGGCCTCAAGTGATCGTCTTGCCTTGGCCTCTCAAAGTGTTGGGATTACAGGCATGAGCCACTGTGCACAGCCAAAATGGTTTTTCTTACACTGAAATTGAGTATAACTGTGGTCAGTTAATAATTAGGTAGTGGGCAATAAAATATTAATTGTGGGTCTGGATGTAGCTGTCAGGTTTTTTGGTTAACAGCTTAGAAAGCTGACTCAGATTTCTTATGGCTATTGCAATTAATCAGCTCAAGTTTGGTTTGAAGGAACCTAAATCCCTTTATATCTTGAAGTGAGGATAGCCCATTAAGGAACCAGGCACCTGGGACAAATGCTGAAGTACAGTTAGTTCTTTATGCACTGTTATATACTTTATAGTCACATCCATTTTCTCATATAATTCTTACTCTTACAACTCCAGAGGAAGATCCAGAGGAAGATCAACAAGTCATCAGGCCACGGTTTAGCCAGATAGTACTACTTTTCTGGGGAGAGTATGTTTTAGAATCTGTTAAACTTTGTAAACCCCATTATTTGATTTTTTGTCGGTTTCTCCAGAGCTGATGAGGCTCTCAGTTACTGATTAGACCATATGAGGCCAAGGTGTAAGACGTAATGCCAATTTTTAAGATTTGCAGTGAGGTATACTTTTTAAGCAGTTGGAGGGTCACTGTCTAAGGTAGCCCTTTCCTGGCATCTGGATATTTGGAAAGCTGAATTAATAACCCAGAGATTTCTTAGACATGATGGAATCACAACAGAGAGAGTTGATTAGTCAAGAGGTATTTCCTGTAATCTAGTAGTACTTTTCTAACTTTTTACCACCCAGTGACCATTTTATTAAAGGAGTTCTTACATATAATCATTTATAAATACATAGATACAAAAGGCTGCCCCCATAGTGGCAGCCTTTGAGGCACCTACAGCCTTTGAAGCTGGCACTGGCATGGTTTGCAAATTATGGCTCTAGGTGTGGGAAGGGTTTATTGAATTTATCTCAACTTTAATGAAAGCTATTTCTGATGTTCTTTGAACATTTGTAATTTGAACGTGGTGTTCAAGGTAGGCTCAAACTTATTCCAAGACTGAGACTAATACTACACAGTGACTGTGCTTTCCCTTGCCATTTTCTAAGTACAATGTTGACTTTTAGTCACATATTTTCTAGACATTTAAACCATTGCTAAGGCTTCAACTTTATTTCACATTGATTGATTTTCTTGTTTATATGCTTTTTTTTTTGAGATGGAGTCTTGCTCTGTCACCCAGGCTGGAGTGTAGTGGTGCAATCTTGGCTCACTGCAACCTCTGCAGTTGAAGCAATTCTCCTGCCTCAGCCTCCTGAGTACCTGGGATTACAGGCGCACACCACTACTCTTGTTCATGTTTTTAAGTCCTTATTCTTCCTGTTTTGTCTTTGGTGGGAGAGGATATGTCATCCCTTAAGGTGACTTCTGCACATAGCTAATTTCATCTGTTGTATTGATTTTTCTGGTTCATCTTTTAGAAGGTGTTGGAGTTCTTAGTTGTAAGTAACAAAAAGTCAATCTAGGTAAGCAGAAAAAGAATTTATTGAAGACTCTTTAGCCTACAGAATTTCCCTGAGGTCCCAAAAGTCTGAGCTGATTGCTACGTCCAGTTATACTGGGGAGACTACTCTGTGTTGCAGCTGCTTCAGCTTGGCACCAGCGTTGCATCTGTCACATCACAGCTTATATTTGCGTGGATGCATGAAGTTGTGTCTCCATTGTCATCAGATGATGAACTTTATTTGTATGTCTGTTTTTTCACATCACTCACTTATGACTCAAAGTCTCATGTGTTTCATTGATGGAGCTCAGGTTACCCTGTCTCAGATAAAAAGAAGATTGGGTTAGTAAGTTTTCTGAGTTCTAACTTACGGACTTGTAAGAGCTGTTTATAGAAAAAAGGTTATTAAACTTTTGTCATATTTGTAGATGCTTTTCCTCACCTCCCAATTAAACTGCTGCTTTGATTTGTTTTTCACATAAAAATCTGTTTCCCATTCAGAGATTGTAGAAATAGACTCTTGAATTTTTTGTATTTCAATAAAAAAAAATTAAATCTTTAATATAGCTTAAGTATGAAGTAAGGATCTGATTTGTGTGTCTTGCCCCATATGGATGGCCAGTTGTCCCAACATTTATTGAATGTCTATCCTGATGCAAAATGTTACTTTTATCATAAGCTAAATATGTATATGTCTGTCTGGATGTATATATGTGTATATAGAGTATGTGTATATTTGTATACTATTCCTCACGACCTCTCAGTTCCACCCTAACCACAGCAGTTTGTGCACAGATACCACAGACCAGAGTTCCATTTGTTTATTCATTCATTCATTTATTTGACAAATATTTATTAACTGCCTTTTGTAAATTGCAGACTACAAAAAGAGGTAAGGTATCATGACTCATTCATTTCTCAAAATAGATCTGAGTTCAGATCTATTTTGCTGTGGGTGTAGGGGGATTTCGAAGTTTTGGTTTTATACTTTTAGGGTTGTTTTTAGCTCACCTTAGAGTAGACCCCAGACCTCTAGTTTAAATTTTGAGCCCTTTCTCCTGAGTTTTTTTGCACTGAGGATTATAGGAGTCAGGCTGTCAGTTACAGAGCTAAATGGAATAGCATCTCAGTATTTAGCAGTGGTATTCAAGGTAGGCTCAAAGCAAGGCCATTAATTAGGTGGGCAAGTGCTGTTTATCTGTGCATTTCATACTATTGAATGTTAGAGCTAGAAGGTAGAAGGGATCTTAAAGATTGAATTGCCAGCCTTTTTTTTTTAAATGAACTTCTAATTTTGGAATAATTTTGGTTTATAGAAAAGTTCTAAAGATAGTGCAGAGAGTTTTTATATACCCCTCACCTGGCTTCAGTTTTCTCTAATATTATTACATTAGTATCGCAACTTTATTTTATATATGGAGACACATAGTCCTCGAAAAGTTCATGTAGCTAAGATCATAGTTCTAGTTGGTGGCAGAGTTAGGCCAGGGACCTAGTAGGTAGCCTGGGTGTTCTAGTTGATTATATTTGTTATCCTTTTCTGCTTTTCGTGTTTTTGCTCTTTTCCTTTCTTTCACTGAATTCTTTGGGCATGGACTGAGAGAAGGACTACCTAGTACATAGTTCACTAGTCAATATAGTCTTGCTAATTTGTGCAATAATTTTTAAATCTAGGCTTCCTCCAATTCTTCAACACCAACAAGAACGAGGAGCAGGACATCTTCATTTACAGAGCAACTTGATGAAGGTACACCCAATAGAGAGGTAAGTTTGGAATTCCTTTTCTAGTATACCTCTCAAAAGAAACTAATCTAAAATGTATGCTGTTGATAACAAAATGGGAAACTATTTTGACAGGTCAGCTATTTAATTCCTAGGTAGAGTTTTTGTTAGTAACACAATTAGTCTTTTTTTTTTTTCACAAATAGCAGTTATGATTTATGTCTGTCTGTCTGTCTGTCTGTATGTATGTATGTATGTTTTTGAGACAGGGTCTGGTTCTGTCACCCAGGCTAGGGTGTGGTGGCACGATCACTGCTCATTGCAGCCTTGACCTTCTGGATTCAAGTGATCCTCTAACTTCAGCCTCCTGAGTAGCTGGGACTATAGGCGCATGCCACCTGCTTGGCTAACGTTTAAATTTTTCGTAGACGGGGTCCCACTATGTTGCTCAGGCTGGTCTTGAACTCCTGGGCTCAAGCGATTCTCCCAATTATGCTTTATAAAGTATGGTTTGTTGAGAACCTTAATTTGAGAGGATAATATGTTCTGGATTTAATAGTTGAAGTTTTCAGAATAATTTGATAAATTTATTCAACATAGCATCATTTTTTCAAGCTGGTGAGTGGAAACTGAGAAGTAACTTATTTAACTTATTCCATGTAACCAGCAGCTGGCATTAAAACTCATTATTTCCAACTTTTTTTTCTGTGAAGTGTAACACACATACAAAAAGAAGGTAAAACATAAATGCACAGATCAGCAAATTATCATGAAGTGAATCCTCCCAGGTCAAGCAAAGGAACACTGTCAGCACTGTCATGCTCCCTTTCCCCCTGAAGGATTACCACCATCCTGAATTTTTGGTATTTGCTTGCTTCCTTTTTTTTTTTTTTTTTTTTTTAAATAGTTTTACCTCTTAAATATGCTTTCTAAATGTAAACATTGTAGTTAAACATTTGGGTTGTCTACAGGTTTTGGCTACTATGAATTATGTTGCCATCAACATTATTGTACTTTTTTTTGGTGTACATGTACCTGCATTTCTGTTGGTATGTACTTTGGAGTAGAATCACTGCTCCATTTTAACACATAAGAAGATAATGCTGATGGTTTTCCAGAGTGGTTGTAGAAATTTAAATTCTCACCGGGAGCTTGTGAAAGTTGCTTTTGCCCTATGTTTTTGAGAGTCTTTATTTTTCTACTCTGTGTAAATATGCTGGAAAACAGTCTTTTTCATTTCAGCTGTTCTGGTGGTGGTCTTTCATTTTGGTTTTAATTTGCATTCTCTGATAACTAACGAGATTGAGCATTTTCATCTGTTTATTGCCCATTTGATGTCTTTTGTGAGTGCTTAAGTCCCTTGCCCATTTTTCTGTTGGATTATCTTTTTTTAAAACTGATTTGTAGGAGTTTTTTAAAAAATATAGAATACTTAGGAGTTTTTTGTTGAATATATATCTTGCAGCTATCTTCCACTCAGTGGCTTGCCATTCATTTTAATGATGTCCTTTGATGAACAGAAGTTCTTAGTTTTAGGTCAAGTATGGTGGCTCATGCCTGTAATCCCAGCGCTTTGGGAGGCCAAGGCAGGAGGATTGCTTGAGTCCAGGAGTTTGAGACCAGCCTGGGCAACAGAGTGAGACCCTGTTTCTGCAAAAATAAAATAAAATAAAATTAGCCAGGTATGGTGGCATGCACCTGTGTGGTCCCAGCTACTCAGGAGGCTAAGGCAGGGGGATTACTTGAGCCTCGGAGGTCGAAGCTGCAGTGAACCATGATTGCACCAGCCTAGGTGACACAGTAAGACCCTGTCTTTCAAAAAAAAAAAAAGCCTGGTTCCCATCCATTTCCCATCCCTGACAGTACCTTCTATCTTAGAAGTTTAACAAAATGAGAAACCGCATAGGGTACAGGGAGATGATGAAAAAATTAATTTAATGTCCTTTTAACAAAAAACTTAATTATATAATTGAAAAATCCTTTATTTATTATAAAATAAGTTGAAGTAAGGTTTAGATTGCACTCTGTGGTCAAAGTACCTGTTAAAGTTGTCAAAAAAGCTTAAAAAGCAAGGAGATGAAGTGATGACAATGCTTTGTCATTCTATCCGAAACCATCTCTTAGCTAGGATTGTTAATATTAAAATTTAGAAAGAAATAAATAACCTTTAGCTGACTTGGTCGATTGTAAAAGAGTGCTAAAACCAAATCTTTCAGAAATAATTATTTTGTAAAGGTATATTCAATTAAATTATTTTAAAGCATCCTAGATTTTTAAAAAGTATTTTAAAAAAGCAATGGTAGCAGTCAGCCGGGCATAGTGGCTCATGCCTGTAAATCCCAGCACTTTGGGAGGCCGAGGTGGGCAGATCACTTGAGGCCAGGAGTTCGAGACCAGCCTGATCAATATGGTGAAACCCTAAAAAGATACAAAAATTAGCCAGACGTGGTGACACGTCCCTGTAATCCCAGCTATTTGGGAGGCTGAGGCAGGAGAATTGATTGAACTCAGGAGGTGGAGGTTGTAGTGAGCTGAGATCGTGCCACTGCACTCTAGCCTGGGCGACAGAGCGAGACACTGTCTCAAAAAAAAAAAAAAAAAAAATGGTAGCAATCAACATAATTCTGCACTATTTTCAGTGTTTCACTTTATTGTATGCAAACTAATATACTATAATGTCAATCAATATACTGAGTATAGAAATGATGCCATTAATACTGATTGCAAAAACATTACAACTCAGTACTGCGGCTTTCATTCAAATAGGTTATATGTATAAACTGAGTTCAACAATATTGTATTTGAGATGGTAAAGTTACAAATGCAATAATGTAAATAATACTTAGGAAAATAAGATCTCAGGAAACTGTGTATACTCTGTACTTTTATGCAACTTTATCAGATCATTTCAGTGTATGCATCAAGGATATAGTGTATATGACATGAACTTTGAGTGCAAAAACTGTACTATGTACCTTTTATTTTGCTCTCAACATCTAAATAAAGGTTTTTTTGTTTGTTTTTTGTTTTTTTAATTGTTTTAATTGTTTTAAAGATTAATTGTTTTAATTAAACAATTGTTTAATTGTTTTAATTGTTTTAAAGTCGCCAGGCTGGAGTTCAGGGGTGCAGTCTTGGCTCACTGCAACCTCCGCCTCCTGGGTTCAAGTGGCTCTCCTGCCTCAGCCTCCCTAGTAGTTGAGACTATTCGCCACCATGCCCAGCTAATTTTTTGTATTTTTACTTGAGATGGAGTTTCACCATGTTGCTGAGAATGGTCTCAATCTCTTGACTTCGTGATCTGCCCGCCTTGGCCTCCCAAAGTGCTGGGATTACGGGCGCGAGCCACTGTGCCGGGCCGTATTTTTACAATTTTTAAATTAGCTTATATATTATATATATTAGCTTATTATATTATTATTAGCTATTATATATAATATACATTATATAAATTAGCTTATATATTATATATATAGCTTATATATATTTTAAATTAACTTATACCCTATTATCTAGAAATCCCATTTCTAGAAATCTGTCCTATAGAACAATAGCATTTTAAATGTATATCCACAAGGCTTACTGTAGAAAGCTATTTATAATACTAAAAAGATGATAAAGTTTGATTTGCAATATTAAGGCTTTTTCCAAACTTATCTTTAGACTCAGTGCAATCCCAGTCAAAATCCTTATAGGTTTGTTTTGTCGTCGTTATTATTATTATTATTATTATTATTATTATTATTATTATTATTTTTGAGGCAAAGTCTCACTCTGTCACCCAAGCTGGAGTGCAGTGGTGCGATCTCAGCTCACTGCAACCTCCGCCTCCCGGGTTCAAGCAATTCTCCCTGCCTCAACCTCAGGAGTAACTGGGATTACAGGCACCCACCACCATGCCTGGCTAACTTTTTGTATTTTTAGTAGAGACAGAGTTTCACCATGTTGGCCAGGCTGGTCTTGAACTCCCGACCTCAGGTGATCCATCTGCCTCGGCCTCCCAAAGTGCTGGGATTACAGGCATGAGTCACCACGCCTGACCTTTATGTCCCTTTTATAAAGAAGCCTGAGGCACTCCAAACAAAGACAGATTTATTTGGGTTTATATACAGTATTTACCAACACAGGAAAGTAGACATATTAGTATTTTCAGCAATAGATAAAAAGGCAAAACCTTTTTTTAACTTAATGAAATCAGGAAATTAATGAAACCATTCTACCACCTAAGCATTCCAGATACGTAGACTTTACTGTGTCTACTGTTGTGGTGGACAAATATTTATGTTTTGAGCTAAATTTCCACATTTTCTTTAAAAAAAAAAAACAAGCATTTTTTTTTGTTTTTTGAGACAGGGTCTTACTCTGTTGCCCAGGTTGAAGCATAGTGGCACAATCTCAGCACTACACAGCTTCAACCTCCTGATCTCAAGTGATCCATCCACCTTGGCCTCGTAAAGTGCTGGGATTACAGGCATGAGTCACCGCACAGGGCCAAACAAACAAACAAACAAACAAAAAAACACTTAACACTTAAAATAAATCCAAGCCAGTCACAGTGGTGTGCACCTGTAGTCCCAGCTACTCAGGAGGCTGAGGCAAGAGGATCCCTTGAGCCCAGGAAATGGTTTTTCAATATGGTGTGAAGTAGGGATCAAGTTTCATCCCCTCCAGTATGTGTATCCAGTTGTCTCATCTTTTTCACACTGCTCTACTGTTCTACATTTTTTCATTAATTGGGTCCATATGTCCATATTTGAGTGGCTGAGTTCTCTATTCTGTTCCATTGTTCTCTTTGATACCACACTGTCTTAATGAGTATCGTTTTACATTCATGCTTTATATTCATATCCATATTTGAGTGGCTTTGTTTCTGAGCTTTCTATATTCCGTTCCACTGTTCTCTTTGTCTTTGATTCAATACCATACTCCCAGCTATTTGGGAGGCTAAGGCAGGAGAATCGCTTGAACCCAGGAGGCGGAGGTTGCAGTGAGCCGAGGTCGTGCCATTGCACTCCAGCCTGGGCAATAAAAGCAAAACTCCATCTCAAAAAAAAAGGGACATAAAAAAATCTATATTATTATAAACATTGAAGGCAGAGGAGAGTAGACTGAATTTGCATTGACTCTGAAATCTACATTAAGTCTACTCTGGGTACTCTCCTATCCTGCGCAAATGGCAGATCTGTCTATTTGATCATAGCACTCTCTCCTGGTGATCCTAGGCATAGCCCCACTATCCTCAGAGTAGGGCTTCCTGTCCTTGTTGTTGCTTGAGGTTAATCTTTTTTGCTTCCCTAGTTCTGGGTTGCTTTAGAGCAATATGTAATGTAGGATCCCGTAAGGGATTAACTAGGGCAAATGAAGCTAACATCCTCCTATCCTCTGCCCCACTCCAGATTGGACCTGGACTTTTTCAGAGATAGGGTATCACACTATGTTGCTCTGGCTGGCCTCCAACTCCTGGGCTCAAGGGACCCTGATTTTTTTTTTTTTAATTGAGTTTAAATTCATATAACATAAATTAACCATTTAAAGCAAACAATTAAGTAGCGTTCAGTACATTCCCAGTGTTGTACATTCATCACATCTATCAAGTTCCATAACATTTCCATCACCCCAAAATGAAACCCCATGCTGATTAAGCAGTCATTCCCACTCCTTCCTCCAACCCCTAGCAACTATTAATTTGCTTTCTGTCTTAATGGATTTACCTTTTCTGGATATTTCATATAAATGGAATCATTTGATATGTTACCTTTTGTGTCTGACCACTTTTACTTAGCTTAATGTTTTCAAGATTCATTGTGTTGTAGCATGTATCTACTTTCTTTTTATAACTGAGTCTAATGATTTTTTTTAAGGGAGTAAAAATCTATGTACTGTATTAGTACCTGGAATAAGACCTGGAATAGACTGGTGAGGAAAGGATGGTTTTTGGTGTTACCTGGATCAGCCCAAGTTTACATCCTGTCTTTGCTGTTTGCTGACTGAAAGATCTATTAAAGTTAACTTTTCAGTCTCAGGTTTTCTCATTTGTAAAATGAGAAATTTTTGAAGTTTTGGGGATTACCAGTAAGAAGGCATGTACATCTCTAGCGTGGTACCTTGCACATAGTAGGTGCTAACTATTAGGGACAGCCTTGGAAGAGGGGAGGGGCTGCTCCCCTTCCTCTTTTTAGGTCTTTGTGTGAGGGGAGGAGAACAGATGGACTATTATGTGGATTAGGGTCCTAGGGATGTTATCTCTGTGTCACTTTGCCTATTGAATTTATGAAGGAAGGATTGATAGCTTCATTTTACCTCCTATCCTGCTCTCTCTGGTTTGCTGTCTTCCTGAGACACTTCCTCATTTATTAGGGGCTATAGTAAACATGTCCATTGTTATCCTGGGGCCTCATCCACGAACAACTTTCATATTGTTTTTAAATTAAATTCCAGAATTAGGTGTGCTTTCATATATATATATATATATATATATATATATGTATATATGTATATATGCTCTGTATATATATATGCTCTGTATATATATATGCTCTGTATATGTATGCTATATATATAGCATATATATATGCTCTGTATATGTATGCTATATATATAGCATATATATATGCTCTGTATATGTATGATATATATAGCATATATATGCTCTGTATATGTATGATATATATAGCATATATATCATATATATATCATATATAGAGAGCATATATATAGAGCGTATATATGATATATAGAGAGAGAGCGTATATATAGACAGCATATATATATATGCTGTCTATATATATATATGCTCTGTATATATATGCTCTGTTGCTCAGGCTGGAGTGCAGTGGCATGATCTGAGCTCACTGCAACCTCTACCTCCCAGGTTCAAGTGATTCTCCTGCCTCAGCCTCCTGAATAGCTGGGATTACAGGCATGTGCCACCACGCCCAGCTAATACTTGTGTTTTTAGTAGAGATGAGGTTTCACCATGTTGGCCAGGCTTGCCTCGAATGCCTGGCCTCAAGTGATCTGCCCACCTTGGACTCCTAAAGTGCTGGGATTACAGGCATGAACCACCACACCTGGCCCCAGTTGTTGAGAATTCTTAAGCACATTTTAGAGATTTATTTTATGTTTCAAGGCTTATATGGCTTAAAGGCATCGTTTTAGGGATTACTGGGAAGTATCTTCAAAGTAATACATGAGAAACATTCCTTCCTAAATCCTTTATTATATTGAATATCGTATTAATTGGTTTTCAGAGGTTAAATTAACCATGTATTCCTGCAATAAATGTCACTTGTTTCTGGTATATAATCTTTTTTATATATTACTGGATTGATTCATTAGTATTTTGTTGAGGATTTTTGTGTCTATATTCATAAGAGATGCTGGTCTGCAGTTTTCTTTTTTTGTGATAACCTGGTTTTTGTATCAGTAATACAGGCCCCATGAAACGTGTTGGGAAGTGTTCACCTCTCTTGTATTTTTTCAAGAGTTTGTGAAGAATTGCTATTAATTCTTCTTTAAATGTTTGTTAGAATCTACCATTGAAATCATGTGTCCTGGGCTTTTTTTTGAGGGAAGTGTTCTGATAACTAATTCAGTGTCTACTTTTTATAGCTCTGTTCAGATTTTGCTTCTTCCTGAGTTAGTTTTGGTAATTTGTGTATCTCTAGGAGTTTGTCCATTTCATTTATCTCATTTGTTGGCATAAATTAAACTAAATTTGGCCTGAGCCTACCTGTATATCTTGAGTCCCTCTGTAAGGAACTGTAGCCTAACTTGTACATAAACAAACTGAAATCCTAAATTAGGAATGTAGTTTTTGTAGCAGCTCCTGAGTCTCAGGCAGTCACAGCAGTCAAGTCTGTCAATTGCAGGCTGCTAACTAAGCAGCCCATGCTCAAATGAGGCAAAAACCTTTGCTTTTAACACATAGTATAGCTTTGTAATCCTTTTCTGCACATTCAGGGGTAATTTCTTCTTTTTCATTCCTGATTTTCATGACATGAGTCTTCTTTTTTCCCCTCTGTCAGTCTAGCTAATGGTTTGTTAATTTTGTTGATCTTTTGAAGAACAAACCTTTGGGTTCCACTTCCTTGTTGCATATGCTGAGTATTCTCATAATTGGAGTGGAAAGCTGATCTTTGATGACTTATTTTACTTAGGCCTGAGGAGTTCATGGACTTAGCAAAACTTCCTTAAATCTAAATTGCATCTTCTTTCCTGGTTTCTGGGCTGATACATGTTTTTTCCCATCTTATATACCCTTGGTCTTTTCATTGGCGATTAAGACTAGAGAAAGTTAGATACCTTGTCCTTTTATGCTGTCATTTTGTTTAAAGGCTTTCTATGTAGTAAAACTATCTATATAGACAAAATAGAGCCTTGAGTTGTGGTCTTTAATTTGATCAACATGATTTACCCACATTCTGTACTGGATATTTCTTCACCTGCTGCTACTGTAAGCCATTTTATTCTTGGATCTTCTGTAGAGTATATTATCACAGGTACTTTTTACAGGGGTGTCTAATCTTTTGGCTTCCCTGGGCACATTGAAAGAAGAATTGTCTTGGGCCACACATCAAATACGCTAACACTAATAATAGTTGATGAGCTAAAAAAAAAAAGCAATAAAGTCTCATAATGTTTTAAGAAAGTTTATGAACTTGTGTTGGGCCTCATTCGAAGCCATCCTGGGCCACAGGTTGGATGAATTTAATTGACCCAAAATCATAAGGGTTCTACTAACAGTTGTACTTAACAGTATCTGGGAAGATAGAAACAGGGCCATCTGCCAGGCGTGGTGGCTCATGCCTGTAATCCAGCACTTAGGAAGGCCGAGTAGGGTGGATTACTTGAGGTCAGGAGTTGGAGACCAGCCTGGCCAACAACATGGTGAAACCCCCCCCGTCTCTACTAAAAATATGAAAAGTTAGCTAGGTGTGTTGGCGGGCACCTGTAATCCCAGCTACTCAGGAGGCTGAGGCGGGAGAATCGCTTGAACCTGGGAGGTAGAGAGGTTCCAGTGAGCCAAGATTATGCCACTACACTCCAGCCTGGGCAACAAGAGTGAAACTCAAACTCCGTCTCAAAAAAAAAAAACAGGGCCATCTGTCTTTGAGGCAGAGGGATTTACACCCTTGCTAAGACACTAAAGTTTTTTGCTAAGGTACTAAACTTTTTAGGCCCTTCCCCCAGTATTACACATGAGAGATGATAATCAAGCCTTTGTTGCCTGTGAGTGAAAAGGAATCTAAAAATCACTGAAATAAATAATAATAGTTTTTCAAGGAATTTCAAAGAAGTTTTTTCACATGGGAAAGGACTGCTAGGCTGGATGTGGTGGCTCACACCTGTAATCCCAGCAATTTGGGAGGCTGCAGCAGGAGGAATGCTTGAACCCAGGAGTTGGAGACCAGTGTGGGCAACATAGTGAGACCCTGTCTCTACCAAAAAAAAAAAAAAAAAAATTAGCCAGGTGTGGTGGTGTGCACCTGTGGTCCCAAGCTACTTAAGAGGCTTAAGTAGGAAGATTTTTTGATCCCAGGAGGTCGAGGTTGCAGTGAGCCATGACTGTGCCACTGCACTCCACCCTTGGTGACAGAGCAAGACCCTATCTCAAAAAAAAAAAAAGAAAAAAGGCTGCTGGTTGTTGTTGGAAATAATCAGTCACAATGGCATGCTGCTTAACATGCTGAATCCTCCCCTGGAAGACTTTAGGACTTTCGGTCAAATCATGCTGTGATTTGACCCTTGAGGCACCCTTGCTGTTTCAGTCACGGAAGTAGTAGATAAAACTTAAAAAACATTGAGACATGTATCTGAGTTCACAAACAAGGTAAACATCTCCTTGGGCTGAGAGGGAATGAATCCTTGGTCCTAGAGGGTTTGGGGTTGGGACAAAGGCAGCCATTTTCAACTAGAGTTTTGTGAGACAATGAAGCCCTATGGAAAATGATTTGAGTAACTGCAGTTTTTAATTCTTCCAAGTATGGTATGAAACTAGTACCATGCTATATATACACAGTAGATACATTAATTCATTGTATACAGGCATTTGGATTTAATTTTCTCTTTGAACTCTGGTTGAGAAGGACTGGAAATGTTCTATACAGAGGAGATTTTGTGTTACAAGCTGAGAGCTAATGTGGGGCTCCTACCACTGATGAAAGGAAGTTGAAAAAAGCTGTCACTAACTGCTGCCTAGAGCTCTCAGTGGTCCATTATGGCAAACTGCTGTCCTTAGGGAGGCCTCATGACCAAGAATTGAATCCAACCTCACATTATCTTAGTGACTGAGTTTGTGATAACCCCTATATTGCCATAAGGTAAGAAACCTGAACCAAGGCCTTGGGTATCAGATTGGCTGGATAAGGAAGGATGAGCACAGAAGGAAGGACAAAGATAATACCTTTTTCAAGATGAGCCTGTAAATGAAAATTCTAAAATAAATGCTAAGAAGGCCACCAGTAAAAACAGAGATTAAGACATATTTACTCCAGATGAAATTAAAGTAATACAACAGTCTGGAAATTACTTTAAAACAACTTTCTTCCATAAGAAAAAGGAAGTAATAATTTTCTTAAAAAGAACAGAAAATTGTAGAAGAAAAACAGGCCAAAACAAAACTAGACTAGATGGATACGAAAAATAACTAATTAGAAATCCTGGAAATTGGCCGGGTGTGGTGGCTCACGCCTGTAATCTCGGCACTTTGGGAGGCCAAGGCGGGCAGATCACTTGAGGCCAGGAGTTCAAGACCAGCCTGGCCAACATGGCAAAACCCCATCTCTACTAATAATACAAAAATTAGCTGGGTGTGGTGGCACATACCTGTTATCCCAGCTACTCGGGAGGCTGAGTGAGCAGGAGAATTGGTTGAACGCGGGAGGTGGAGGTTGCAGTGAGCTGAGATGGAACCACTTCCTGGGTGACAGAGTGAGACTCCCATCTCAAAAAAAAAAAAAAATCCTGGAAATGAAAAAAAAGTTGATGTAAACAGGTAAATCACAATAAAACTCAGACTGATGCCAGCTAAAGAGAAAATTATAGAATTCAGAAAGAACACTGTGGCTAGGCCTGATGGCTCATGCCTGTAATCCCAGCAGTTTGGGAGGCGGAGGCAGGTGGATTGCTAGAGCCCAGGAGTTCAAGATTAGCCTGGGCAACATGGCAAAACCCTGTCCCTATTTATTTTTATTTAAAAAACAAAAACAGACAAAAAATACTGAGTAATCCTACCAAAACCACCGAGATTAAGGAAAAATATATGATGTGCCTCATAATGATGTTTTGTTCAGTGATGGACTGCATATATGACAGTAGTCCCATAAGATTAAAATGGAGCTGAAAAATTCCTATTGCCTGGTGACATGTAGTTGTTGTAATGTGTTTGTGGTGATGCCAGTGGTATAAAAGCTCACAGTAATGTCCTAGGACTTCACCTTCACTCACCACTCACTCACTGACTCACCCAGAGCAATTTCTAGTCCTGCAAATCTTCATTCATGATAAATGAGTGCCCTATAGAGTTGTGTCATTTTTTCTTTTATTCTGTAGTTTTACTATGCTTATTCTATGTTTACATAGATAAATACTTACCATTGTATTACAGCCACCTACGATGTTCAGTACAGTAACAGGATGGACTAGTTTGTAGCGTAGGAGCAATAGGCTCTACCATGTATCCTAGGTATGTAGTATGCTATGCCATCTAGGTTTGTGTAAGTATGCTTGTCCAACTCAGCTTATTTTGCTGTTGTTCTTGTTCTGTGTTTTGTTTTAGTCTTTTAGCAGCCTAAAGGCATGGTGTTTAGTTTCTGTCTCTAGTGATAAGCGGGAAAGAGGGATGAGGAAGGGTCCTTACTGATCCAACCAGAAACAGAAACTAAGAACCGATGACTGTATTCTCTCCCTTGGACACCCCTCCATGATGTTCACATGACAAAATGGCCTAACAACACATTTCTCAGCATGTATCCCCTCCCTATTGTTAAGCAGTGCAAGACTGTATATCCACCACGTCTCACACTCTCATATATGTATGTGTGTTTATTTAGGAAGGAAATAACAAGGTCAACAAAGACTCCTTAGGCTTTAAGGTGGCTGTCAATGGACACTAATTTTGATATACTTTGATATACACACGCATATATATATATGAGAGTATGAGACATAGATTGAAAGCCTTCGACGCATATCTGCTGAGAGTTTCAAACAGTCTTCATGAACGTTCAGACACATATAACTTCAGTGTTGGTTCAACTGATGGCGTCACTGGGGAACCACACCGAAGAGGTGAATTAAATCCTTAGCAGAATTGCAGCAGAATTGGTTTTCAATTTGAACAGAGTTTGAGTGATGGAGTTGAGACAGAATCTTAGTGAGAATATTAGAGAACTGTTGCTTGCGAGACTTTCTCAGGCATAAGAAGGAAATAACAAGGTCAACAAAGATTTCTTAGGCTTTGAGGTGACTGTCAGTGGACACTAATTTTGATATACTTTGCTTTTGCTAGGGTTAGAGGTCATAGTGTACATTTTTGTTTGGCAGCACATCTTGAAATGGTGGACATTTTTCTATGCTGGGCATTAGCTTTTGTGTTTTTCTCTTAAAATTTCAAATATACTCCTCTGAAGTTTTGAATTATTTTCTAATGTGGGCAAGAGTGACTTTATTGCAAAAATTAACTTTGGAAGTCTAAGAAGAGTGAATTTTTTATAGCCTTTAACTTAAATTTAACATCCATTCAAAGGATGATCTGAGTTCCTGGGAGAGTAAGATTTTCAGCAGGAGTAGAAACTTGGATATGATGATACCCTAGAGCCAAAGAGGCATTTAGCATATTTTAGTATACTACTAATACTAAAATTGAGAATTTAGTGTAAAGTTAATTGCTGAGTCCTGTCTAAGAAGTACTAGTTATTACATAATATAAAAGACTTTGAAATGTTTTTCGTATTTATAATTATGATGGTCTCTAATGTAGGACCAAATGAACAGTTAGTTAAGGCTCTAGTTAGTATTCATAACTCTACAGTACTGAGTGAAAAGTTTATATTCTTAAGCTTTTGCAGACTTTTTTTTTCAGATGTTATTATATATGATATATGTAATTTATCACCATGTTAGATAATATATTAACTGCTAAATTCATGTTTCAAAAATTTTTTTTGGAGGCAGGATCTCACTCTTTTGCTCAGGCTGGAGTGCTGTGGTGTGATCACAGCTCACTGCTGGGCTTAGGCGAGCCTCCTACCTCAGCCTCCCAGGTAGCTGGGACTACAGGTCTGTGTCACCATGCCTGGCAAATTTTTTGTATTTTTTGTAGAGTGGGTTTTGTTATGTTGTCCAGGCTGGTTTTAGTTTTTATTTAGAAATAATTATAGATTCATAGGAGGTTCTAACATCTTTTGTGGGGGAGGCCCTATATACCCATCACCCATTTCTCACCAGTAGTAACACCTTATATAACCATAGTACACTGTCCAAACAAGGAAACTGACATTGGTAATCTGTGACATCCACAGAACTTATTCAGATTTTACCAGTTTTACATGCTCATATCGTGTGTGTGTGTGTGTGTGTGTATAATTCTATACAATTTTATTATGTGTAGATTTGTGTAACCTCCCTCATCAAAAAATTCATTCTGATTATAATTTATTGTACATCTAATTCATGTTTGTCAGTATTTTGGTGTGTAGTATACAGTTTCTGAAAGAAAACTAAAGCACAGAAGATAATATATACCAGAAGCACTAGTGTAACAGAAAATGTCTTTAAACTTATAAAGTTTCAAATGTTTCTTCTGTACATACTTTAGAGAAAAATAATGTGGTATGTAAGTACAAATAAATGATTAAAGTTTTTTTTATGTTTTATCTTCTCCATGTGTTTTCATGCTATTTTTTGAATATGTAAAAATGGGTCAGTATTTATAAATGTTATTCTTAAGACTTTGTGTTCTTTACTATGCATTTTTAAGCCCACTTTACTGAGGTATGATTGACATGTAAAAAGCTGTACATACTTAATGTATACAATTTGATGAATTTGGTGTTAAGTATACACCTGTGAAACCATCACCACCATCAAGGCCATAGACATATCTATTACCTCCCAAAGTTTCCTCCTACCCCCACTGTTATTATTTGTGGTAAGAAGTAACATAAGATCTACTTTTCTAGAAAATTTTAGGCCGGGTGTGCTGGCTTATGCCTGTAATCCTAGTACTTGGGAGGCTGAGGCAGGTGGATCGCTTGAGCTCAGGAGTTCGAGACCAGCCTGGGCAATGTGTGAAACCCCGTCTCTACAAAAATTAGCAGGCATAGTGATGTGCGCCTGTAGTCCCAGCTACTCAGGAGGCTGAGGTGGAAGATGGCTTGAGTCCAGGAGGTGGAGGGTACAGTGATCCGAGATTGCATTACTGTGCTCCAGCCTGGGTGATGGAGCTAGACCTTGTCTCAAAAAAAAAAAAAAAAAAAAAAAAAATTTTTAACGTTATAATACGGTATTGTTAACTGTAGGCACTATGCTATAGAGAAGATCTTGATAACTTACGTAGCTTGCGTGTCTGAAACTATGTCCTGTCATGTATTTTTTTATTGTTTGTTTTGTTTTTTTTTTTTGAGATAGAGTCTCACTCTGTCACCCAGGCTGGAGTGCAATGGTCTCACTCTGTCACCCAGGCTGGAGTGCAATGGCACGATCTCGGCTCACTGCAACCTCCGCCTCCCGGGTTCAAGCGATTCTCCTGCCTCAGCCTCCTGAGTGGCTGGGACTACAGGTGCGCACCACTATGCCTGGCTAATTTTTGTATTTTTAGTAGATACAGGGTTTCACCATATTGGTCAGGCTGATCTTGAATTCCTGACCTCGTGATCTGCCCACCTCACTCTCCCAAAGTGCTGGGATTACAGGCCTGAGCCACTGCGCCCGGCCCATGTATTGTTGTTAATTGGTATTGATTTTTATAACAGAGTGCCAGGCACTCTGTGTGCGGTGGTTCCTGTTGCCTATATCATTTGTATGCCAATAAGCAAGTTGTTCGTAGATTGGATTTTGAGATCCTAAACTGATCACGCATCTCCGTTCCTGATCTTTTCCAGCAGCTTATTATTTTTGTGGGTGAGATGGTGGTGGTGGTGGTGATGGTGGTACTGAAGGCCATTATAGTGTTATGCATGCTGCGTGGTGAGAACACTTTGCAACATGCCATTATGATTTGTTTTTCATCATTTGTTTTATTTTTATACTTTTGCTTATTACACTGAATGAGACAGCTACTAGCCGGGATGATAGCAGAGCCTGCTTTTCTCTCTGAGTATACTATCTTTGCTTTGGATTCCTCCAAACATCCTAAAACACAGAGTGACAGTGTGGTGAGTCCTTCCACCGCTTTCTGCATTCCCTTTGTGGGGAAGCAAAGTAATTTGGCAATTGTAGAAGCAAATCTCATGTTACTTGCCACTTACCATCTCTCAAAGTATCTTCAGTGTCCTGTTGCTAACCCTGCTCTAAAAAAATCAGAGAGTAAATTGCTGAATTCTGATGACTGGTGTGCTTCCTGGTAGCTTTTTAACTGCAACAAACATAACACTGTTTTCGCTAATGTAGCTACTTCAGTAATGAAGCTACCTTCGCTTACTCTAACCTCTTTTTTTCCTAGGGAATGTTTGTTCATTAACTAAAAAAAGGTATGCAGTGCTACAAATCTCTGTTCTACTATTGATGGGCGGTTAAGAATATTTTGAGATATGACTTACATTTTTAGGGGAAAAATTCGTTGTTATGTAAATCCATAATTAAACAGCATTGAATAGGTAGGTAGATTCTACTGTAATAGATAATTGCATCTTATTTTGCAGTTACCTGTTTTTTATATATTAAACATCTGAAAGGAGAGAATTGTCTCATTTGTTTTCAAGTGACTGGCATCACACGGTTTTGAATCTTGTATGTAATTTCATTTTGGGAAAGTGGACATTTTCCTATTGAAAGTATCTGGTAAGCTCATAATTTAGCAAATTAAAGTTTAGAGATGTTTGTCCAGTAAGGATAGCCTTTGGTGTTAAACACTGACTCTACTGGGATTGAGGTTTTTCTTTTTTTAAAAAAAATTGTTCCACAAATCTATTTATTAATTACAAAAACAAAAGAAAAGTTTACAATGGAGAAATGTGGCAAACACCATTGGATTGAGGTTTTTCTAAACAATAAGAATTGATTTAACTTACTAGGTACCTGGTGATGGAAGTAGAACATTTCTGTACTTGAACCATGCAGCCAGTGAAGACTTGGTATGCATATGGCCAGTAGCAGTCTTAAATTACATTGTAAACTCAGTTTTAGAAAAGAAAGCAGCTAGGGAGATAATGGGATTTCTAGTGATAGCTTAGCTTGGGTCTCAGGGAAAAGTGGTCTCTCCTTGGCTCTGGCTACAAGTAATATCTCATTGTTTTAAAAACTGATTTTGGAGGGAATCAGAAGTCCCAATTAGAGAGACTTACTTATTTACTGTTTTTATTTATTTATTTATTTATTTATTTATTTATTTATTTATATTTGTTTGAGTGGGGTCTCATTCTGTTGTTCAGGCTGGAATGCAGTGGTACAATCACGGCTCACTATACCCTCAAATCCCTGGGCTCAAGCAGTCCTTCTTCCTCAGCCTCCCAAGTATGTGGGACCACAGACATACGCCACCATGCCCAGCTCATCTTATTTTAATCTTTTTAGAGAGAGAGTCTCAGAATATTGCTCAGACTCATCTTGAATTCCTGGCCTCAGGTGATCCTCTTGCCTCGGCCTCACAAAGTGCTTGGATTACAGACATGAGCCACTATGTCTGGCCCAATTTACTTTGAAAAGCATAAAATAATATTGCTTTATATTTTCATGTAGTAGTAATAGAAGCTATTAAAAAAAAACTGTAAAGGTTCTCCTAGGGCCACTTTCATAAGTACATTAAAGTCATTTGTATTGAGTACTTATTCTGTTGTTGAAAATGCTAATAATGTTTAAGTGGGGCTTTAGAACTTTTTTTTCTTTAGAGAGAGAGCTTTTTTTTTCTTTTGATACCCAGGCTGGAGTGCAGTGGCACGATCTCGGCTCACTGCGACCTCTACCTCCTGAGCTCAGGTGATCCACCCACTTCAGCCTCCCAAGTAGCTGGGACCACAGGTGCGCACCACCATACCTGGCTAACTTTTCTATTTTTAGTAGAGATGGGGTTTCGCCATTTTGGCCAGGCTGGTCTGGAACTCAGGCTCAAGTGATCCACCTGCCTCGGCCTCCTGAAGTGCTGGAATTACAGGCCTGAGCCACCATGCCCAGCCTAGTCAGGAACTTATTTCTCCCAATGGAAGAAGGGAAACCATAGCATATCCCATATTAGAATAAAAATTTAGTGAGGGTCTAATCCATTACAGGTTCAGTAGGTACTGACTTTTGCTTAGTTAAGTTTTTTGAAAAATGCAGCTGTTTACCCCAAATTCTAAAATTACTGTAACCTTGGTGCTCAGCAGTCAATGCAATGGTTGTTGAAAGATTGAAACAATATGTAATTGAAGACAAGTCTGGCAGGGAACCTGTGTGTGCTTTTAAGTTGAATGTACTTTAAAAGAGTTTTTATCTAATTTTCCCCAGTAGAAAGTATTGGTGAGTTTTGAGTATTGACATGTATTGATCTAGTTCTACAGGCACCTTACTAGGGGAAAGCCTTCAGAGGAAGCAACTGCATAAGGATTTAATAAGCATTTATTGAGCCCTTACTACTAGTCAGGCAAAATATTAGGTCATGGGGACTAAGATGAAAATGGTAGCATTCTCGCCATGGGACACGTTTACCTATGTAACAGACTTGCACATCCTGAACATGTACCCCTGAACTTAAAAGTTGAAGGGAGAAAAAAAGAGAAGAAAATGTAGTGCTCTGTCCTCTGAGAGTTTATAGTTTACTTTGGAGACAAACATGTCAACATACACTTAAAGTACAAAGGAATTAAGGCTTCACAGAAAAAAAAAAAATAGGCATAAGGAATGTGTTAGCCTTCCAGGAACCGTATAAAGCTTCACATACAGAGCTTCACAAAATTTGAAAACTGAAAGATGAACAAAAGTTTGGCAGAAATGGAGAAGGCATTACAAATAGTGACAGATCTCTAATTTTACTTCTAAAGATTCGTAATGTAAATTCACAGGGCAACTTAGGCCAGTACTTTTCATAAGCTATCCTGCATTTATTTAGATATGTGGTTTAGTACATAAATTGAAATATATATATGAGGAGAAGTTTTTAAATGTTGTTCTCTGTGTGCTTAATGGGGTGATATTTCAAACAATTGTAGGGTAGCTTTTTTTTTTTTTTTTTTGAGGCAGAGTCTCGCTCTGTCACCCAGGTTGAAGTGCAGTGTTGTGATCTCAGCTCACTGCAATCTCTGCCTCCCAGGTTCCAGTGATTCTCCTGCCTCAGGCTCCCAAGCAGCTGGGATTACAGGTGCTCGCCACCGTGCCTGGCTAACTTTTTTATTTTTAGTAGAGATGAGGTTTCACCATGTTGGCCAGGCTGGTCTTGAACTCCTGACCTCAGGTGATCTGCCTGCCTCGGTCTCCCAAAGTGTTGGGATTATAGGCATGAGCCACTGAGCCCGGCCAGTTGTAGCTTTTTTTTTTTTTTTTTTTTTTTTTTTTGATGTGGAGTCTCACTCTGTTGCTCGGGCTGGAGTGCAGTGACACCATCTTGGTGCACTGCAGCCTCTGCCTCCAGGATTAAAGCGATTCTCCTGCGTCAGCCTCCCGAGTAGCTGGGACTACAGGTGCATGCCACCACGACGTTTTTATAAAAAATATAATTTTTATATTTTTAGTAGAGAAGGGGTTTCACCATATTGGCCAGGCTGGTCTTGAACTCCTTACCTCAGGTGATCCACCTGCTTCGGCCTCCCAAAGTGCTGGGATTACAGGCGTGAGCCACCGCGCCAGCCCAGTGTAGCTTTTTTGTATGGACCACAATCATGTGTCAAGTCATTTACTTAAAACAGAATATGGACTTTTGCTGTTCTTCCTCTTAAGCTAAATATTCTATGGAGCCCCTTCATTTCTTTTCTCCATAATTTGTCTATTAATTTTCAATATATTAACTGGCCAAGAGAATTGTTGATCTCTGTAAAGTATATTTTGTATTTTATGCAATTGTCCCCAACCTTTTTGGGACCAGGGACTGGTTTCGTGGAAGACAGTTTTTCCATGAACTGGGGGCACAGGGCTGGTTTTGGGATGATTCTAGCGCATTACATTTACTGTGTACTTTATTTCTGTTATTATTACATTGTAATACGTAATGAAGTAATTATATAACTCATGACAATGTAGAATCAGTGGGAGCCCTGAGCTTGTTTTCCTGCAACTAGATGGTCCCTTCTGAGGGTGATGGGAGACAGTGACAGATCATCAGGCATTACATTCTCATTAAGACCACGCAACCTAGATCCTTTATATGCACAGTTCACAGCAGAGTTCGCACTTCTATGAATATCTAATGTCACCAGTGATCTGACAGTAGACAGAGCTCAGGTGGTAATGCGAGTGATGGGGAGCAGCTGTAAATGCACATGAAGTTTCGCTTGCTCACCCACCGCTCTCCTTATGCTGTGTGGCCCCGTTCCTAACAGGCTATGAGTTGATACTGGACTGTGGCCCAGAGATTTGTGACCCTTGCTTTATAGTATGTAGTATATTATATTTTTAGACCTAGAAGGCATTCATTGTAATGTCACACAGGTAGATGCCATGTAGGCAACCGGAAGATAAAAGTTAGTTCCTATGTTTTCCCAATCTTTCTTCCCCATCTAACTTTAAGGAAATGTCTTAGACTGATGAAATTTGATAGCTTTTTATTAGAGGGAAGAGGAGGTACTTAAAGTTTGTCTTTATTAGGGAAAAGTTGAAACATATTACAAAAGTGGAAATAGTAGTAGTATTGGTACAAGAACCCCTCCCCATATCTATTACCCAATGCCAATAATTAATAACTCATGGCCATCTTGTTTTATCTATTAGCCTACCCCCACAGTTCCCTGACTGTACCACTACCATTTTGCCTACTTGTGCAGCTCCCCCTGGCTTCCCCACTCCCACCCCATTGGATATTTGAAGCAAATTTCAGAAGTTCTGTTCCATCAGTAAATATTTTGGTATGTATCTCTAAAACAGTGCTTCCCAACCTCCAGGCACAGGTCCGTGGCCCTTTGGGAACTGGGCTGCACAGCAGGAGGTAAGAGGCAGGCAAGCAAGTGAAACTTCATCTGCATTTACTGCTGGTCTCCATCACCCGCATTACCACTTGAGCTCTGCCTCCTGTTAGATCAGTGGTGACATTAGATTGTCATAGGAGCGTGAACCCTGTGGTGAACTGTGCATACGGGGGATCTAGGTTGCATGCTTCTTATGAGAATATAATGCCTGATGATCTGTCACTGTCTCCCATCACCCCCAGATGGGACTGTCTAGTTGTAGGAAAACAAGCTCAGGGCTCCCACTGATTCTATATTATGGCGAGTTGAATAATTATTTATGATATATTACAGTGTAATAATAGAAATTAAGTACACAATAAATGTAATGCATTTGAATCATCCCAAAACCATCCCTGCACCACCGGTCTGTAGAAAAATTGTCTTTCATGAAACCCGTCCCTGGTGCCAAAAAGGTTGGAGACCACTACTCTAAAAGATAAAGATGGCTGGGCATGGTGGCTCACGCTTGTAATCCCAGCATTTTGGGAAGCTGAGGAGGGCAGATCACCTGAGACCAGCCTGGGCAACATGGGGAAACCGTGTTTCTACAAAAAGTACAAAAATTAGCTGGACCTGGTAGTGCACACCTGTAGTCCCAGCTATTGAGGAGGCTGAGGCGAGAGGATCCCTTGAGACTGGGAGCTTGAGGCTGTAGTCAGCTGTGAGCATGTCATTGCACTCCATCTTGGGCGATGGAGCAAGACCCTGTCTCAGAAAAAAAGGATTAAAAAATTTTAGCCACAATATTATTTATGACACCTAAAAATTAATAATTTCCTACCATCAAACTACTTAATCACTGTTCAAAAAGTAGAAAACACGTTTGCAAAACTGTGCACCTTTTTCACTTAAGAATAAGTTAGGTCAGATATTTGTCTTTCCTTGGTCAGCTCTAGACCAAGGGGAAATGCAAGATGTAACTACTGAAACATAGTGGTTGGCATTTGGTGGGATATTTTTGTTTAAAACATGGAAGTTATTTTATCATGAGTTACTTCTATGGTTCTAACTAATTTTAGTTAGACAGTGTATTATAAATGCAATGTAGAATTTTGAACCTCAAAGAATCTCATCTAGTATCATGAAATCTATGCCAGTATGATGTAATCAGTAGAATGTTGCTTAACTGGGAGCCTTTGGCATACCAACAGAACAGAACAAAACAAAAATCTTTCGCGTGTGGAAGAAGAGGTTTTTAAGTTCTTCTGAAAATAATCATTTCATTTAGATCGCTAACTTCAAATGAATGAGACATTACCGTTTCTTGCTATCAAGATATTTTTCAGAGCTTAGCCCAAATAATTTTGAGTATTATTTTATTGTAGGAAAAAATTGACATTACTTCCTTTTCTGGATAGTTTTCTGTTAGAGTGAGATTTGTGCATTGATTCCCTGATGTTGATTTTTGTTATGGGGGAAAAACTGGGGACATAATGGGAAGAGGTATGTGACTAGCTTGAAATAGGTTTTTCTACATACTAATCTTTGCTATTGAGTTCTGTGTATTACAGCAAAATGAATTTTCTAAAATACTTACCATACTACAATAGTTTTGCCTTGCATGAAAACATTCTAATAAATGAACAATTACTAATTTTGTTTAATAGATAAATGTATCTGATAGGTCTTGGCACATGGGCTTTATTCTTAACTGTTTTAAACCTTTAGTTTTTTGTTCTTTTGCTTTACAATGTTTCTTTCTTTTTCTTAGAATGCATCTACTCATGCCTCGAAATCTTCTGACAGTGTTAATGGAAGTGAACCAAACATTCCTCAGGTCTGTTACTAATTGTTATTTTAGAAAATAACAAGTCATTTCAGAGTGTTGGTCAGTCTGTGTTAATTATTAGCATCTGACTTTACATTGAAATGGTGATGTCCAAATATTCAGTACAGTATATATGGTAAACACAGGTTTGCTCATGGTTTCTTGGAAAAAGTTTTAAATGAAAGCGAGATTGTATTATTTCTCATTTTAAAAATTAATGCAAGGCCGGGCACTGTGGCTCACGCCTGTCTGTAATCCCAGCACTTTGGGAGGCTGAGGTGGGCGGATCGCTTGAGGCCAAGAGTTCGAGACTAGCTTGGCCAACATGGCAAAACTCTGTCTCTACTAAAAATAGAAAAAGTCAGCCAGGAGTGGCACATGCCTGAAATCCCAGCTACTTAGGTGGCTGAAGCATGAGAATCGCTTGAACCCAGGAGGCATACGTTGCCATGAGCTGAGTTTGTGCCACTGCACTCCAGCCTGGGCAACAGAGTGAGGCTCTGTCTCAAAAAAAAAAAAAAAAAAAAAAAAAAGATAATAATAATAATTATGAGAAAGTGAAAACTTTTTGAAAAACTGTGATCTGAGTTTATAGTTATAAAAGATCATGGAGGTAGCCATATTGAGAGACATACTGAGTTATATAAGGTGGAAAGGGGAATATGAAGGAATGAGATCTTTTAAAGTATTCTCTACTTTAAAGTGTATTTTACTACTAGAGTTTAGGTTGTCCTTGATTTTAAAAAGTTATTTATAGAGAGGGGCTCAAGTCATTTTTTGTTTGAACCCCTCCAAAAAAGGAATACAAAAAAATCATTATGATAGCAGGCTGGGCGCAGTGGCTCATGCCTGTTATCCCAGCACTTTAGGAGGCTGAGGTAGGTGGATCGCTTGAGACCAGGAGTTCGAGACCAGCCCAGCCAACATAGTGAAACCCTGTCTCTACTAAAAAAATACAAAAATTAGCTGGGTGTGGTGGTGTGTGCCTGTAATCCCAGCTATTCAGGGGACTGAGGCATGTGAATTGCTTGAGCCTGGGCGTGGAGGCTGCAGTGAGCCGAGATTGTACCACTGCACTCCAGCTTGGATGACAGAGTGAGACCCTGTCTCAAGGAAAAAAAAAAAAATTGTGATAGCAGTGTTGGAGATGAACATTTGCTGACTTTGGTTTTAGTGATGACTATTATCATCATCCTGGTTGTTCTTAGTAGTCCCTAATGTAAAATAGTATTATTTCTAATTCTGTGAACCCAGGGCATGAGTCTAGACACGTTGATTTATGAGCTAAATGATTTGTGAACTAAATTACATAGACAAAACATTCGGAAGTATTGTCTAACAAATGTTTAGGGCCGGGTGCGGTGGCTCATGCCTGTAATCCCAGCACTTTGGGAGGCCGAGGTGGGTGGATCACAAGGTGAGGGGTTCGAGATCAGCCTAACCAACATGGTGAAACCCCGTCTCTACTAAAAATACAAAAAAAAATTAGCTGGGCGTGGTGGCGGGTACCTGTAATTCCAGCTACTCAGGAGGTTGAGGCAGGAGAATTGGTTGAACCCGGGAGGCGGAGGTTGCAGTGGGCCGAGATCACGCCACTGCACTCCAGCCTGAGCGACAGAGCGAGACTCCGTCTCAAAAAAAAAAAAAAAAGAAAAAAACCCCCCAAAAAACAAATGTTTAAATGAGCTTCCCAAACTCTGTGGACAGGTGTCTTGTGAGCTTAGATCCTCATAACTGTCAGTGAGGCTGGTCAGGTTGTGGGAGCAGCCCAAGTCCCTGGGTCTGTTGACTCTAGTCTTGAGCAGCCACTCCAGTTAATCCCAAATTCTCTAGAAATACATAATTTTCTATAAGTGCCATGAAGTAGGGGTAAAATATTGGGAGGCATCAGTCTAAACAGCACTGTACAGAACATATCCAGTGATCTTTAAAGAATATTATTAAAGAGTGTGATTTAAAATGCATATTTTCTTTTCTTTTTTTTTTTTGAGACGGAGTTTTGCTCTTTTTGCCCAGGCTGGAGCATAATGGCGTGATCTCAGCTCACTGCAACCTCTGCCTCCCAGATTCAAACGATTTTCATGCCTCAGCCTCCTGAGTAGCTGGGATTGCAGGCACCTGACACCACGCCTGGCTAATTTTTTGTATTTTTAGTAGAGACAGTTTCACCGTGTTGGCCAGTCTGGTCTTAAACTCCTGACCTCAGGTGATCCACCCGCCTCGGCCTCCCAGAGTGCTGGGATTACAGGCATGAGCCACCACACCTGGCCTAAAATCCATATTTTCTTCTGTCATAGAATAGTCCAAAAAGACTAAATATAGTTATGGATGCAAAAACTTGAATGAGTCAACTTTATAACAAATTCAGAATTTTAATTAAGGTAAAGAATGAATGTAGGTGATATTCAGGAAATAAGCTCACTGAGGGCTTTGCACTTTCTTAAATATTACAGATATTTTCTTAAAAAATGATAAAAATGGTATTTATTGTGTACTGTGTATTAGACATATATGAAACATTTTACATATATGATCTCATTAATTCTCATAACAAAAAGATGCCTTCACTCAGTTTGTTTACTTTTTTTTTTTTTTTTTGAGACAGAGTCTCTCTGTGTCACCCAGGCTGTAGTGCAGTGGTGCAGTCATAGCTTACTGCAGCCTCAAACTCCTGGGCTCAAGCAGTCCTCCCACCTCAGCCTTCCAAGTGACTGGGATTACAGATGTCAGCCATCACGTCTGGCTTGTTTACCTTTATTTTAAACAAATTTCTGAAAAGTTGATTGTTGGGTTTAGCAAATTAAAAACAATGTATATACACAAAGGGGGGGGATGCTTACTATGTTTGAGCGTATTGACAGCAGCAGGAAACCATAGTTGACAGCAAGGTTGAAGACATGGTAAAAAGCACATCCTAGAGTTCTTAAAACATAGCAGCCTGTGGACCCTCTTATTACTGGGGCAAAGTATCCTATAAAGATTGAACATCCCTAATCCAAAAATCTGAAATCCATGTGCTCCAAAGTCTGAAACTTTTTGAGTACCCATATGATGCCATAAGTGGAAAACTTCACACCTCACCTCGTGATGAGTTGGAGTCAAAACGCTGGTGTACAACATAGTTTATTCAGTGTTCCTAAGAGAAGAAAGCCTCCCCCCGCCCTCTAGCTGTAAGATGATCTTGTCCAGGCATACCCAGATTCTCTCATGGGAGCATGCCCACAAAGGGTAATACAGTGGCACATGTGCAGGCCAGATGGCGCCAAGGGCAGGTTCCCCATGATGCTCCACATGGGGCCAAGACTCAGGTGCTTTACTTGCTGTGTTTTTTTTTCTTCTTCTCTGCTCTGTTATATGAAGATTTGTTGAAAATGTTAAAAAGGCCTGCAGAGGCCCAGCGTGTTGGCTCACACCTGTAATACTGGCACTTTGGGAGGCTGAGGTCAGCAGATCACCTGAGGTCAGGAGTTCGAGACCAGCCAGGCCAACATGGTGAAATCTCCTCTCTACTGAAAATATAAAAATTAGTCTGGTGTGGTGGCACATGCCTGTATTCCCAGCTAGTTGGAAGGCTGAGGCACGGGAATCACTTGAACCCGGGAGGTAGAGGTTGCAGTGAGCTGAGATCACGCCACTGCACTGCAGCCTGGGCAACAGAGAAAGACTATGTCTCAAAAAAAAAAAAAAAAAAAAAAAAATTAAAAAGCCATCCAGCAGAATGCCTCCTCCTTCCTAGTGGATCCATTTCCTGGTCCCTCAATTGCTTCCGGTGTTTCTTCTTACCTAAAAAAAGAAAATACAGTGTAGAGTAACCTTTCAATCAAAACACAGCATCGTAGATAGAGACTGAAAGCTTACCATTGTTTGTTGTTGCTGTTGCTTAACAGCTATTACAGATATTCTGGTGATACTACTGTGCTGCTTAGTTACCCTGAACACAATTTTTTTTACTGTATTAATGGTATGTCATATATATATATTTCTTTTACTGTGAAGTACTTATGGGTGAATAAGCATAAGAAAATTATTGCTTATCAGTAGCATGTAAGTTCAGAGTCAGGAATGATGATGGTGCCAGACAACCATAGATTGTATTGGTGGCTGAAATTGTGACACCTTTGCTTTCTGACGGTTCAGTGTACACACTTTGTTTCATGTACAGAAATGGTTAAAAATATGATATAAAATTACCTTCAGGCTATCTGTATAAGGTGTATATGAAACATAAATGAATTTCGTGTTTAGACTTGGGTCTCATCCCCATGATGTCTCACTATCTATATGCAGATATTCCAAAATCTGAAAAAAATCTGAAATCCAAAATACCTGGTTCCAAGCTTTTTGGATAAGGAGTACTTAGTCAAAATGAGTTCACAATATACATATTGTTTTATAATTTGACCTTTCCCATTTAATAGTATATCTTGAACTTCTTTCCATATGTTATTGTTTATTTTTAAATTTTTTTTGAAAATACTTTGTAGCCCAGGACATACTTTTCAAGTTGCCTTGGGGAGTGCTCTCCATATACTATAATTTATAAACTGTATCCTCTAGTGATAAACATTTGGGTTGTTTCCAGTTTTTACTCTTTTAAACCACCTGTGATAAATTTGTGTGTATGAAGGTATGGGGCATATTATCTCCTCTTACTCCTACCTTGCCCAATATTATTAAATCTCTAGAATCCGTGAGCAAAACATTTCTGTTTTGATTTTTCAAACTCTAGACTGAAGAGAATCTTTTTATTTTCCTGTATTTTTTGCCTACACATGACCTCAGTTTCCCTGGAGTATTTCACTCCGGGCACCTTTGAGATCTTAGTGACCCAGTTGTTAACTAATGAGAAT
This sequence comes from Gorilla gorilla gorilla, assembly GCF_029281585.2. Lineage (NCBI taxonomy): Eukaryota > Metazoa > Chordata > Mammalia > Primates > Hominidae > Gorilla > Gorilla gorilla. Next base: position 47,181,107 of record NC_086017.1, read on the forward strand.
GAGCTTCTAGGAGACATCAGTAAATATTGACTGCTGTGACCTGAACAAAATAATACTGCTTAGAACAGTTAGTTGAATTAGGTCATATTATTTTTCATTGTGACTAAATTAATTTGTTATTCCAATTAATTAGGAGAACAGGTCTTCCTTATCACTGTCTAACATTGGAGTTACTGATTTGTGCAGAGGGACTCTTAACTCAGACCTTTCAACTGTCCTCCATGATCTGTTAATGCTTATTTTTATTCCTAGTAGACAAATGGTAAGTAGAGCAGAGTTGGCTGTTACTAGTCAACTCTGCCTCACATTGCCTTATTAAACAAAATGGGTTCATTACACATTACCCTCCCCCTGTCCCAATTCCCCTCTTTTCTTGGGAATGGTCAAGAATCACCATGTCCATAAAGACCCTCCAGATAAAGCCCACTTGAGTTCAGTTACACACTTCACATTTCATGGTATATACCTACATTTTAGACACTGGGTATGCACTGTTACAGATGGTGTATGGAGATGGTCACTACCTTCAAGGATCTCACAGTTTAGTGGATGAATCCTCACAATACACCTGTGAGGTCGGCTGGGAAAGTACTGTGTTTTTCTTTCTTCCAGATGTGCAGACTGAAGGAAAGTGACTTACTGAAGGGCATTCTACCTCTAGGTGACAGACCTGGGACCTGCACCCCAGTCCTCTGACTCCAGGTCCAACACTGTTTCAGCAATAACCAAGTGTTTTGTTTTTCAGAAAACAATGTATTATGTAAAATGTCAGGAATATAAATTCAACTTGTTAGAACTTTTATTAGATTATTGCTGGTGATGGGGTAATGGAAGTCTAAATGTATGTATTTTAACCCACACATTCTGTTGGGTTTTGGTTGCAGTCAGGTGACACACAGTCTTTTGCACAGAAGCTCCAGCTCCGGGTGCCCTCCGTGGAGTCTTTGTTTCGAAGTCCGATAAAGGAATCTCTATTCCGGTCTTCTTCTAAAGAGTCTTTGGTACGAACATCTTCCAGAGAATCCCTGAATCGACTTGACCTGGACAGTTCTACTGCCAGTTTTGATCCACCCTCTGATATGGATAGCGAGGCTGAAGACTTGGTAGGGAATTCAGACAGTCTCAACAAAGAACAGTTGATTCAGCGGTTGCGAAGAATGGAACGAAGCTTAAGTAGCTACAGAGGAAAATATTCTGAGGTAGGAGCATGACCTTTTTGCCTGTACAAAAATTTCTTCCCCTTGTTCTCTCATTCATATTACTGTATTGCTTTACTCCTGTGATTGGCTAAACTGTTAATTCTCTGGATATATCCTGGTTACTAATGGTATGTAGTCTGTGGCATTATCTAGTTAAAGACTCTCAATATCTAGTTAAGTAAAGACAGAGGCCCTTTGGCAAGACTCAGTAAAATTTTGGAGAAGATTGTTGTCTGTAGCCTTCTGGTTCTTATATTCTGTTCCCCTCTCCTTTCGTAGTCCCTCTGTTCAAGGTCACTTGGACACCCAGTGTGGAGTTCATCTTCTGGCTCATATCCTCTGTTTTATTCCTCTCTAACTGATGCGGCTCCAAAATGACCTCATCTGCCAATGAGATTCCCATTATTACTGACTCTAAAATTGTTTTAGGTAGCCTGATTATTTGACAGATTTGGTTCATTCTCATTGTACCTACATTTAAACCTTTGCCTTGGATGAATCTTTTCATTGCTAAACCCTTGAGAATGACACTCCCTGTTTGGTCTAAGGGAGGAAGGAAGTCAATGCTAGTCCATTTCACTTTTCAATCCTTTAGGAATATAACACCTTCCTTTCAGGCTAAATTTTATTTGTTGCCCTTCCTCAATTCCCTCTGCATCCTATGCAGTTAAAACAGTTCTTTCTCAGGAAAGCTTTTTTGGAGTAAGTTGTCCATATTTTTTTGTTTATCTTAAAATGTGTAATGTTTTATTGTCTTATGGTTTGTAAATCACCATTGTAGTTAATTTTAATTAATGAATACTAAAGTTCAGAGTCAGTATATTAAAGATAGCTGTAACTTCTGTTTCCAATTATGACTACAATATGAGTAATTTTATCCTACAACCAAAAACAAAACAAAACAACCCAAATGAAATATACACGATAAGATATCTTTTTAAACTGTGAAGTGCTGACAAAATAGGAAGCAATTATCAGGCTTAAATATATAGGCTGGCTGGAACCCACCCAGAGATATAAACAAGGCACTAACGCCATGTATGTCATGAGGCACTTGTAGAATCAAGCACCTTTTTCCTTTAACATTTTTTAACTTTTATTTTTAAATTTCTACCAAAGTTAATAATCGTCATGAATCTTTGTCTGTTACTTCACTAATTTAACCATGGCTTTTAAGTTTGAAGCTGGGGTAGTGGTATAAGTAGTATTTACGTATGCTAGACACTGTGTATTTTATATTTAATTTTTGTTGTTGTTGTTTTTGAGACAGAGTCTCACTTTGTTGCCCAGGCTGGAGTGCAGTGGCTCAAACACGGCTCATTGGAGCTTCAACTTCCTGGGCCCAAGCGATCCTTCAGCCTCAGCCCCAGCCCCCTCAAGTAGCTGGGACTACAGGCGCACACCACCACACCCATCTAATTTTTGTATTTTTTCGTAGAGTTGAGGTTTTGCTATGTTGCCCAGCCTGGTCTTGAACTCCTGAAGTCAAGTGATCCTCCCACCTCAGTCAAGTGATCCTCCCACCTCAGCCTCCCAAAGGGCTGTTCTTATAGGCATGAGCCACTACACCTGTCCTGTGTATTTTATATTTATAATGTCATGTAATACTGTACCATTCCCGTAGATGTTAATTAGCTCAGTTTTGTAGAAAAAGGATTGGAGACTCATAGTAACTTGCTTATGTTGCCTGGTAACTAACTTGCTTATGGTTGGACAGGCTGTAGTTGCAGAGTCTGGATTTGATTTTAGGTCTTTCTGGTTGTTTCTAGTGTTCTGTCTCAGAGTCAGGCAGCTTATCGGGATCAAAAGAACTCATAGACTTTGTCTCTACCTCTCTTTGGCATTGTTAGTACCTAGGATGAAATAATGTTGTAAATGACCTCTGATTCTTGGGTTACTCTTCCACACACAACCCCCCTCCACCCCTTTTTTGAGCACAATTTTTCTTTTATTTTTAGTTCAGGGATACATGTTCAGGACGTGCAGGGTTGTTACATTGGTAAATGTGAACACCATTTTTCTTTTTTTTGTGAGACGGAGTCTCACTCTGTAGCCTAGGGTGGAGTTCAGTGGCGTGATCTCGGCTCACTGCAACCTCCGCCTACCAGGTCCCGGGTCAAGCAGTTCTCCTGCCTCACCCTACAGGCATGCGCCACCATGCTCAGCTAATGTTTGCGTTTTTAGTAGAGACAGGGTTTCACCACATTGGCCAGGCTGGTCTTGAACTCTTGACCTTGTCATCTGCCCACCTTGGCCTCCCAGAGTGCTGGGATTACAGGCGTGAGCCACCATGCCCAGCTGTGAACACCATTTTTCTATCTGGTGTTATGATAATAATAAGGAGAGAGTCCTGGTCTTAGGCAGAATTTTGTTTTTTATATTCTTTGTTGCTAGACTCACCTTCCATTGCTGCTTTTTTTTTTTTTTTTTTTTTTTGAGACAAGGTCTCACTCCTTCACCCAGGCTGGAGTGCAGTGGCGTGATCACGGCTCAACTTGTAGCCTTGAGTTCCCAGGCTTAGGTGATTCTCCCACCTCAATCTCCTGAGTAGCTGGGACCACAGGCACACACCACCACACCTGGCTAATTTTTTGTATTTTTGGTAGACATGGCGTTTTGCCATTTTGCCCAGGCTGGTCTCCAACTCCTGGGCTCAAGCAATCCTCCTGTCCTGGCCTCCCAAAGTGCTGGGATT